>NC_141605.1:34623013-35223013 GCF_047967505.1 Dipteris shenzhenensis
ATGGAATTGATATAATGCCCAAGTGGCGTTCCCTTTTACTCTCCCACTATATCCCAATCCTTTTCCACGTGGATTGTACCAAGAAGGAGGAGGATGTGTTGGCTTTGGATTTGTATGCTTGGATGTCTTGGTAAGGCATCCAACTGAATGCCCAAACATTTAGTTGCACACACACACACACACACCCCCCTATATATGTCGGATAGCTATTGCCCAAATATGTTCAATACAATCACAAGAAGAATGCAAGAGCAAAGGCCTGTCGCCAAGTAGCTTTACCTTTGTTGCCATCTTCAAATAATGTGGCAACACAACTTTGGATACCATTCTCAAATTAGCAATGTTACCTTTAAGATCCATGTTGAGACACAGCGGAGCGGGTCTCTAGCCCATCATAGATGGGTGAGGTTACTCGTTCTGATTTGTGATCACTTGGAAGTTGGGTGAAGACTAACAGCAAGAGGGCTTGGGTAACAAGCGTTGCACTTGTACACAAAGCTTCAAAAGAAAAGAAATACCGGAAGGGGCACCACGTTTTGGGGCCAACGACAATCTTTTTGTGCAAGAGCACTCTAGCTCCCTTCCCTTCCCTTCCCGAATTCTCGACCTATCTCTACTTTTCTTCTTTTTGTTTCGTCTCACATCAAGTGTGCAACATCATCTACCGCCCATCAAATTCTATTATTGAAGCCCAATTTCAAGGTTCTATTGCCAAGACCCATCGTCAACTTCTTCAAGGGGATGAGCCCGTTGTGTTCATCACTCGATGGCTTTACCAAAACACAACGAAGAAGCAATTGCATCTTCAGGAGAGTAGCGATAATGACATCGATGAAGAATTCCCGAAGATGGAAGCAGATGAGCTTGAAGATTTTAAAGGACACAACAAAGATGAAGAAGTCCATGGATTAGTAGAGCGCTTGTTTGATCTTATCCGAGGTCTGAACCCTCCATGACGGAGGCACGTCCTTACAGCATGAGGACATCACAAGACACCATGTGTGCAGGTAAGCCTGAACGGCTATGGAGGTGTGTATGGAGGAATCGGCTATGAAGGACAAGGAACACCATATGGTGAAATGCCTTACAATGGTGTGTAAGGTGGAATGCCCTATAATGGCATGGGTTCGGGAGTTGGTTAGCACGAAAGCCACCCATCTTTCTTCTTCACTTGGAGAATGGGCAATAAGCCGGTACGATGGTTTAGCTAGAGTCAATAAGATGATTGACTACTTCGGATGAAGGGAGTCCATCTGACAAATCATCTAGAACTGTATCTGAGTACTATTGCATAAGAGACTCAAAAGTCTTTTGCAAAAATTCATTAGTAATGCTTTGGGGTTTACTTTTTAGAGCCTTGATGCTTGTCTCAAGTTTTCACATACGGACAATAAGACAAGGTTCTCAAACAATGGGTTTCTGAAGAGTGTACTTTCACTTTGATTAAGAGATAAGATGCAGAAATATACATGTTCAATTTCATTGTGACGAAAAGCACGGCATAGCTTCATGGAACAAATAAAAAACGAAGTAGGCACATTATGTTCAACACAAGACATAAATAAAAAACTGTTGTGCAAATAACTGTGAATGGCATCCACTCGAGCTAAGTGCATCACTTGAGAATCGACCGAGACTCAAATACATGGAAGTCTTCTGGGACACCAAGAACCATAGTATCCCAGATAGTGTGATCATAACCCTTGGCTAACAAAACATGGTTACTTATGTTCACTTTAGTCTCCACTAGTCTTAATTTCTTCACCAAGGTGTAATTTGAAAAGTAATGTGTCATGCCATCATCTATCATGATACTCACTCTACCATGCGTACTAGGACATGTGGCCCAAAGGTGGGTGTCCACATCACTTGCATAACATGGCAAGCATGTGAGCTATCACTATGAAGTAATGTGTCATGCCATCATCTATCATGATACTCACTCTACCATGCGTACTAGGGCATGTGGCCCAAAGGTGGGTGTCCACATCACTTGCATAACATGGCAAGCATGTGAGCTATCACTGTGACTCACTAAACCTCCTTAAAATTCTTAGAGAAGAGAGCTAAGTGTTAGATTACGTGCGCTTGCCGTGAGCTCGTACCCTCATTACTAAGCTTGTCACTTGATCCCTTTGATTTACGACACCATTAGTGTGTGAACCAAAATATGTTGAATGTTTTTAAAGGTGATGTGTAACTAATGCATTATGTTAGAGCGAGACTCAAAGCTGCCTTTCTATGATGAATTCTGAGAAGTGAGGAGGGCGGAACTTGCATGCTACTACAGCCCAAGCGTTGATATTGTGTGACGAGGCTATTGATGTGGCTACCAGCTAGACCATTGCTTGACCAGCTCATTGCCAATGTGGCTGCCAGCTAGATGTGTGGCTAACCAAGCCATGAGTGCCATGATGTATGAAAAAGCAGTTAATGCAAGAAAGGAGGCAGACCTTGTTGGCCTGTCGTGTAGTCGTTTGTTGTTGCGTCTTTTTGGTGTAGACACGTCTCTTCTCCACCTTGTCATATCTCTACAGACATCCTCGCCATGCTCCTCTCCGAATTGGTACAACCCAATTTACAACTTGCAAATTTGATTGCTCATCTATCCAATCGGCAATTCTCAAGCTTGGGACATGATTTGAAAGTAAGACCAAAGCCGTTCCCAGACACGACTGAAGACGATATTTTCTTGTGGCTTGATCACTTTTCAAATCTGGCGGAATATCACCGATGCTCAGACGCACCAACGGTAGAGGAAATTAAGCCATCTTTTCAAGGTCTTGCCGCCGCCTGGTACCATCAACTCGATGCAAACGTAAAGAATTCTTGGCCGCACCTGTCTGCAAGCGGCTCTCCCTACAGCTTTTGGAAGCTCTGATACAGTCAAGAATGCATTGACGCAGCTTCAGGATCTTCAACATGTCCCACCCATGACGGTATCACAGTTCGGTCTTAAATTAACACATCTCCTGCTTCACGTGGACCCGAACATGATCGAGGATCTGAAGTTGTTTTTTCTGTGGCTACGACTTCGTCCAGACATTTCACAGAGAACCCAAGATCAAGGACCAAAGTCATTGAATGAAGCTCTTCTCATAGCGCAACGAATCGAATTCATTTCTGCAAAATCTGGTGCTGAACTTCCTCTGTTACCCCCTTTGTTGCCGATTCCAATTTCCAGTAATTTTCCTACTCCAATGAAAATAGGTAGTGTTCAGAACGCACAAGACTTCAATCGAAACTCTCGCTCACAAACACGTCCCTTAGACAGAGGTTCGTTGCCAAACCGTGATGCACAAGGTCGTCCTAGATGTTTCAAATGTAACAAATTCGGTCATGTAAAGAAGTATTGTCGTGCATTTCAACCAGTTCAGAATGCCCAGTCCACAGTTTCAACTGAGTTACCCTTTTCGGGAAAAGATTTACTGGAGCCGTAATGAAGGAAACGCTTCCAATCCCTCTTCTTCCTCCTAAGACGATTGCCTTTGTGGTAGAAGCCTAGATACGTCAGAATCTAGTTCTTGTCTTAGTGGATTTTGGAAGCTCTCTCACAACCTCATTCCTTCCCTTCATTCAAGAAAAAAAAATTCCTTTATATACTTTGCCTAGCAAACACGTCACTTTCGGAGATAACTTGTCCTCTGTCAGTTCTTCCTCAGGCACCAATATTGAAATTCAACTAACAGATAAGAAGTTTGTTATTCCTACAACAGTACTTCCAGCGCAAATTTTTCCTATCACATTAGGATGTGATTGGTTAGCTCAAAATCAAGCTGTCATTGATTTCTGTTCTCAGTGTCTTCATCTGCCCAACACAAAACCAATTTCATGGTTGTTTTCTCCAACTTCTCGTCCTTCTATGTCCTCCACAGTACAACAAGAAGAAATTTGGCAGCAAGTACAGATTACAAAATTACTACACGAATTTCCATGTGCATTTGCAGGAAATAAACCGACCACTACATTAGCACATATTTATCATGAAATTGCAACTGGTGATTCCAGGCCTGTATGTACAGCTCAAAGAAGACATACCAGTAAAGAAATGAAGTTCTTTGTCAACATGTCACAGTTATGCTTCAAGATAATATTATTTCACATTCCCAAAGCCGATGGACATGTGAACCACACCTGGTGAAAAAAACTGATAATTCATACAGGTTCTGCATCGATTTTCGTCCCTTAAATAAGGTCACAGTTCGAGATCAATATCCACTTCCCAGACTTGATGATATACTGGATTCACTGGCACATTCAAAATATTTTACGACATTGGATCTGAAATCTGGTTATTGGCAAATCCCTGTTTGGCCAGAAGATCGTGAAAAAACAGCTTTTCGAAAGCCTTTTGGTTTGTATTAATTCAATGTCATGCCCTTTGGCCTGAATAATGCACCAAGCACTTTTCAAAGGGTGATGAATTTCGTTTTGCATGACCTGATCATTCAGAAAACAGTTCTTGTGTATTTGGATGATGTATTAACTCATACAGAAACTTGGGAAGAGCATAAACAGATTCTGAAGCAAGTACTTCAGTTGTTCCAGCAATACAATTTGCGGCTCAACCCAACTAAGTGCAAGTGGGCACAAACTTCCATCAAGTATCTAGGTTTCATTATCTCGGCTGATGGAGTACGTCCCGATCCCATGAAAGTTCAAGCGATCAAGCATTATCCAGTTCCCACAAATGTCAAAGCGGTTCAACGATTCTTGGGGTTGACAGCTTTCAGCACGAGATTTATGCCTCATCTTTCACTAATTGCTGCACCATTACGAAAGCTTTTGCTAAAAAAAGCAAGGTTCTTTTGGTCAAATGATTGTCAAAAAGCATTTGAAAAAATCTGAGAAATCCTACAGGAAGATGCTCTTCTCAGACACCCAGATATGTCCAAGCCTTTCCTCATTCAAACTGATGCTTCTGATCAAGGCCTTGGTGCAGTGTTGCTCCAACAAGATGAAGAGGATGAATGGTGACCGATAATTTATTTAAGCAGGTCTCTCTCCGACCCTGAATCACGCTATGCCGCAATGGAACTGGAATGCTTAGCTGTGGTATGGGCGATCACTAAACTACATGCCCTTGTGGAAGGGTATCCCTTTCGACGGGACACTTCCTATGAGGCACCACCCTTGCCCTTTCGACGGGACACTTCCTATGAGGCACAACCCTTCACAAGAGACATCCTATTGAAGAGACATTTCTATTGTAATGTACCCTCTCATCAAGGGTCACACCCTTCACAAGGGGTACACACCTCTTCATGCACATACACTTTGGAGTACACACCTTTTCATGTGTGACTCTTCACTCTCTATATAAGAGAGGCCAAATTATATGGATGACACAACGGATACCCTACAGACATTCAAGCAATACAATTATTCCTTGTTCTCTGCTATTTCAGTCTCCTTTCTGTTCCTTAGCACATTTCTAAATATAGTAAATCTAGGATTTCTTACAGTGGTATCAGAGCGAAATTCGCTCCTGCCTGTAGGAAATGCCCTCCACCTTCTAGCGCCGATCTGATACATCTTTTCCGCTAGAAGGATATCCGTGCACATTGTGCATGGAAGAGATGGAGAGGATGAGCGTAAAAATTTTCCGCGCCAACCCTGCCTAAAGTCATCTATGGCCTCTCCATCTCCCACACATCACGAGTTGATGTGAATGGACACGACAAAAATCGTGTCTTTTCAGGTGCTTGGGCTGTCCCAAAACCAAGGGACGCACCTTTTCCACCATCGGACACACCTTGTGATGAAGAGTCTCGACTCCTCACCCAAGGGACACACCCCATCGTGGACAAAAGGACACACCTATTCATGTAGGGACACCCCTTTTAAAAACAGGGACACACCCCTTCATGAAAAGGTGCACCTATTCCAAGGGTCACACCCCTTCGAATAGGCACACCTTTTAGGCACCAAGCACCTATAAAAGGGTACCTAGAGGGGTTAAAATGGAAAACCCAGCCCCAAACCTTAGGTTTACCCTAGCTACCCTAGGGTTAAATAAACCCACCATTTAATTTTTGGGCAACCACCCAACCTAGGCAGCCACCAACGAAAAAGGGACGCACCCTTTGGCGTCCGTACGGATTTGCATGCAGGCTCGCCTCCATCGTACGGATTTGCACGCAGGATCTACCCTCAGCCCTCGCCATTTCGCTGCCAGCCCACGTAGGATCTGCCCTCAGCCCTCGCGCAGGTTCGCTGCCAGCCCGCGCCATCTTGCTGCCAGCCTTCACGCGCCATCTCGCTGCCAGCCGTGCCATTTTCGCTGCCAGCCCCTCGCCTATTTCGCTGCCAGCCACCTTGCGATTTGCAGCCCCGCTGGTTTTGCAGCCCTGTTTCCTTTCCAGCTTGCAGCGTGAGCACAGCGCCAGCCAGCCCTTCTGTCGCAGATCAGCCTGCAACTAGTCTGCGCCATTGATACCCTGCTCTCCTTGTTTCACCACTTTTTTCCTGCCAGATCAGCAGCAGTTTCAGCCTCCTATCGCGATGAAGACAGCCTATTAAATGCCAGGCCCAGATCTGCTCCTCGCCACCCATTGCAACATGGACCTCCGGACAGAAATCTGCAGGCCTCTTCTACGCAACAATTTGGCAGATTAAATCATTGCCAGGTGGAGTCTTTCCATTCTGCTTTTAAGGATTCTCTTGTCATTATCAAATTACAGCAAATGAAAGACGCTCCCTTAAAGCATGGAAACCCCTGGTAATTCACCCGGCATTTCAAGGACACCTCATGCATCATCTACCACACAATATCGTGTTCAGATTGCACAACCAGCCCATTTCGGAGTTTTTGCATCGTGGGTCTTCAGTGTCATGTGCCCTCCTAGTGATTTGGACCACATCCTATATCTTCTGCGTGAGGCACCTTAGTTACATTACTTCCTCAGCACAGTCCAGGTTGTGTTCCACGAGACACGAAGATACCCAGAACCCGATATTCCTCAAGAGTTTGCTGTCCATCTTTGGAGAGAATTTTACCTCTCACCTTCGGCATCTCCAGGGTACTCTCCACCTCCTTCAGCTCCCAGATATCCTCCTACACAGGTTGTACCTTCTCCAAGACTGTATTTACACTCTGAAGGCACTCCTTCTCCTGGATATCCTCCACTTCCGACAGCAGCTCCTTATCCCTTCTCAGATCCGTGGACTCTGCAACCTACTCCTGTCCTCTCACGAGCAGTAACACCACTTTCGGCATCACCAGTGTTACCTCAGACAGGACCTCCTTTACCAGACTTCCACGTGTGGTTCCATCCTAGCTCGCCTGCCCTCTCCAACATGAGCAACCTCAGGGAGCAGCCCGAATCTTCTTCCAGGAATGGTACAAACTAGAGCACAAGTTCGCGCTTTTCTCACAGGGATCTCCGATATGTCGCAACGCTCGCGTGAAGCCTCTCCAAAGATCAAAGACTCAAGTCCAAAAAAGACCCCTGAAGTCAACGTACAAGGCGAAACACTACTGCAACTTCAAATTTCCCAGCTTTAGGACAGCATCTCCGACTTGGTCTAGAAAGTTCAACAACTTCAAGATTCTCGCAGTACCACACATACAGAGGATGACGTGACGCAACCAGACGACTATGCGGATTCATTCCCACCAGAGATAGAAAACACTGAACTACATGCCCTCTACCGTTTACTTCAAGCTTCCAAAACTAAAAGACTCGACATCAAACTTCCGGAAGCCTACACTGGTCAACGCAATCGCCGAATAGTTGACCAATGGCTCGCAAAAATGCGCATGTATTTTGATACTGTTGACCTCACTGAAGGCAAAAAGATCGCCTTGGCAGCCTCCCTCCTCAAGGATACAGCTTTTCTATGGTGGCAAAGACGCTTAAAGGACGGCAAAAGTGTGTTAACATGGGAACGTTTTGAACACGTGCTCCGTAAGCAGTTCATACCTGCCAATGCGGACTTCCAAGCACGTTCAAAACTCCGACAGTTGAAGTAAACGGGCTCCCTGTCTTCCTACATCTCTCAGTTCACCACATTGGTGCTGGAGATTGATGGTTTAACTGAGGATGATCGCCTTCATGCTTTCATCTGAGGCCTAAATCCCTCGTTACGCATTGATGTCCTTAAAGCAAACATCACCACCACAGCTGGCGCTATTGCTTACGCAGAGCGCATTACAGATTTCCAAAACACAGGGAAGCAGAGTGCTAATTGCACACAGAACAAGTTCCCTTTGGCCATAGTAGAGTTCTGTGTTTTATATTTGTTTAGGTGTGCACATGTATTCAGTGGGGACGCCCACCGTGACTAGAATTAGTCCACAGTGTGTTATTTGCATGCAAAGCGCTAACAATTAATGGGTGCCATGGTGGTGCGCTTTAATTAATTGTCGCAGGTACTAGGAAGAGTTATTTTTCCTAAGCATTACGGGAGCCTAATAAGCATCTAGGAGGCGGTTCGTGTGACCAAGTGCTTTGAAGACTCCAGAGTGGCCCTTAGTGGCATGTTATAGGACTTAGTCTAAATTTTAGACAAGTGGCATGTTGCCAATTTGAAATGAGCTTGAAGCTCTTGTAATGAAGGATTCACGTTTTGGATTAGAGAATGTATCAGACAGCTCTACGCTGAACTTTTGTAATAGATTCTCTTCAAGTAATAAAATACCTTCGGGGGGGTCCAGCCCGACATGTTATCCTGGGCCCTAGTGTCTTTGTTGAAAGACAGAGAGAGGGAGAGCAAAAGGAAGTGTGCTTGCTGTCTTTTTCGAAGGAGGTTTCGTAGTGAATCAAAGAGGAATTACTGTCGTCAAAGAGCGAGAGGTATTTCATAGCACAAAACTCTACTATGGCCAAAGGGAACCTGTTCTGTGTGCGATTAGCACTCTGCTTCCCTGTGTTTTGGAAATCTGTAATGCGCCCTACGTAAGCAATAGCGCCAGCTGTGGTAGTGATGTTTGCTTTAAGGACATCAATGCGTAACGAGGGATTTAGGCCTGAGATGAAAGCATGAAGGCGATCATCCTCAGTTAAACCATCAATCTCCAGCACCAATGTGGTGAACTGAGAGATGTCGGAAGACAGGGAGCCCGTTTGCTCCAACTGTCGGAGTTTTGAACGTGCTTGGAAGTCCGCATTGGCAGGTATGAACTGCTTACGCAGCACGTGTTCAAAATGTTCCCATGTTAACACACTTTTGCCGTCCTTTAAGCGTCTTTGCCACCATAGAAAAGCTGTATCCTTGAGGAGGGAGGCTACCAAGGCGATCTTTTTGCCTTCAGTGAGGTCAACAATATCAAAATACATGCGCATTTTTGTGAGCCATTGGTCAACTGTTCGGCGATTGCGTTGACCAGTGTAGGCTTCCAGAAGTTTGATGTCAAGTCTTTTAGTTTTGGAAGCTTGAAGTAAACGGTAGAGGGCACGTAGTTCAGTGTTTTCTACCTCTGGTGGGAATGAATCCGCATAGTCGTTTGGTTGCATCACGCCATCCTCTGTATGTGTGGTACTGCGAGAATCTTGAAGTTGTTGAACTTTCTGGACCAAGTCGGAGATGCTGTCCTGAAGCTGGGAAATTTGAAGTTGCAGTAGTGTTTCGCCTTGTACGTTGACTTCAGGGCTCTTTTTTGGACTTGAGTCTTTGATCTCTGGAGAGGCTTCACGCGAGCGTTGCGACATATCGGAGATCCCTGTGAGAAAAGCGCGAACTTGCGCTCTAGTCTGTACCATTCTTGGAAGAAGATTCGGGCTGCTCCCTGAGGTTGCTCATGTTGGAGGGGGCAGGATGGAACCACCCGTGGAAGTCTGGTAAAGGAGGTCTTGTCTGAGGTAACACAGGTGATGCTGAAAGTGGCGTTACTGCTCATGAGAGGACAGGAGTAGGTTGCAGAGTCCACGGATCTGAGAAGGGATAAGGAGCTGCTGTCGGAAGTGGAGGATATCCAGGAGAAGGAGTGCCTTCAGAGTGTAAATACAGTCTTGGAGAAGGTACAACCTGTATAGGAGGATATCTGGGAGCTGAAGGAGGTGGAGAGTACCCTAGAGATGCCGAAGGTGAGGGGTAAAATTCTCTCCAAAGATGGACAGCAAACTCTTGAGGAATATCGGGTTCTGGGTATCTTCATGTCTCGTGGAACACAACCTGGGGACTGTGCTGAGGAAGTAATGTAACTGAGGTGCCTCACGCAGAAGATATAGGATGTGGTCCAAATCACTAGGAGGGCACGTGACACTGAAGACCCACGATGCAAAAACTCCGAAATGGGCTGGTTGTGCAATCTGAACATGATATTGTGTGGTAGATGATGCCTGAGGTGTCCTTGAAATGCCGGGTGAATTACCAGGGGTTTCCATGCTTTAAGGGAGCGTCTTTCATTTGCTGTAATTTGATAATGACAAGAGAATCCTTAAAAGCAGAATGGAAAGACTCCACCTGGCAATGATTTAATCTGCCAAATTGTTGCGTAGAAGAGGCCTGCAGATTTCTGTCCGGAGGTCCATGTTGCAATGGGTGGCGAGGAGCAGATCTAGGCTTGGCATTTAATAGGCTGTCTTCATCGCGATAGGAGGCTGAAACTGTTGCTGATCTGGCAGGAAAAAAGTGACGAAACAAGGAGAGCAGGGTATCAATGGCGCAGACTAGTTGCAGGCTGATCTGCGACAGAAGGGCTGGCTGGCGCTGTGCTCACGCTGCAGGCTGGAAAGGAAACAGGGCTGCAAAACCAGCGGGGCTGCAAATCACAAGGTGGCTGGCAGCGAAATAGGCGAGGGGCTGGCAGCGAAAATGGCGCAGCTGGCAGCGAGATGGCGCGTGAAGGCTGGCAGCAAGATGGCGCGGGCTGGCAGCAAGATGGCGAGGCAAAGGCTGGCAGCGAACCTGCGCGGGCTGGCAGCGAAATGGCGAGGGCTGAGGGCAGATCCTGCGTGCAAATCCGCACGATGGAGGCGAGCCTGCATGCAAATCCGTACGGCGTCAAAGGGTGCGTCCCTTTTTCGTTGGTGGCTGCCTAGGTTGGGTGGTTGCCCAAAAATTAAATGGTGGGTTTATTTAACCCTAGGGTAGCTAGGGTAAACCTAAGGTTTGGGGCTGGGTTTTCCATTTTAGCCCCTCTAGGTACCCTTTTATAGGTGCTTGGTACCTAAAAGGTGTGCCTATTCGAAGGGGTGTGACCCTTGGAATAGGTGCATCTTTTCATGAAGGGGTGTGTCCCTGTTTTTAAAAGGGGTGTCCCTACATGAATAGGTGTGTCCTTTTGTCCATGATGGGGTGTGTCCCTTGGGTAAGGAGTCGAGACTCTTCATCACAAGGTGTGTCCGATGGTGGAAAAGGTGTGTCCCTTGGTTTTGGGACAGCCCAAGTACCTGAAAAGACACGATTTTTGTCGTGTCCATTCACATCAACTCGTGATGTGTGGGAGATGGAGAGGCCATAGATGACTTTAGGCAAGGTTGGCGCGAAAAATTTTTACGCTCATCCTCTCCATCTCTTCCATGCACAATGTGCACGGATATCCTTCTAGCGGAAAAGATGTATCAGATGGGCGCTAGAAGGTGGGGGGCATTTTCTACAGGCAGGAGCGAATTTTGCTCTGATACCACTGTAAGAAATCCTAGATTTACTATATTTAGAAATGTGCTAAGGAACAGAAAGGAGACTGAAATAGCAGAGAACAAGGAATAATTGTATTGCTTGAATGTCTGTAGGGTATTCGTTGTGTGTCATCCATACAATTGGGCCTCTCTTATATAGAGAGTGAAGAGTCACACATGAAAAGGTGTGTACTCCAAAGTGTATGTGCATGAAGAGGTGTGTACCCCTTGTGAAGGGTGTGACCCTTGATGAGAGGGTACATTACAATAGAAATGTCTCTTCAATAGGATGTCTCTTGTGAAGGGTTGTGCCTCATAGGAAGTGTCCCGTCGAAAGGGCATACCCTTCCACAAGTGTCCATTCATCAAACCATCCATAAGTCTAGAAATAGAGAAAGGAATAGACCACAGATCGTGACACCTTGGTGCAGTGTTGCTCCAACAAGATGAAGAGGATGAATGGTGACCGATAATTTATTTAAGCAGGTCTCTCTCCGACCCTGAATCACGCTATGCCGCAATGGAACTGGAATGCTTAGCTGTGGTATGGGCGATCACTAAACTACATGCCTATATTCATGGAGCGAAATTTCAGGTTCAAACAGATCATGCAGCTCTCACTAGTTTGATGAAGAAGAGACATCTGAATGGAAGATTAGCCCGTTGGGTGCTAATTCTACAAGATTATGATTTCGACATTGCCTACAGGCCAGGCAAGGATAATCAGGTTGCAGATGCTTTGTCCAGATGTGCTGAAGGTCAAACTGTGGAAATGCAATTCGCAATGGACACACTACCTACAGCAAGACGAACACCTTTACCTCTTCCTCAAAACAGTCCTCTCTCACCTACAATCTCAGAACTGAAAGCTCTACATAACAGTGATTCAGACATCATTGCTATTAAGCAGAAGTTGTTAACATCAAAACCCCCACAGCACTATCAAGTGATTGATGATCTACTGTATTTTCACAAAGCTCCTTTCCAACCGAGGCTTTTCATTCCTGTTTCAGTCAGATACCTTTACATGAATGCTTTTCATAATGGACCTTTTGGGGGACATCTTGGTCTGCTCAAAGTGTTCACTAAGCTGAAGACCAAGTTTTTCTGGCCAAGGATGCGGCATACTCTGAATTTATATATTCAATCTTGCCCTGTTTGTCAGTTCTTCAAGTCGCCTACAAGGAAACCTGCTGGAGATCTTCAATCAATTTCAGTAACTCAAACCATTTGAGCTTGTGGCATACTATATTATGGGTCCATTTCCGGCATCTACAAATGGTAACAAATATGTGATTGTGCTTACAGATTATCTGACAAGGTGGACTATTGCACAGCCCCTTAAGTCAATCACAGCTTCAGATATTGCAGATTTTCTCATTCATCATGTGATCTTACCTCATACTTGTCCAGAAAAGCTATTGTCAGATCAAGGCACATATTTCAAATCTGAAGTGATGAAGATAGTGGCAAATAAACTGAGCATTAGGCAGCAGTTTGCAAGCCCTCACCATCCCGATTGTAACGGGTTGACAAAAAGGTTGAATCGCACAATTAAGCTCATGTATGTCAACCCGCAACACACGGACTGGGATGCATCTTTACCATTCGTGGTGGCTACTTACAATACAGCACTGCAAGAATCTACACAAATCAGTCCCTTTGAAGCCTTGTATGGTAGACCACCAAAATTCCCTCCTGAAGTTGGTCTAATTGATTCGGCAACAATTAAGCATAATGATGCGAAACAATGGGCTGACATACACTCTCATTTCTGAGGCAGAATGCGGAGCAGCATTTGAAAAGACCTCAAACCAAACAACAGTTTTTGTACAATAGAAAACACAGGCGTGTCGATTTCTCCCCTGGCAATTTGGTAATGGTCCATTACCCAGTTCGCAAGAAAGAACTTGCAGAAAATTTTTTGCCACAATGGGTGGGGGTATAAAGTGATCAAGCCAGTGGGCAAAACCACCTATGCTCTTCAACGATGTGCAATCGACCGCAAGAAGACTCACACAACAGCACATATATTTCATATCAAACCATTTTATTCCAGGACTACTCATTTTTTAGAGGGGGAAAGACGCTGTTGATGTGGCTGCCAGCTAGACCATTGCTTGACCAGCTCATTGCCGATGTGGCTGCCAGCTAGATGTGTGACTAACCACCCCGTGAGTGCCATGTGGTGACGGTTAGCTGGTTCTTGATGTATTCAAGCCGTTGGCCGCTCTGATGTATGAAAAGGAAGTTAATGCAAGAAAGGAGGCAGAGCTTGTTGGCCTGTCGTGTAGTCATTTGTTGTTGCCAAGTTCTATCTCTCTGTAGGCTCGTTACGATATCACAAGAAGACAAAGAAATAACTTAAGCTTTGCACCTTGCATCTAGGCAAGAAGTGCCCTCTGAATTGCTGTTGTCGCTCCACAAAAATTAGTCTTAGAATCACATAACTGGAGTTATTCAAAAATATTTCTCAACGTGATACCTTCATCATCTAGATATATATTAAAGCAAAAGATCATTGAAAGATTCCATAGACAAATGCACAGTCAGACAAATCACATAGATGATCATCCAAGTGCTAAATTTAAGTACACAAATGCATGAAGTAGAGGTGCATAACATTGATTGACTACAACAGACACAAAGAATGCAGTAACTGTAGAAGTGCCATTGAAGAAGATTAAGACAGAATGATTTAGAGGTACATAACATTGATTGACTACAACAGACACAGAGAATGGACTAACTATAGAATTGTCACTGAAGAAGATTAAGACATTGAGATTCCACTTCGTCACCCTACCATCAAAAACAATATATTTGATGATGATAAGATGTATCAATACCGACCTCTGCTCTCACATGCTTGAAAACACTTCCAAGTCAGCCTTTGTTGTTGTTGTGAAGCAAAACTCTGAAAAATATACGTACACCTTTGCAAGTTTTCAAGTTAATTGTGTATTTGTGCATTGTGTAAGTGCGAAACTCAAAGTTTCCTTCTATGATAAGTCCTCAACGGTGAAGGCTATGGGAAAAAGAAGAACTGCAGTAGTGCAGAGCTGCCAAGCTATTACAGCCCAAACATCGAGGTGCCAGTGATTTCTCTCGTGTGTTATATCAATGTTACATAATTTGTGGATTTCCCCTCTTGGTCGACATATATGAGTTTGAAAGACTCCATGAAAACACCCAAAAAATCTCCATCATGCAGAGAATGGAGGTAAGCACCTGATTGATTCAAGCAGAAACGAGGTTTAAAGGTTCATGATTGTCAAAGAAACGTTCAAGTTTCACTATTCCAGTTCTGGTCTCCAAGTTCCTTGTATGCTGGAGAGAATGTGTTATATCACACGAGTCCACAACCTTGCGCCCAAGTAGCTCCTCAGCCTGGTAGCTTGCATCAAAATTTCATTGCTCTCCAAGTTCTAACCACCACCCTATCCCTGTGATTTACTGAAAGACACTGTGCCAAAAAGATATTGGATTAACTAATCCAAGTTCCAAACTGAGTAAATTTTGTACATGTAGATGTCAAGCAGCAGATGCATCAATCAACTTCCAATTGTGGATTCTTCTCTTCGAAGGCAGGGAGTTCTTTATCTATGAATTTTTTGTGAGAAGGCTAAGCCATATGCAATTAGAAAGGCATAAAAGCTTTTAAACTGCACAGAAATGAGAAAATGGCACATCAAAAAATCGAGCACCATGTCTACAATGCAAGACCAATAAGACAAGCTACTTGTGCCTTATGCCCACGAGGAACTTAAGAACTTAATGATTTAGTAAGTAAAATACTGAGTCCCTAGACACCTGGAAATGCACTGAAATCATTTATCTGACGCAAAGAAAACCTGGACATAAAATTTCACCTGATGCCAGAACAGAGCGTTGAAAACTGGATATCAAAACCACCTAATAAAAAGCATGCATTCATACATTCAACAAAAACCCATCGATAAGAAAGCATTGAATACCTGTTACGGTCTGGGATCGCAACTAGGATTCAATGTGAAAAGCGCGAGACCCATCTGGGGAGCATCGAAAAGCTCTCTCTCGACATCCATCTCTAGGTCCAATAGATACGTCAAGGTTGCCAAAAGCGACAAGGACCACCTCGCTTCCATGCATGAAAGTGAAGTTATCCAAGATGTTGGCATTGCATGCATCTGAGTCATAGGGCAATGGCATGATAGGAATCCTCCTATGTAGCTTCCAGGAGTGTCGCATGCCTCTGGCTTCCGAAAGCGTACACACAAAGATGTAAACAGAGTGTGTGTCTACTGATCCTGACACCATGTATACTTCACCATTTAAGGAGACTACATTGTTCCTCTTGGATGTAATGGCCTGAGGGGGATCAACAGCCCAATAATCAACAGTTGCTTCATTATTGAACTGAATGAGGACGGAGAATGCTTATCATTGCTCCTTGTCCAAAACCAAAGCCTTGCTCTCACCTGTACGATACTTCATCCCATCTAGCTGAAGACTTAGAAAACCTGTACGTCAGAATGATCTCCACTAACATCTCAGACAAAAACTTCATAATCATTTCTTCTTTGCAATTGAAATTGATCTCCAGGTCATGGAATCCTTCGGTAGAAAGGCAAAATCACCTCTCCAAGGATTGAAAGAAATGAGCTTGGATGGCTCCTCCGTCATGGCACATACAAGGGCACCATCTCCTTGTATTTGTTCCACATTGCTGATCTACCTGTACGTCGGAGCATCTCCACTAACATCCCAAACAAAAACTCCATAATCATCTTCTTCTTTGCAGTTGAAATTGATCTCCAGGTCATGGAATCCTTGCACCTTTGGTAGATTGCCAAAATCACCTGTCCAAGGATTGAAAGCAATGAGCTTGGATGGCTGCTCTGTCATGGCACATACAAGGGCACCATCTCCTTGTATCTGTTCCACATTGCTGATCAACCTGTACGTCGGAGCATCTCCACTAACATCCCAGACAAAAACTTCATAATCATCTTCTTCTTTGCAGTTGAAATTGCTCTCCAGTTCATGGAATCCTTGCACCTTTGGTAGATTGCCAAAATCACCTATCCAAGGATTGAAAGCAATGAGCTTGGATGGCTGCTCCGTCATGGCACATACAAGGGCACCATCTCCTTGTATCTGATCCACATTGCTGATCTACCTGTATGTCGAAGCATCTCCACTAACATCCCAGAAAAAAACTTCATAATCATCTTCTTCTTTGCAATTGAAATTAATCTCCAGGTCATGGAATCCTTGCACCTTTGGTAGAAAGCCAAAATCACCTATCCAAGGATTGAAAGCAATGAGCTTGGATGGCTGCTCCGTCATGGCACATACAAGGGCACCATCTCCTTGTATCTGTTCCACATTGCTGATCTACCTGTACGTCGGAGCATCTCCACTAACATCCCAGACAAAAACTTCATAATCATCTTCTTCTTTGCAGTTGAAATTGATCTCCAGGTCATGGAATCCTTGCACCTTTGGTAGAAAGCCAAAATCACATGTCCAAGGATTGAAAGCAATGAGCTTGGACGGTTGCTCCATCACGGCACATACAAGGGCACCATCTCCTTGTATCTATTCCACATTGCTGGTCTGCAAAGGGTATGAAACATTGTTTCCTAATGCCATACCCTTTGGAGATCAGCGACGATGTGGAACTAATCTCCTTCCACATCGTCGCTGATCTCCAAAGGGTATGGCATCAGGAAACATCGTCGCTGATCTCCAAAGGGTATGGCATCAGGAAACAATGTTTCATACCCTTTGTAGACCAGATCCAAGGAGATTAGTTCCACATCGTCGCTGATCTCCAAAGGGTATGGCATCAGGAAACAATGTTTCATACCCTTTGCAGACCACCAATGTGGAACAGATACAAGGAGATGGTGCCCTTGTATGTGCCATGACCGAGCAACCGTCCAAGCTCATTGCTTTCAATCCTTGGACATGTGATTTTGGCCTTCTACCAAAGGTGCAAGGATTCCATGACCTGGAGATCAATTTCAACTGCAAAGAAGAAGATGATTATGAAGTTTTTATCTGGAATGTTAGTGGAGATGCTCCGACGTACAGGAGATCAGTTCCACATCGTCGCTGATCTCCAAAGGGTATGGCATCAGGAAACAATGTTTCATACCCTTTGCAAAGCAGCAATGTGGAACAGATACAAGGAGATGGTGCCCTTGTATGTGCCGTGAGGGAGCAACCGTCCAAGCCGTCGCTGATCTCCAAAGGGTATGGCATCAGGAAACAATGTTTCATACCCTTTGCTGGTCGTTTCATACCCTTTGCAGACCAGCAATGTGGAACAGATACAAGGAGATGGTGCCCTTGTATGTGCCATGATGGAGCAACCGTCCAAGCTCATTGCTTTCAATCCTTAGACAGGTGATTTTGCCTTTCTACCAGAGGTGCCTGAGGTTGATGTGATGGGCAAGTTAGGAAGATTTTGACACTTCAGCATTTAGGAAAGTGCTTTGGTATGATGTGATCATGGGTGGGTAGGTAAGCTTTTGACACATCACCCAGCTCATAGAGCCCACCATTTTCCATGATTTAGGAGAGACTTGATCCAACGGTTGAGATCTCCTCTCCGAGCCCCCATGACTTTGATGGAAACACACGAAGCTCCAGACTCCTCAAAGCGATACTCCAATGCTTAGAGACACCATTGAGATGTGCAAGTGCCCTAGATAGCTAGGCAATAATCCTCTCTCCAAGCACCAAGGGGCCTTCCTGGGGTGCCAACTCCCTTTAGTAAAAAAACCTATCAAAATCTTGAGTATGAGATGAATTTAACAATATGCCATGAGTAGAAATTATTCAAATTAACATGGTTGTGTTCTACACTAAAAGAGCTTCAAATATGTCCTTACATTTTGAAATTTGGGTAACACATGAAAAGGTTACATTAATTTGAAAGGAAATGGGTTTTCATATTTTAGTGTATTTTTTGTTTTACCCCCCCCTCATCCAAAAGACCCCCCCACTTGGGCCTCACATATTATGAAAAATATGTACAAATCTTATATTTTTCAAGGTGTATATCTTATATTTTGTGGGAGGGGGGACATGAAATTTTCATATTTTTCCCTTGCATATTTGAAAAATTTAAAGGAAATCCATGCATATTATATATGGACCTTGTCCACCCATACCCTAGATTTTGGACGAGGGTAGTAACATATTACATATTTAGTTGGCACCCTAGAGGGGCCTTCCTTCTATTTCTCCCAAGCCCCTCTCCAAATGTTTGAATACACTATGAGCTTTTACCTGCATACCAAACACATTGCATGCAGCTCGCATAGCTTATCTTTTGGACCTTCATATGGCATGCTTCAGTGTGATGGAGCACTCTGCATGTGCATGTTTTGCGAGGTCTCCTTCTTGTTGCATCATTGGATCTTCCTGGTAGTCAAGTTTGCAAGGGGGATCGCCATGGTAGTTACATGAAGTTTTAATAAATGTAATCTCTTTTGTTTGATTTTTCCTCCATGAGGCTCTTAGCAATTTGTTGAGTTGTTAGTTTTTATAAATTGTCTTTGGACGTAGATGTAATATCAATTGTTCAATTTTTGCTCAATGATATAATATTTTGGGCTCTAAGGCTCTCAGCAGTTGCTAACTTTTTATAAATGTAACCTCTTTTGTTCAATTTCTACTTGATGAGGCTCTTAGCAATTGCTAAGTTGTTATAAATTACCTTTGGATGTCATCTCTTTGTTCAACTTTTTCTCTCAGCAATGGCTGAGTTGTTATACTTGCTGGTTGTTTAAGTTTCAACTTTAATATAAATAATACTATTATCATAGTTGTTGGCTGATAGCAGTCGTTGTTGCTGGTTGCAATAGTTGGACAAGAAATTGGTGCACAAGGAAAGACATTTTCCTTGGTTTTAGGATTAACTTCAAGTAGCACGTAAGAACCAACATGATGGTTACAAGGAACTACATTTTCCTTAGTTTAGGATTAACTGTAACCCCAATAAAATAGAACCAACGTAGTGGCTACATGAGGAAACAAATTTTACTTTGTTTCGGATTAACTTTTAAACTAATGAAAATATTTAACTTGTGCAACCACCACGGTTAAAATATAACCAGCATGGTTTTTGCGAGGAAATATGTTTTTGTTGGTTTAGGATTAACTGCAACCTGCATTAAAGTAGAACCAGTGCGGTGGCTGCACAAGGAAATGCATTTTTCTTCATTTAGGATTAACTTTTAGCCACTTGTTTTAAACTTGATGTAAATATATGAACAATTGAGGAACTCCAATGTGGGTCTCAGGTGACCCAGTCAATTAACATAAACATTTTTGTTGGTTTAATTAGGAGTAGCTACAACCACCTCCAAGAACTAGCGTGGTGGTCGCACCAAGCCAACACTAGTGTGGTGTCAAGAATCTAAATCAATGCATAGATCACAAATGGTTAGCTATGGGTAGATGACAAGACAAGCTGAGGATAGTCTGATGTAGAAAGATGAAGCCCAGAGAGTGCACTAAAGAGGGAAGAAATTCTCATGTAATGACATGTGTCAAACTTTGTGTGTTCAGAACAACAAGTTTTGACAGATTGCATCTCATTATTATGCCAATAAGGCAATCGTTATGCCAAGAACAAATTTAGTGAGAGCGTGAGTCTAGATACACCTGATCTTGCTTTGACCCATTCATCATCTTCTTCTGAATCATGATTCTTCCTTTCATGGCGTTACTTGAGACTTAAAGTTCCCATTCCATAGATTCAAAAATTCACATTCCATACATTCAAGAATCTGCTCTAGGTTGGAATGCATCACACATGTTGGCACCACTTGCCTGATAGCACCTTGGCCACGTTTCAACGTTTCATGGGCATTTCATGAGTGCCCTCATGTGATTTTCTTGCATGTGTGTGCTCGGATTTATTATTCTCTTGGTCCTAGCTTGCATTGAGTCCTTATGTTCCAAAGTTGAAAGGGAGCTTGAGGTCTCGGCATCAAATGAGTGTATTATGGAAAGGATATAAGGCTTCCTTGAGTTCCTTGCATCAAAGGAGTGTCATTGTCGAGGCTCAAAATAGATGGGGAATCTTAGCAAGTTTATAGTGAGGCTCGGTCCAAGGCTTCCTTTTGGGGGTTCTTTCATGTCAATCTCAACATCTAGGGTATGGGTTTCGACACCAATGTTTATGCTTGGAGGGCGTCGTTCATGTTCATTAGATGGCTACATCAGTTTTGTTGGACATGAGATACTTAGTTTGGAGTTTTGAAGTGGGGGCCATCAAATCTGCCTTCATCAGAGTCACCCTAGGTAGATTTCTATTGGAGCATCAAGGTATACTCACCAATCTTCCTTCTACTAGTCATCAATGACATGGACAACATTTGGGTAATAACTTCAATTACATTTTTTTCACTTAGCAAGGGCTATTTCTCTCGAGGTTTTTGACCTCAATTCCATTAATTTGATGCCTAATATTTTTCAAGCTACTGGAGTAGCTTTGTATAATAGTGTTTGCTTGTTTGGCTTCATGACTTTTGTAATATTTTCCTAGATTTCTTGTCATTCCAGCTTCTATTTAGTTGTGTTTGCTTGTTTGTCTTCATGAATTTTGCAATAATTTCCTAGATTGCTTGTCATTACACCTTCTATTTGGCCTACTCCCTCTATTATGCCACTTCTTTCTATTTATCTATATGAACCTCTACATCTTGTCATATAAGCTCATTATGGCAAGAAGGTAGGAAAAGGGGATAATGCGGATTGGTTAAAGGCCCTCTATTTGGATGGATATTGTGCAAGTGGGAGTAGTTGAGAGGTTTATATGACAAATTTGTCCACTTTCATGAGTGAATATGGTTTAAAGGGAAATCTCCAACATTGGGAGAGACACGAGAGATAGAACATCTAAACTTTGTATGATGGGGCTTTGCTTCGCAGAATCGATTATAATAGTTGGTCAGCTAGTGCGAGTTGCATGTAGTAAAGTTACTATGTGAGTGGATAAATCCTCAATGAATTGATCAAATCTACTTTGAGAGTAGCATTGGAGTTGGTGTATGAGAGAATTATGTGCTTCCTTGCATACACTACCAATGCCACTATGGTAAGGTACATGGGATTAATTATTGGATCATGTTGAAGCCTTACTAGTCTTTTGAGGGGTTGCATAATGAGATGAAGTGATAAGTGCTAGAGTAATGGCTCTAGGATTCTATGGCATCCTCTAGGACATCTAGATCTTTGTAGGTGAGGTAATTATGATGGAGGCTCATCGAGAAGGCTAACAAGTCTAGTCAAGAGCTCTTGGATACTGGCAAGACTCCTAGTCTAGTGTGCAATAGCTTTTTCTTGGATTGTGGTCCAACTAGCCTTACAGTGCATCTCTCTTCTTGCTGACCATTGTGTTCTTTTTAGGACTCCTAGTCTATTGTGCAATAGCTTTTGATTTGATCTTGGTCCAACTTGCCTTAGAGTGCATCCCACATCTTGGTGACCATCTTGTGGTTTGTAGGTGCCATTCATGCATTGTTTCATCCTCGAGGTGATGGATCGCCTTGTTTGTTGGAATAGTGAATCACGTTGAATTATACGTGTGCATCAAATCTTTTGGTGCTACCTTTAGTGTTTTCCTTTGTGTTGTTTCTTCTCCCTTAAGTGCTTGCCTTTGGGTTACATGAAGGTTTCATAGTCTTCTTGACATTTGTGTCGCACCTAGAACTCAATTTGCTAAGCTTTGTATGCATCAAAGTCCTCATGTAAAATATTTAATTCTTTGGCCATCTTGGTAACTTGGGCCTTGAGTCTAGCCTCCCTTTGTTTTACCTTCACCTTTTGATTATAGGTTGCCTAGGTAGGTACCTAGGCATGCACCTCTCTTAGTGTCTGTGGCTTCAAGTTAAGCATTCCATAGGGAAATAGAACAACTCAACCACATCTAAAGATTCTTGAGAGTGGGTGTCGAATGGCATTGCAATGAATATCCACCAGTATTTTTAAAGTTTAGGGCCACTTCCTTGGTCTGGTGTTCTTTTTCACTAACTTATTCAATCGGGGGTATAGGGTCATGACTAAAGTGCTAATGTCTCCCAACGAGGCATCAACTTTGGCTAGCAGCTACTTGAGTTAGTGATGAAAGGGAAGTTTGGGGTACCTCTTGTTGGTCGTGTAATTGGGGAGCTGGTTGGTTGCTCAGCAGGCCAACGCTTGGCTCAATTATCTCCATGGGAACAACCATCTTTCTTAGGCTGCATGGGTTACATGTCTTGATAAATGAATATGGGACAAAGAGGAGAAACCAAATACTTGTTGGTCCACAAGCTTGTGCTATAGAATACATGTATGCTTCAAGCTTGCATTGCATTTACCCCAAACACCCTCAGAGCTACATCATAAAGTTTGTGAAAAAGGAGGTCACCTAATATGTCATTCTACCCGATTCCACTGCAATCATTTTTTCCATGATGGTTGCATAATCTCTTCTTTAGATAGATGTACTTAGATAGGAACTTTAACAATAGTATTATCAACACAATACGGCTATCAAATAGACTTAGGATGAGGAGAAACTTCTTAGATGGAAGTATGAGTTGACACATGCGTGTGAGGATTAAAGATCCTCTTTTCACCAACAATGTGTGTCTTATGATACACATTGTATGGAAACAAAGAGAGCCTCAGTACCATTGACTTGGTATGTTCTCCCTCTTAATAGGGCTACTAGCCATACTAGCAAGCCGTATCATAAATCACCCATTACTAGGATATCGGCCCTACTAGTAGGCCATGTTGAAGATTGTATAAGGATAGGGGTATGCATTGGAGAGACCACATCCTCCCTACCTCCATGACATGTGCCTTTCCCTACTTGTCCTAGTCCTCATTTCCTATGTACCATCATGTTGTGGACTAGGCAAGCTTGTCTCACTGGTAGGCATCGCTATCCACAAGGAGGTTTAAAATGGGACCATGGCCCTTGGGTCCTTGAGTGAAGCCCTAGGAGAGCCCTAGTTATAGCATGCTAAGTAAGTGACACTTGATTCATGAAAGTAATAACCTATTTTTGACTCATGGTTCCACAAGATCTCTTGGGCTTTCTCTAGATTTAGAAGTTGAAGCTACTTCAAAGAGCAAGCCAGAATGGAGCAGGAGGATGGGGGAGGGTGTAGATGTGAGAGAAAGAGTGAGATGGATAGGTAGGGAGGTAGATTTGCAAGGGAGAGCATGACAACAAAGTGAAAGTAAACATAGGAAAAATGTATGGTTATATGACGATATGTTTGTCAATATTTCCATGGGTTCCAAATGGATATATCAATTCTATATTTAGACTTTGGGATTAGGGTTTGACTAAATTTTGACTAGGGTTCTATCTATCGGATTATCAATATTTTCCACGAGTACCAGTGGTAATATCGAGGAAAATACAAAGACAAATATGAAGGCCTTAACTTTCTTGATAGAAATGTCGATTCCTTGGCATTCACAAGCCCAATACCAAAAATCATTGCAAAATAGCATCAAAAACTTAGAGAGGTACAATGCATTGTAGTAAAATTAAACATGTTTGGAAAAAAACACACCCATATATAATAGTCACTGGGCAATCACATAGGCACAAACAAGGCCTATTGGACTGGCAATATCTTTGTATGCATAGCCTATCAATTACTAGTACAATTTCCATATTTCAAAAGCAAATACATTATACAACCAAAAACCCCCAACAAGTAACACCTTTTTCCCAAGAACAAACATACATCCATCAATGTAAATCCCATCAATATATTGGTATTCATACAAAAGCATCAGACCTTTTATTCCTTGAGAAGAAATAATCTAGTACAAGCTTTGATATACATTTATTCCAACAATAAGAACAAAAACATTTCATGTATATCCCATGGAACTAGGAGGTAGTGAGCATGTGCACTTTTAAGAAACTAGGGGTGAAGTTTTTTTGGAAAGCAGCAATGCTGGTGTATTTTTTAGATTCGACCACCTTTGCTCATCAACATAACATTTTAGGTCCTATGTTGTCACCTTGATCTGCATCAAGTTGCCATGCACTCCCTACATGTGTGGCCTGAATGAGATGGTAGTCACTGCTTCTATACCATTGCAAATTTCCACCATTGCATCCCCTATGCAAAAATAGGCCCTTAAAGATTAGACATCGTGGGAATTGACGATGAGGAAATTCTGGGGGCAACAACTCAATAAGTAATATGTTACTACCCTCATCTAAAATCCAAGGTATGGGGGGACAAGGTCCATATATAATATGCATGGATTTCCTTAAAAAATTTCAAGTATGCAAGGGAAAAATATGAAAATTTCATGTCCCCTTCCCATAAAATATAAGGTATATACCTTGAAAAATATGCAAGATTTTTAGATTTGTACATATTTTTCATAATATGTGAGGCCCAAGGGGGGGGGCCTTTTGGATGAGGGGGGTAAAACAAAAATACACTAAAATATGAAAACCCATCTCCTTTCAAATTAATGTAGCTTTTTCATGTGTTACCCAAATTTCAAGGGTTAAAGACATATTCGAAGCTCTTTTAGTGTAGAGCAAAACCATGTTAATTTGAATAATTTCTACTCATGGCATATTATTAAATTCATCTCATACTCAAGATTTTGATAGGTTTTCTTACTAAAGGGAGTTGGCACCCCAGGAGGAAATTAAGGCAAAGGAGCTTAAATGTAGTACAATAGATGCCTCCTACCCTATCCGCCCCCTCCTACCCTATCCGTAGAACCACCCTTTCCATGGCAGAACCACCTTATAAACTGTATGAGATCACCAACTACATCGCACTTCAAGCATTATTCACATGACTCGCAGATGACTATCATCATTGACCCCATGGTCTGCATGGTAATGTAGCTGCTAGTGAAACAGTTGTCCTCCATAGTGCCAAGGGCTTTGATCTCATTGACTGCATTCTCCACATCCTGTGCTAGGGGACCGCTATCACTCCTATCCCATGGATTGCATCCTTACCACTTCTACATTGATCAGAAGTGTGTCCCTATAGGACATCAAATTCTCCAAGTTCACCAGGACCTCGATCCTTGACGCACTAGCTAATAAGGAGTCATACAACACTTTGTTTTGCACTGCATATGAGGATAACTATAGTGTAAACCAACAAGACAAACAATTGGCTCTACTAAAAGAAAATACAAAACGGAGCATATATAATGTGGAAGCCAATAAGTAGAGCATTCTCGAGGTGATATTTTTGGAATCCAAAAAGACCATCAGCTGCTTCTTGAATGCTATAAATGGAACATTCTAGAGTTGATATAATTCTTTCCCATTTTTCATCTCATAGGGTACCTAATTAGTGTTGTTTGTAAAAGCATGATTTGACTTGGAGTATAGTTGGGCATTGATGATACAATGCATGTGGAAACAACAACAAAATCTTGTTCTTCAAAAGGTTCACAATGCAGGCTCTCTCTTTAAGCAAGTCTTGAAGGATTTGTGCCAAGGAAAAGATGGTCCTCTTTGGAGGGACGTGCTCAAAGATTTCGAATGGAAGGGATCTTCTCGAGTGATTGGAGACAAGTCCTTGGGGTTAAATATTGGGATCAATTGCTGGCCCTTCTTCAATTCCATTGTGCTTTATTAATATTTAGCCAAGGCTTTCTTTAAGGCTGCATAAAAAAGGTATAACTACGTGGGGATCCATTTGGGATCACGGCAGGCTTCAATTCTTTTCTATTCAAGATACGAGTAGCATGACCAGTCTACGACGGTATAGAGACTTGCTCCACTGGGTCTCAAGGTTGTGATCCTAGGATACCTTTAATTTCAAGGAATAGGTTTTGGGGTTTATTTACAAATTTTATGTGCTTTGGTAATCATGGGCAATGTTTGGAAAGTAGTGATGCACATTTATTAGCCAGCAAAATTTTTTTACTCTCTGTTGTGATTTTATAAATGCATCTAAAACATAGTGTAGATGCACTATTAGATGCGTTAATAACCGCACCATTAGATGCGCTAATAGACACGCCTGTATTTTCACTAATTCTATTTGCACCTATAGATGCACCTACTATTTTGCACGTCTATCAGACGCATCTAAAGTTGCTTTGTCTTGTTGTGAAAGTGAGTCTAAGGATGCATGAAATGATGAGAGAAAGCATGGATAGAGGCACCGGCAACGAGTGAGAAAGGAAGGACGAATCTTAGGAAAAGCATTCCTTTCAAAGATGGACAAAGGATGGCTTGAAGGGGTTATTGAAATCATGTCATGTACCTTGTAAATGGCAAGGTGTAAGCTCTCCTAGGAAGCGAAATCATGATGAATGCAAAATGTGGGCACCGACTATGGCTACATATTTCTATGGCATGTGTGTGGCTTTTCGAAAGAAACGGTGGTGATGTGCAAATTGATTTGACAGGAAGCCCAAAGAAAAATGTTAAAAATGGCAACCGGGCTATGCATTATCGTTGCTGCAAGAGTTTCAATACTACACAAACCAAAGAGGTTGAGGTTGCTGATACCACACATAGGTTCAATTGGGAAGGTGTTCGTGTGAATGTATGACAAAGAGACGATTATCTTGCGGTGGCATGTACAGGGGGAGCGTCTTGGCATTGTGGGTGGAAGCAACAGTTGGAAAGCGTGGAGAGAAATGAACTGGAAGGATGAAGAAGGCAAAGAAGAAAGAAAGAGAGGTAGGGTGAAAGGAAGAGTGATTGCAGAGAACAAGAAGATGCTACTGGCATGCTTTGAATGCGTAATCTTGTAATGAAGACAATCCTGTGCAAAGAGCAAAAGAGGCTGCAAGATTACACAAGGCAATATATAGTGGAAAGTCTTCAAAGGTGTTCCAATTGTAGATCGAGACTTTGAGAGTAGAAGGCAAGAGTCACGAACCAATCGGTGGCTTTTCAATATGTATAGAACTGGCATCATCAGCACATTCTTTCCCCTTCGACTGAAACTTGCTCAACTCTGTAGGAAATTTTGAGCCTCTCATACAATCGAATAAGGAAGATACAATGAGAAATGAAGATAGAATCAAAACTATGCAAGCATGTATGACCTTTTTGGAACATCCTGCTGGAAGAAGTGTCCATAGAACCACCCTCCATTTGAGCCATTGATCCACAAACACACAAGAAGCAACCACACGAAGCAATGAACCAATAGACATGTGCACTATAAGTAAAACCATCTTGTGCTAATCGAGCACCACATATACAATCGATCCCGATTTGGTTCTGGCTACCTACAAAGTTTCGATATTGCATGGTATGGACCGCCTCATGCATCTCCAAAAATGAAATCGAAACCACATGGGATGGTTGAAATGTGGCTCTATGTTAGAATGACCAAATTATAGGCCGTAAGAAATTCACAAATTTTTTTTAGTATCTAAGGTGCCACAAACATCAATTAGGCCTCTTCCTAGGGCAGGCCCAAAAAAGTTTGTGGTGTGACCATCCGTTAATAAAAGCTGGCCTCTTAAAAAAGGAAAACTTTATGATTAGTAGACGTTTGAACCATCTACACAGCAAGCCGCAAGCCTGTTAGTTTATAAATTAATCACAGGAGACTATGAAGAGTCACTGAAGACATGGTTGCGAGACCTGGCCGGCCAGCAACCTCACATATATTGTAAATTTTTGTGCTGGCCTGGAAGTTTCCCACACCAGTGCAATCCCCCTCCCCGCCCTATGAATGGCCTCGCTCCAGCTGGTTGCTTAACGTGTTCCTGTCAATCATTTCAGCTGACCCAATAGTGATCTTAATAAAAACACAATGTGGTGGACTCTGGAGCAGCTTCCGGCTAGCATTTGGCACATCTTCTTCGATGGCCAGCCCCAACAAGTCATCAAAATCTTCAGCCCGATCCTGGACTATGGTTATTTCATTAGTCAAATGCTTTGATTCGTGAGCTAGCCCGAGTCTAGACTGCAACAGGACTTAGCAAACTGCTAATTTAAAACTATGCGGACTCCAATTTGCTTTAGGACTTTGCTCCAAATTTCAAAATATAGTCGCATTGTTGCGGTAGTACTAGTGTGTCCTTCTTACTTTGCCAAAACTTTGTGGAGTCAATAATTACAAAGCCACTTGCATGGCATTTGATTCTTGCATTAGGGCCTCTTTCCACCACGTCCTTAAACCACTTTACATCCAAAACATACACAAAGAAGCGTCGAAAGTCAAGCTTAATAATATCTTGGATTATGCCACAATAATCATCCATGGCTCCATTGGCTCCCTCAAAGCTAGCAATGATGCCGCAATCTTGTGTGTTTCTCTTATCATCAATCCATTGTATTTTAAAATGCTTGCCCTCACACCATATAGCATTGAACATAGTACACTACACCAAGACAAAATCAATTAAATAAGCAATCTAAATTGTTGAAAGCTACTAACTTATGCATAACATTCCATGTACCGACCTTGCTCATGCATCCTCTAGCATACTCCCATTCTTCCATTATGATATGCATCCCCTCATCTCTCTCTACTCTCTCCATTTCATCAAGTAGCCAATCCACATGAATATCCTTTGGAAGTGCTCTTAGATGCTGAGGGTATGGCACAAGATCCATGGTGTGTATGAAAGAGGGCCCTTTCTCCTTGTCTTCTTGCCTTTGCATCCTCGTATCTTGTCACCCATCTTTTCATCACGTCACTATTAAGCATGCAATAGAGGTTGATATTATTAAGCAACTCTGTGTCTATTACTTTGCTGCATCCTTTCCCTTCAGGCACAATAGAGGTCATCCTTAGGTCTTCATCATCTCTCCATAGTCGTAGGAGAGAGCTATCCACATCAACAAGAAACTCAGAAATATATACAAGTGACTCTTGTACCAACCAACCCTTGGCCATGCTACCTTTGGGTCTTGCATTTTGTCTCACGAAACTTTTCAAGGTCTTCATGAAGCGCTTGAGGAAGAACAACCATCGTGCATGTATAGTACCATGCATATAGCAATCTCATCCACCAAATGCACTATGAGATGTAGTTGGCTTGTGAGAATAGAATGTGGAAATGTCTCCTCCACTAAATAAACCACCTCCACTGACATAACTCGAGCATTCTCAAGCGTGGTGGGATCTATTTCCTTTGAGCTCACATACCTAGAAAGGAAAAAGTACAATATTAGCAATACAAACACCTTGCATCCTGTAAAGTAGCTCACAAGCTCGCCCATCTTGTAAATACAATATTCACATTTTGTATGTTGTAAAGTACCTCACAAGCTTGCCCATCTTGTAAATGCAATCCTTCACATTCTTCAATGCACTGCAAGAAATGCTAGTAGGTAGTATAAACTGAACACACAAGGAATGGTTGATTAGTTGCTTCTAATTCACTCAAAAATTTGGAAGGAAAAAGATATTACGCACATAAAATACTTACTTGGAGCAGCTTGTGCCAATCATGAGATTTCAAGCCATATAATTGCTCTACACCTTTTTTCTTGCTCTTTGTGAAGGCCCCCTTCAAACACCTCATGCATCTAGTGGGAGTACGAATTGTAGTGATAGCTCACTTCACCGCCACCATCTCTAGCTTTGATAACCTCCACGTAAAAAGACATGCCCATTTGGCCTCTCTTGTGGCCAAGCTTCACGCATCCTCCTTGTGGTGCGTAGATCCTCCCTTATGCCTGCAGAATCTCATGTCCCATTCAAATGTTCCCAAATGGTAGGCCACATTCTTGAAGATATGCATGGGATCAAGTAGGTGATTGATCTTGAGGTGGGACCAATATGGTAAATGATAAAAGATGGAGTATCTAAACAAAAGCTGGTGTTAGCGGGCAATCTTTATTTCTAGCCAATATAGCACACAATAGCTACAAACCCTTATTGGCTCATGTCAAGTGGTGGAGTCGTGGAACCGTCCCAAATTGTCATCCAATCTCCTGTAGTGAGTGACTGTGGGGGGACTTCATTCCAAGGGGCGACATATCTAGGATGATCAGGTGGGAGAATTCGATGGTGATTCTCATAGATGACCTTATTCAATGCATCTACCCATGAGGCAACTAGCAAAGGACCACAAACAGGACATGCATGGTAACCCGATGTAGTGAGACTTGAACAATAGACACAATTAAGAGTTGAAGGTGGGTTTAGGGTGCCACATCGATTGCCTACTCATAATTAAAAGTGCAATGCTTACCTGAACACTCGCCGTAGCTTGGGAAGTCATGCATCGTCCACATCAAGACTACTTTGCAGTTGAAGTCTCGTGTGATGAGGGAGGCCTGCTCACATCATGCACCTCGATACCTCTCCAAAGTATCTCTAGATCGTTAATCAAAGGGTCCAAATAAACATCAAGATTTTTGACTTTATGTTTCCCTATAATTAGAAGGGATAACATAACATGTCATTTCTTAATCGCCATAGAGGGTGGAAGATTATACTTCACCAATATCACTGGCCGTACAGTGTAAGAGGTGCTTTTGAGACCAAATCGATTCACACTGTCCATACCCAATCCAAGTCTCAAGCTCCTAGGTTCTTCCTTGAAGCTTGGCCATGTGTCTTCAATATGCTTCCACGCAGGAGTGTCTGCAGGAGTTCTCCACTTGCCATCAGTTGATTGATGGGAGGAATGCCATGACATGAGATCTGCAATGGATTTGCACTTGAACATATATTGGATGCGAGGGATTATGGGAAAATGTCGCAAAACCTTATGAGGCACATCCAAAGTTTTGAGATCTGCTCTATATCTTGCCTCTCCACAAGTAGGACACTCTCTTTCATCCTTATGTGGTCCACAAAACAGAATGCAATCATTGATGCATGCATGGATGTGCTTGTAATCTAATCCTCCAAGAGAGGTCACATGTTGCCTTGCCATATCTCTTGAGGTTAGTAATTTATTCTCCCTTGGAAGCATTTTACACAATATCTTGGACGTGAAGACCATAAATGAAAAAGCATTCGAGTAATTGACCCACTACCATAATTCACCATGTTTGCAAAATAGACTTTAAAGCTTACTTGAGTAATGCGTTCAAACTTGCATTGCTCCATCCATAGAGGGTCTGCAAGTTTAGTAACTCAAGGGAGGCACGTAGAACAGAGAATGTGCACCCCTCAAACAATGGATCTCAAATTATATTGTTTATGTAGTTTATTAGGAGGTTGTTTCTTTGTACTAACCCCTCTGCAAATTGTGGCATCTTGTAGCTTGATATCGTGGGCATGTACCCTACTCCTGTTAAGACAGCCTACCACTTCCACCATCACAGAGGAGATACATGGAGGCACTTTCATGATGACGGGTTGATTACTAAGGAGTAGTATATTCGGGCTACTGGAGTGCCCCCCCAGGTATTTAGAAGTAATTAAATAATATCAATATTGTAAGTAAAGATTTGATTTTTCATACATTCATACATGTTGTCCCTCGTTTACAGGGCCTTGCAGGTCTGATCACGAGGAAGAAGATAAGGAAGAAGGTAGCGAAGAAGGGGGCGAAGAAGGGAGCGAAGAAGGAAGCAAATAAGGGAGCGAGGATGCAGAGAACTTAGATTAGTCGTAGAAGTAGTGCTAGCTACTCTTTTTTGTACTTGAAGCCACTGGCTTGGCTTCGTGTCTCTCTTGTATATACACTCCTCTTATTTTTTGTACTTGAAGCCATAGCATGTGGCTTGGCTTCATGCTATATGTACATACAAGCACTTTTTGAGCTATGAATTAATATACACTCCTTTTATTTTTTTGGCTTTCAATTTCCTTGTGCAATGTTCTATCAATTCATGCCTTGTGAACTAAATGTTTTGGAGTTGTAATGTTTTATTCGGAATTGTAATCGTTGGCTATAGACGTGCTTGCAATCGTGCTAATTAAAATGCGGTTGGCTGTAAGAATTGAATTGCACAATGTGGAAATGGGATTCTTATAACTACATAGCATACACAACATACACAGTATTCTGTTCAACCACACAAAATTCTGCTTTTATTAACAAAAAAATTTTGTAAAGCGTCTATAAGCGCATCTATAAACGCATCTATGTATGTGTCTCTCTATTTTTTTTCTAGTAGGGCATCTATTTGCATGTCTATAGGCACGTCTATCTATTATATAGATGTGCATAGATATGGGTCTGTAGGTGCCAATAGATGCATCCGTAAGTTTTTTTTTAAGTTAAGGAAACATGTCTATGGGAGCTTTGTCTTGTTGTATTAGAATATTTTGTATATAAGACTTTAAAAGTGAAATTATAGCTAACATTCTAAAATCTCTAAAAAATATTTATTTGTTGTCACAACATAGTTTGTTTCATAGGATGTAAGCATAGGTACAAGAGCTATCTTCACAAAGATTCCATAAAAGAATAGTGACAAATGTCAAAATCTTTAAGGATGATTCTCTGCCAAAAAAGACTAGTAAAGTTCTGGGATCGGACTTTGTTAAATGAACTAGTGATCCTCTTCCGACAAGATAGGCAATGATAACAAAGTATTAGAAATCCTTTGACCTTCATCCAAGGCTGTGCTAAAAGAACTGTTGACTCTTGACCTCTTGGAATAAGCTACAGTCATGTTTTCTACAACTATTCAAGATGCATATGCGAATCAAAACTACACTAAGCAAAATGTTACTCACACATGGGGCTAGAATGGACACACTAGTAATAATGATCAGATGGATTCGCATCCATCACCAAGAATGCAATTCAGTATCTCTACAAACAACAAGATCGGTAGCTTTAAGGTTGTTGCTAGCACATGTCCATGTTTTATATCCATGGGATCACTTGTCAATCGGCAATGACAAGCTATGCTCTTGCGTGTTCTCCCTTTTAGTACATAGTCAAAAGATACTTTAGGAAGAATGTATAGTACTGGGAATCATTTCTGATTTGTTATGCAAATTTTCCCTTAGCAACCATCATTTACCCTTCCTCCTCATCGCTCGTTTGGTCCCAACCTCCCATCCTTAACAAATCAGCACTCTCACATCGCTCACTTTGAGATTTGAATTAAGAAAAAAAAATGTCCATAAGGTGTTGCATTGTATGAATGTGATCATACTAGATAATTCTAAACTCACTATCGTGAACGGACAAGGTGGATCTCATGAATGTGCCAAATCAACGAATGGCTACTACTAAAAGTTTGTGATGCATAGCATTCGCCTATATAGACTCAAATGAAATCACTAAAGCTCCACGAGAAGCACAACAGAGAATCATCAAAGCTCCAAAAGAAGCTTAGTCGAGCATCATCCAACAAATCAGATTGCCATAGTTGTAGCAACAAACGAAACTTTGAATATAAGTTACAGAAGGAAAATGGCAGACAAATGTAGAGCTGTACAAAGTGAAGTGCATGGAGAATAGGTCCCAATGCAAAGGCTTTGTGGTTTGGAAGCTCAAGAAGGCTCCTTTTCCACCCCCAAATCAATCACTACTCTTTGTGTAATAAAGTGCTCAAGGGACTCTTGCAAATATTGAGAGTAGGTCCTAATTCAAAGGCTTTGTGGTTTGGAAGCTCAAGAAGGCTCTTTTCCACCCCCAAATCAATCGCTACTCTTTGTGTACAAAAGTGTGTTGGGTAAAGATGTGGCAATCAAACTCTCCCTCCACCATAATAGTAAAGAGGAGAATGGGGAATGATAACCTTTTAGCATTATCCTTGGAACCTAATACCTAAACCTAGCTTTACACCTTACCCTTACATTATAAAAACCCTTTAAATCCTATCACTCCCCCCCCTCCTCACATCCCCCTCCATATCATCATATCCCCTTGCACTAATGTCCCCGCACAATAAACATCACTTATTTCTGGCCCATAGTGCTATGTTATTCTCTCTCTCTCTCTCTCTCTCTCTCTCTCTCTCTCTCTCTCTCTCTCTCTCTCTCTCTCTCTCTCTCTCTCTCCCCCTTCTCCACTTGGAAACTAAAAGCTAGTGAAATTGCTTTTTTCCCTCCTCCTGTCCTTTAGTTCCCCTTCCCCCCCCCCAAAACTGACCCACCCACCCAATAAAAACTTCCTTTGTTTTTCTCTTCCTTCAATTCAAGAGCAATTCTAGCTAATTCATTGAGTTTAGTTCAAACATTTCAACTAAATTCCAGTAGGCTTCAAAGATGTTTAGATAACCCAAAAACAAATGCTTAGAAAATTTCCTTCGAAATGCCAAAAAGCTAAATCAAGTTTCCCTTTATTTTGATTTTATCTTCAAACTAAAATTGTCTTCTAATAGCCTAATTGGCCAAAAACTAGTTTACTTTCTGAGATGCACCCAAGCTCTTCTTTCCATACTTCTCAATCTAATAGCAATGTTTAACCATGGCACTATTGCTTCAATGAGTTTGTGTTTGCCTTTCCTTAAGGCCTCCAGAGTCCCAACTCATAACGTCGTTCTCGAGGGTTGCCTAGTCCCTAGATGTTTCACATTGTCTCACAAGTACAACCTACTTACTACAAAGCTTATCACTTGCAAATATTGAACTAGTATAGCTAGTCAAGTGGACAAGTTAGTTATGCTAGTTAGTTTTACAATACCTAATATTTTAATATTTATCAAAATCACTTGCAAATATAGAACTCATATAGCTAATCAAGAGGAGAAGTTAGTTATGCTAGCTAGTTTTACAATAACTAATATCTTAATACTTATCACAACTACTTAGTTATGTAACAGCTACTAAACTTATCACTTACAAATATTGAACTAGTACAGCTAGTCAAGTGTACAAGTAGTTATGCTAGTTAGTTTTACGATACCTATTTTAAGCTATCAAGAGAACTTTTAAAGTTATTAATGATTTTTTTGTTTGAAGAGGCATGTTACATATAAGCTAAGTAGATTCTATGCAGCTCATTAGTCTATAGCTAATTGCTATAGAGCTTATCATTCCAACATAGCTATTGCAGGAATAATTAGTTGTTGTTAATAATTAGTATAGAACAAACTATTCCAATGCAGCTATTACGATAAAACTAACTAACTATTTCACTACTAACTAATCCATGACTAGCTAGGTTGTGTAAATCTAAGTATGTTTTGAACAACTAACTCGTCTAGTAAAAGTAGTTAAAATAACTAACTAGGTATTGTATAACTACCCTAACTAGTTGATATTAGTTGGTGCAAAACAAGTTAGATATTGCACAACTAGCTCTAACACAGAACTAACTAGCAACTGCATAACTGCCTAATCCAAAACTAGATTGTGCATAACTAAAGTTTTGTTGTAGAATTAGCTATGATTAAGGTAACTTGCACACTACAAGGTGTCAGTTGCTTTTTGACATAGTTTCTGATAGAAATACACTAAATTTCTTTTTTGCCAACCGTGGAAGTTTCGGTATCTCCGGTGGAAATTTTGTCGAAAAAAATCCATTAGTATTTTTGTTGGAGTTTTCATAAAAAAGTAACAGCATTAGTGTCGATATTCCTGTAAGCAGCCGACGGAATTACTAACACTCTAGAATTTTGAAAAAGAAAATAGTGGGATAGAGTGGCAGTTCATAAATAAGTACATGCCATCCGAGCTACAAATTTTCATAAAACTCTCTCTCATTATTTCCTAAAACTCCATGATCATATACATGTAATCCGACTTAACAATAGAAAAAAATAATAAAAGTAGAAACTCTTTGCTTTAAAGTTTAAGGATTTTTTGTATTGTAAACAAAATCGGTCTCCAAAAAGACATTGTCATATATATGTTGAAGCAAAAAGAATATTGCTCTACATTACTGCCACTCGTATTGTCACTCTCTTCATCCTCGCCAAAAGGGTCACTCATGACCTCCTCTTGTACATCTTGTTCTATGCATTGGTACTCTTCTTGGATGATGTAGTCATGTTCCATGAAGATATCCATGTAGACAATTATGTAATTCATGTGAATCTCTATACAGATGTTGGGTGTATATCAGTTTCTCCAAAGCTTCATGAGGTCCCTCAAGTTCGTTCTTTCCCTTTGCAAGAAATGCTCCTCCAAGAATTCTTTCTCCTGATCCCAACCATGTAGACACACTTTCACATTAAAATTTATCCTCTATTCCTCGTTTATTGTAGTCGCAACATGGGATTGAAGGGTGTCCACATGCTGCATGGTGGCAACATGAGGCAGAGGGTTCGGGTTAATTGAAGATTGCTGGGGGTTTGGGTGGTCCATTAATCTGGTGGAAACAATAAGCAAGTAGGAGACATATAAGACACATTACAAACCATGGCACTTTAGTAAACCAAGAATGCAAAAAAAAAATCACTTATCACATATAATCATACTCACATTTGTAAATATAGAGACTATCATGAAGAGTAGCTATAGTCACACACATGATCTTAAATTCATATTTGTAGGTGAAAGCATGGATAGGTGATTCAAAAATTAGTCTCATTGACATTCCTTTGTCATGTGCTAAAAAGTAGTAAGAATGTGCTAGTAAGAGAGAATGGAAGGTAGCAATGTGCAAGTAAGAAGAATGAGTAGTGGTGAAAATAATAAGTACTAGCCAAAAAATAGTGGGGAATCATTATTTTTGTCTCCGCGTTGCATGTTGTGCAGTGGTCATGGGTCTCTCTCTCTCTCTCTCTCTCTCTCTCTCTCTCCCTCTCCCTGTGTGTGTGTGTGTGTACAATTCAAAGTCCCATCACATCAATGAACCATACATTAATTTCAAAGTAGTATAATAAATAATCTATATAAAAAGTGAGAAATATTAAGTTTCAATTATTCATTTGATGAAAAAAATAACACTTGGATTAACATATGAAGTAACATATGAATAGTAATGTTGTAACATATGAATAGTCATATTGTAGCCACTGTAATTGTGTCCTTGATGTATATTATTTGAGGAGGAAGGAACTATTCCTGCCAACCAACCAGACAATAATGAAAGTTAGAATTTTATTGGTTATTGAATGGGTGACAAGTATCCAAGCATTCATCCCTCGCTTGTCATTGCTGTCAACAACAAATAATACTCATCAAACATACAACAACCCAAGCTAGTAAATGTCATATATCAGGAAGCAATTAGAAAAAGATTTAAAAGAAAGGGTTAGAACCTATTGGGTGCAAGAAACGTAGAAATCAAATTATTTGGAGAAATATTTTAATTTCCTAGCCTTCCATAAAGGAGGCAAGATAAAAGTAAGAGAAAAGAATTTTCTTTAAAAAAAATGAAAAGCCTACCATATAGGAGGCACAGTTAATTATAGATTAGTGAAATAATTTCCTAGCCTACCACAAAGGAGGCATTTAAAGATTAAGATAAATAATGCAATTACTAAGGAGGCACAATAATTGTTAGAAACAAGTTAGAGAAATTGATTTATTAACCTTCCATTAAGTAGGCACAATAAAAAATAGTAAAATAGTCTTTTATATGGGGGACAAAAAGAATTATAAATTAAATAATGTAGCATTACTAAGATAATGGGGTAGATATAGTTAGGGAATATTAAGTAAGAGAATGTTCATATCGATGTGTCATATTCTTATAGTTAGGTTAAAACACTATATTAGAGAATTTGGGAAAATCCCAATTCCCACGAAATAAAATATAGTCACTTCAAAAGTAAAATTTTAGTCACTTCAAAAGTAAAATTTGATGTTTTTAATTGAAACATTAGCTCCATTGAGGACCCAAGTTTCAATTATGTTGGGGGAGACTAGACCATGCACAATACTTTCCCAATTCCTAGAACCCAAGCAACAAGCTTTCGTATGTTGCTATGGCAAAAGGCCTTAACAGATGTGAACATGGCTCCATGGCCAAAACATTTGTTGATTTGCTAGTGAAAGAAAGATGTTTGTTGTTTCATATGCATCGAAACCACAAACAAAATCCAATTTATAGATGTTGTGTTAGGAAGATTCATTGGAGTAAATTAAATTGCACTATTGATAAATGCAATAGGATTGTTATAGATCTTTGACATCCATCATATAAATGTGGTGTTCAAAAACAAAATTAAACTTGCAACAACTGTCAATTTTTATTTGGTATATTAGATGTATCAAATTAATGCCAAATGCATATGTTTCTATGTTGATAAATTGCAGTATTGACATATGCAATAGGATTATGGTAGAGCTTTGACATCCATCATATAAATGTGGTGTTCAAAAACACCATTCCATCACAATAGAGCTTGTGAAACTCTCCATCACAATAGAGCTCATGAAACTCAGAGATGTGGTCTTGATAAAAACCTTTTTTTTAATTTCTTTCTTGTGCTAAATATGATCAAAACCATTGACACATAGCCAATTTTGCACCACATCGTTTAACATAATCCTTAACAATTCCATACTAGTATTCATACTCACAAAGTAACTCATCTCTGAAGGAGATATCCTTTATGGTTTGCACAGTAATGTAGCCATGGGCACTCAAATCTCCTTGTGACTTTTGAGCCCAAGGTGGTAGTTTAGGGATGTATACAAATATAACATTTGTTCTTTCTTTATAATATATTGAGCTATTTATATATCTAGCAATGTTTCCATACAATACATCTCCCACAATACATTTCACATCTGTCAATGGCTCAATGAATGGATCTTCAAACATTCCATAAGTCTTCATCCTTGGGAAAAACTTGAGGAGAGATCTCCAAGTATTATAATCATACTTAAGACCATTATATACCATCAAATCGTGTTTCTTCTTGATGCTCGTATGTACAAAAAGACCATATCCTACCCCAGGTATTGTTGATTTCTTTACTTCATAATGGATGCCATTCATTTCGAACACGTGCTCAATGGGTATGGGCAATTGATGTTTCCATAGACCATTGGATGCACAATCAAATTTTGTAATAAGATAGCTCTTCAACTTTTCAGGACAATCTACAACACCTATCATATGTTTAAAATCAAAGAATCATTCTTCTAGTGGAGGAATATAAACTCACATCACAAAGCACAGAGCATTTTTTGGACAAGGTACTAACTCAATGTCTATTAATTCTTTCACAAAACAAATTGAAACATAATGTTTTGCAAATCGAATCTAACCAAATAGTGTCCAAATATAATTCAAAATGTAGGTACAAATGTTTTAGCTGAGCATTTGTGTCTGCAACTCTAATTAACAAGATCACTCAGATTCACTAAGGGTTGTCTATGCAATAAAATCGAATCAAGTTGGCTAAGAATGCCCTTGCAGCATCGGCAGTGATTCCCCTTTCCTTGCATCCAAGAACCATAGCAAAGCGTTTTGCCTCACTATCTTTCAATGGCCCCATTTTGACTAGCATGCATTATTCCTCTTCATTCAATGTAACATGTTGAGCATGCACTATACTTCTTGTACTAGGACAAGTCCCTCTCACTCTAGTTTTGGTTACAGGTGAAGTAATACCTTTCTCTGTGTCTTTTTTTGAACTACGAGTAGACATATGAGATTCGACATTCATCCTTTCGAGCACTTCTTTGTTTTTTTCTTTGAATTCAAGGATCACTGGTTGAAAATAATAGAACATATCATGCCCTTTGACAATCGGAAATCTATTAGAAGAGATGGCACTGTGCACATCTACTGCATCATCTAGCATCTGTAGGTATGGTAATAACTCCATGTTCTTGTTGGTTTGCATTCCTCTTTAAAACAATACCACACTCTCATTAATGGTTTAAACTCCGCTTCCACATTCATCCTATCTGGTCAAATGATTCTACTCTTTGTATGTTTGTGGCATGCCATCGCACCCCAAACCATGAAGAAATGTAACTTTTTGTTAACATGATGCTCCAAAGTGTCCTGCATGTGTTGCACCGTGCCCTTTTCTCCTCCAGTGGACCAAATGCCAACATGGCAGTGATCGAGCAACCATTGTAGAAACTCTAAACACCCAAGATGGAGAACAAGCCAATGCTTCCCATTGTGCAAGCTCATATGTTTGTTTGACTTCGAAAAACAACGCTCAAGCAATAACCCTTTCAAATCTATTATCACTGCTAGTCTTATTTTTGTTATCACCTCTTTTGACATTATTTCTGAGGGTGACATTATGTCTTCTCCTGTATCTTCTAAGATTTCTTCCTGCACCTTGGCTTCATACAATGACATTGCATCTTCTCCTTTACCTTCTAAGCGTGCATCCACATTTGTCAATGGAACATTAACTCCAGACATTGCATCCTCAGCATTTTCAATCAACCATGTTGAGCTTGGAACTTGCATGCTAATGTTCAAATTAGGCACATAACGAATCGTTGGATCAGGTGTCACATGTACAAGCAATGCTTCTAACGATGTGAAATTGAGATGGCCAAGATCTGTTGATAAATAAGGAAATGAAATTCATAAGTAGAAACAAACTGAAGATTGAGATGGAAAACCAAATTGTCAAACTTTAGGTTGTGTGCTCTCAATGCAATTTGTTTATGTGAAAGCATTCATGTTTTTCTTTTTCAAAACAAAATTGGATTACTAAAAAAAAAAAAGCATTCATGTTCATATGCTTAATATACCCCCTAAAGTTGTTGAATCTATACCCTTTCAAGTCATTTTAATACCCAAAACTATATATCCTTACAATGCCAAAAACCTTTGCGTAATAGATAGAGTGGAGTCCAACATTATCTAGCATTGCTCGAGTGTTCCCACTAAGAAAAGATTTGGCCAAGCGACCAAAACATATTTGAGCATTCATATGAAGTGAATAAGGATAGAAACAACAATTTACACTAATTCATTCATCACGATCAAGACTCAACACACTTTTTAACATTTATGAACTCATAAATAAATTTGGATGTGTATCACACTCCGAAGGTATTACAACATGCAAACACATCTTTTCATGAAATATAGAAAATTAAACATATTCAAGAATACATATGAATGTTTGAATTATGGCAATGAGATAGAAGAAATTTCCAAGTAATATTGAAAGATCTTTGGAACGAAATTAATACATCATATGGAGAATATAGCAAGATAACATATGGAAAACATGAACACCATATAAAAGGACAATTTCAAGGACCTATTGCTTCCTCTTCTGTTTCCCAAAACTTTGAAGCGTGTTTTTTTAAATGCTCATGCTACTCTTCATTGAAGGGTTGAAGCTCTTTTTGTCCTAGTATGGTATCAATTTCTTTATCCCCTCCACCTTCAATTGTATCATCTTCTTTTGGTACCCCCTCTATTGCCAATATTGGTTCTTGCAAGCCAGCCCATTGTCGAATTTCATGATTACTGTAAGCATATGTGCAACATATACTTTCAACCTTTGCCAACTCCTCATAAGTCTCAACAACTGAAATAACATGCCTCTTACAAGAAAGAGACTCTATTGCAGCAAGCCCCTCAGAGAACAAGTCCTATACATACTCATCTTCTCGATAGAAACCCATGATCATGTCTTTCATGATACTTGAACGTTTTCTTTTCAAAGACAATTCAAATTCATCATCATCATCCTCATCACCTGATTCTTCTGCACCACTTGATTTTTCATATTTTTCATCTACAACATATATTGATGGCTTACATTGTGCATTGGTATAGTGCTCAATATCGTTGAAATGCTTTTCCTTGCTTACCAGTACACAAGCAATTAAGCCATCCATAGATCCACTGACAAATATATCTGTAGTTTCAAAATTAAGGCAACCGAAGTGTATTTTATATTGTCCACATGTCTTATTTAATGCATTCTTCAAACATGATACATGATCCATGGTCAAGAACACCACAAGAAGGAATTGCACTGGGGGAGAAGCGATTGTCATCAAGCTTTTCAACAAACACTCAAAGCGATCCTCATTCCAATTTCTACTTCTGCTTGGTCCATACATTACATCCAAAAAAGCAACCCCTATTGCCATTGGCTCTTGGTACACATTATGTATAAATTCCATTCCCTCCATATTTAAACCGACTGTGTAGAACCTCCAAGGCTGGGTGGAATTCGGTCCATGACTTGCACCTTCACTTTGTCCCATAATCCACCTCAAATACCCCTTTGTAGCATCAGGCCAATGGTGGAGTTTCCTTGCCTTGTTGAAGCTTCAATTTTAACCATGAGACTTCATACGAGATGCTTCATAAGGGCTGGGATCCAAGAGAAATTTCTTATTTTGATTTATAATGATCAACAATCCAAGATCTCCCTCTTTTCCAACCACATCTTCTATGATTTGATGTACTGATCCAACACAAGTGTATGCACTTTTATTAGGTAACAAAACAAATAAGTGAACTCGTGTCAACTGTGCTCCCTCAATACTATATATGTCAACAAAGTACCAAGGTATGCCTTTTTCTCCAAATCCACTTACAACTTTCTCAACCTTCTTTACATTTGTGTCTTTCCTGTAAACAACCCAAGCAATATACAAAGTATCATCTTTATAATCTTTAATGTTAGACAAAACACATTATCGATAAACATATCTGAAATAGAATCTAGAATTGACACTAGACTTAGTAGTAGATTTGAGAAAGCACTAGATTCTAGGGAGATTTGGCTGCACTAGGGAGATTTGGCCGTGCGGCCAAATCATATGGGCTTCTTTTAAAGCACTGGAAGGGGAGGTCTGGATGTGTGGCCAAATCATATGGGCTTCTTTCAAAAAACTAAAGTTTGGGGAGATTTGGCCTTGTGGCCAGATCTTGTGGGCTTCTTTCAAAGCTCTAGGGTCTGGTTCACTAACTTAAATAACATAAAAGCTACCTTAAACTCTTATTTTCTTTTTTTTTAAAAGATAATTTTTAAAACTAAAATTTAAACGTTTTTTTATTTAAATAAAAATAGCACTAATTTGAAAAATAACATAAAATCTACTTTAATCTCTCTTTTTTTAAATAGATGATTTAGAAAAACAAAATATATACATTTTTATATTTTAAATAAAAAATTACGTAATTAAAAAAAATTATTTAAAAAAACTTTAAAATGCATTTGAAATTTTGAAATATTTTATAATTAAATTACATATTCCTATAAACTAAAATAATATAAAAGCTACTTTAAACTCTTATTTTCTTTTTTTCAATAGATGATTTCTAAAAATAAAATTTAAACGTTATATTTAATTCAAAACTTCAGTAATTTAAAAAATAACATGCAAACTACTTTAATCTCTCTTTTTTTTAATAGATGATTTTAAAAAATAAATTATATACTTTTTGACATTTAAATAAAAACTTCACTAACTTAAATAACTTAAATAACATAAAAGCTACCTTAAACTCTTATTTTCTTTTTTTTTAAAAGATGATTTTTAAAAATAAAATTTGAACGTTTTTTTATTTAAATAAAAATAGCACTAATTTAAAAAATAACTTTAATCTCTTTTTTTAAAAAGATGATTTTAAAAAACAAAATATATACATTTTCACATTTTAAATAAAAAATTACGTAATTCAAAAAATAATTTAAAAAAACTTTAAAATGCATTTGAAATTTAGAAATATTTTATAATTATTCCTATAAACTAAAATTTAAATAAATTTTCGCAAAAAAAAAAAGCTACATAAAAAAAACCTTACCTGGAATCTCCCGCTCTGTCCATCTCCGTCGTTGTCCGTCGGTCATTCTCCGTCGCTTTCACAATTCGAGAAGCTGTCTATCTCACATATTTGGAAGCAGAAACCTCCCTCTCTCATTGAATCTCTTCAGAAGAAATCTCTCAAATCACAATGAATGGAAATGGATGAGATTCATGGAAATCTCATGAACATAAGTCTCTCTCTCCCTCACAAGAAACTATCATAAGCACTGAAGCAATGAACGAAAATATGGACGGAAATTTCTCTCAACGGAAGAGAATGGAACACTCAATCTCTCTTGATCTCTCAATCACTCTCACAAGAAAGATGGCGCCTCAGCAGAAGGCTGAACCATGCTCTGATACCATGACAAACTATGAAGAGGGGAGAGGAGAAGAGTGGAGATGAGGAGAGAGGGCACAGCTAGAGAGCACACCACAAATGACTAACTGTACACTAGATTTAGTTGAAAAAATAGAATATATACAAACCCTTTTAGGGTTAGGGTTAGGGGATCTAACCCTTTCCTTTATAGCACTCTATAAGGTTAGTGCTATGCACATATGATCACATGATGGTGCTATGCACACATGATCACATGAGGTTGAGCGTGAACTCTCAACAGACCATACCCTTGACTCAATCGTTGCATGGCGGCGAGTGAAATTTGTCAGCTCTTGGCGAGCGAGTATTGTCTGTTGCTCTTACAGTAGTCTGATAGAGACTATGGTTCGTGGGTGATGAGCACGTTGGCTGGTTTTTTTTCACTTTGTTACGTACTTTATTGTTCCTTAGTTTTTTAGACCTATCCTTTTATGGGTTTCTCTTGGATTTTCATACATTTATAGTTGCTCAACTAATTATTAAGTCCTCTATAGCTTTCTTAGCTACTAATGATAAATTTGTAGTAATTGAGTTTCTTTAACCTTCACTTCCTCTATCTCTCCTTCCTACTATAGTGATTATAGATGTGTACTTTTTCCATGGTAATGATTTCACTTATTAGTCAATAATAAAAATCTTGTTTCCCCTCCCACCCCTTTCTTTTTCAATTATTTATTAAGATGTGAATGTATATATATACTATTGGTGTATTTATTGATTTCTCTCTCTCTCTCTATAATATATATAAATTTTCATTTGATTTTTCATTTTCTTACTCATTTTTTCCTTTATTAATCTAACTTTTCTACCTAATTTTCCCAGCTAGTTACTTGATCAATCTATTTTTTTCTTTCTAATTCTCCTAGTCTCTTGGGCCATAAAATGCTTCTTTTTTCTTAAAACTTCTTTGGACTATGTTCCTTCCTAGAATTTGAATTGATGCTCTTTACTTAAATATTACTTAGCCTCTTAAACACTTGACACATTAACAGTTAGCATATTAACACTTAAATATTACTTAGCCTCTTAAACACTTGGCAAAAATATTCTTACTAGCTTTTAGACTCTAGTGTATCTATATAGTGCTTAAAGTATTTATATATATCATTAATGTATACTCTTGTTATCCTACCTACAATTTCTTTTTCCCCCTTTGTTTTGTTCTTTAATTGCCCTTATATTTTTGTTTCGACTCTTTTTATATGTACTCTCTTATTAAAATAATGTAATTTCTTCCTTTTAGTTTTATTATATTACTTTTTTCTTTATTATTGAGTTATTTACATATTTTTTCCTACAGCATTTCCTACGTAGGCTAGCATCATAGCTTGTAGTCTACCAACACTAGTAACCTCTCATAGCTTCATATGTGCCTTGGCCTTAGTTGTTGACTTTAATTGTCTCTTTGGCCTAGAATGTGTCATCTTTTATTTCTTTTCATTTTATAAAACCCTAAAAGTCATTAGTCCTTCTTAATTCCTCTCAATTTGTTTAGCAGAATTTATTTATTGCTTGCCCTATTATGGTACTTTCTTTAATCATTGTCTCTTTTCAAGGTAATTGCTTTCTTCATTGTTTTATATATAAATATATATATATATATATATATATATAATTGTGCTAAATATGGATGTGTAGATCACATATCTACGTAATGGTATGATTTTTGTAGGTAAAAAATCTTTTCTATCAAACCTCGTGCTTTATTCGTTGGTTGATGGACTCATTTTCCAAAACCATTTTAATTTCTTGTGGACTACAAGTGGATGTAATTTTTTCCTTCTCTGTAATCGGGGATAGCAAAAGATTATCCACCTTCTACCATAATTATTAATCATGGGTGTGGAATACCGCCCATGGTTCTATTTATTATGGGTGTAGACTACCCCCCATTGTACAATAATTTTCATTCTTTCATTTATAAGGGTGTGAAAGAAAAGAATCCTACTATCTCTTGTATTGATATGGGATCCCCCCTTGTTAACAGTATTTTGATGCCCCATATTTGGTAATCATTTTAGAATCTTGATAGGTGTTTTGTTCTGTGGTATAAGCGATAACAAGCTGGGGTTTACAGGCATTAGTTTTCTTCCCTCACAAAACTATGATGTTCTCACACATTGTTTTGTTTGGATGGTGGCAACAAGTAAGTGGACCCTGACCTTGGAGCCCAGACTACCTGATGAATTCGACACTTTTTACCAATTGTATATAGATTTTATGTACACTCATAAGATGAGAAGTTTATTATCCACCCTTTTTTGAGCATCGTGTGCCGTGTTTTTTATAGGTTTTATTTTTTAAACACACACACACACACACAAAACATATTAGATAAGGTGGGAAAAATATTGCATTTTGGGAATTTTGAAATTGGATGAATTTCATTAAATTTGGGAAAATTCTAATTAATTATAGAAATTTCCAATAATTTTGGGGAAATTCATTGATTGTGGAAATTTCATTGGTCATAGTAACTAGAATGCATCATTTTGGTGGTGTGGAAAAGTTTGAAAATCATGTAGTTGATGATGTTAATAAACACCATTTAGAGACAATATGGATAATTTTCTAGTAGTGTTAATGAACACCAGTTGGTGGTATTAATAAACACCATGCAAAGTGAACCACAAAAAATAAAATTGGTGAAAGACTTCAGAATATGTAAATTATAATATTAATATGCAACTATGCATCATTAAATATCACAACAAAATTGATGAGAAGCATCACATGAGAGAACATTCAGGCTCACAGTGGTAGAGCTAGAGCGAGGGGTAGTACTGCAAGCATGTACGGAGCGAGGAGTAGCAGAGGGAGTGGGAGAGGGCAAGGGACCTAACTAGTACTAGGTCTCATGATCGAGTGGAGACTTGTAGGGATGTGAGTGTGTTGACTCATCTACATCTACCGAGTCATCACAATAGCCTTGAACCTTCCTACTCTTCCTTCCCTTACGATGGGTAAGCCCATGTGATGACCCCTCGGTCGAAGGGCCTAGAGGGGACGAAGGTCCAACTGTTAGTGTAGGAGGGGGCATAGCTGAGGTCCTCTACGATAGTAGAGAGAAGAATCTCGTTGCCTCTGCATCCTTCATTTGTGCGACAAACTCATTGGGACTTTGAATGAAGCCATGGGCTGCTAGTAAAGGAGTTCCCCGAGGGGTAGTCATTGTAGTACTAGGTCTGAGAGGAGTCGCAGGGGTAGGCCCCTGAGGAGTTAGCTGAGTGGAATCAAAGTTTTTGGAGAGTACAGATCATGATGTCTCCTCCTATGAGGGTTTTTGTACTCATTGGACGTGCGACATGATTCCATGTCTAATTTGGAGGGATTGGACAAATGCAAACACAAACACAAAAACAAAAACAAGAACAAGAGTGGGTAAGAAACGAAAAGACAATTAATTCCTTAAGACAATTATGAAATTCAAACTCAAAAAATCATGAAAAGACAATTAATTGCTTAAGAAAATTATGAAAGGACATCAACGCAAAAAGGACATTTATTTACTTAAGACAATTATGAAAAGCTAGTTGTGAAAGGACAAATATTTATGAAAGACAAGTGGAATCCAAGAAGGTTTTCATTAATAAACAATATCACAAAAAATACTATTGTTAAGCAAGAGTTCTCATATACAAAAAGAGAGCACAAAATCTATCTCCAAAAGAATGCTTAAGCAAAATCTATCTCCAAAAGAGACATTCTCCAAAAATGCCAAAATAGTGGAGGAGGTCTACTGCTCTGCATTACTGTCTGAGGTACTTTCCTCCTTCGAGCTGCTAGGTAGGTCACTCAGGACCTCATCCTCCAATTCTTCTAATATGAGGTCATACTCTTCAGGAATTACGTACTGGCTCTCCACCATGAAGGCCTCTACACAACCCATTATTTCCTTTATACATTTATCTTTGATGCTCTAGCGGTTGTGGTGGTCTCTCTAAAACCTATGGAGATCTCGTACGTTCTGTCGTGCATTCCTTAGTCGACCCTGCTCCACATGCCTATGGTGAGGAACCACCCAAGTGCACACACTTGGATGTTGTACTTCACCCAATCTGTATCATGTGCAGTCTTCTCTACTACATGTAATAGCAGAGAAGAGATGTCCCAAATCACTCCAACGTGGGGAATCGGGTTGGGGTTTTGGGAGGACAACCATGGGTGAGGGCGTGGTTGTTCCATTTAGAATCTATTTTTTAAAAAAAGTACCAAATACGGCTAAGGAGCAAAAGAAAAAATAGGAAAAGGTTCTTGAGAAAAGAGAGGGGAAAAAGAGAAAAGGAGAGAAAGCATATGCTTATGCTTATGCATGAGCATATGGGCATATATGCTCATGCATAAGCATAAGCATCTACTTTAGCATATGCTTATGAAAAGAGAGAAAAGAGGATGAAAGAGAGGGAAAAAGAAGCGAAGGAAGAGGGAAAAAGAGAACGAAAAAAGAGAGGGGAAAAGAAGAAAAGAGAGGAAAGAAGAGAGGGGAAAAGAAGAAAAGAGAGGAAAAAAGAGAGGGTAAAAGGAGAAAAGGAGAGAAAGCATATGCTCATGCATAAGCATAAGCATAAGCTTCTACTTTAGCATATGCTTATGAAAAGAGAGAAAAAGGATGAAAGAGAGGGGAAAACAGAGGGAAAAAGAAGAGAAGAAAGAAGGGAAAAGAGAAGGAAAAAAGAGAGGGGAAAAGAAGAAAAGAGTCGAAAAAAGAGAGGGGAAAAAAGAAGAAAAGAGAGGAAAAAAGAGAGGGAAAAAGAGAAAAGGAGAGAAAGCATATGCTTATGCTTATGCATGAGCATATGAGCATATGCTCATGCATAAGCATAAGCATCTACTTTAGCATATGCTTATGAAAAGAGAGAAAAGAGGATGAAAGAGAGGGGAAGAAGAGAAGAGAAGGAAGAGAGAAAAAGAGAAGGAAAAGAGAGAGGGGAAAAGAGAGAAAGCATATGCTTATGCTTATGCATGAGCATATGAGCATATGCTCATGAATAAGCATAAGCATATAAGCTTATGAGCAAATGCTCATGCATAAGCATAAGCATATAAGCTTATGAGCATATGCTCATGCATAAGCATGAGCATAAGCATCTACTTTAGCATACGCTTATGAAAAGATAAAAGAGGATGAGAGAGGGAAAAAGAGAGGGAAAAAGAAGAGAAGGACGAGGGGAAAAAAGAATGAAAAGAGAGAGGGGAAAAGAAGAAAAGAGAGGGAAAAAGAGAGGGGAAAAGAGAGAAAGCATATGAGCATAAGCATACACAAATGCATATGCCTATGAAAAGAGAGAAAAGAGGATGAAAGAGAGGGGAAAAGAGAGGGAAAAAGAAGAGGAAGGAAGAGGGGAAAAGAGAAGGAAAAAAGAGAGGGGAAAAGAAGAAAAGAGAGAAAAAAAGAGGGGAAAAGAAGAAAAAGAGAGAAAGCATATGCTTATGCTTATGCATGAGCATATGAGCATATGCTCATGCATGAGCATAAGCATACACTTATGAAAAGAGAGAAAAGAGGATGAAAGAGGGGAAAAGAGAGGGAAAAAGAAGAGAAGTAAGCGATTGAAAGAGAAGAAGGGAGAAGAAAAGAGAGGGGAAAAGAAGGAAAGAGCAGAAAAAGAGAGAAAGCATATGAGCATAAGCATACGCAAATGTATATGCTTATGAAAAGAGAGAAAAGAGGATGAAAGAGAGGGGAAAAGAAGAGAAGGAATAGATTGAAGAGAGGAAAAGAGAAGGGAAAAAGAGGGGAAAAGAAGAAAAGAGAGGAAAAAAGAGAGGGGAAAAAGAGAAAAAGAGAGAAAGCATATGCTTATTAATCACTACTTCTAGAAGAAGAAATATTGTATCCGATAGTGCAATTAAATTAGCTTTACGTAGACAAAATTCAATTGTTACGTATATTGGTAATGGAATCTGATTCGGTTTTGGATATGAAATACTTCCTTACAACATAGGAAAAGCTATTCTGAAAAATAGTTTGAAAAATGGTTTGATAAGCTTATGCATAGCATATGAGCATATGCTCATGCATAAGCATAAGCATCTACTACTTTAGCATATGCAGTAGCTTATGAAAAGAGATAAACGAGGATGAGAGAGAGGGGAAAGAGAGGGAAAAAGAAGAGGAAGGAAGAGGGGAAAAGAGAAGGAAAAAAGAGAGGGAAAAAGAAGAAAAGAGAGGGAAAAAGAGAGAAGGAAAAAAGAGAGGGGAAAAGAAGAGGAGGAAGAGGATAAAAGAGAGGAAGAGAGAGGAAAAAAGAGAGGGGAAAAGAAGAAAAGATAAGGAAAAAGAAGAGAAGGAAGAGATTGAAAGAGAGGGGAAAAAGAGAAGAAGAGAGAAAGCATATGCTCATGCATGAGCATAAGCATATAAGCATAAGCATAATCATATGAGCATATGCTCATGCATAAGCATAAGCATATGCTTATGAGCTTATGCATAAGCATACACAAAAGAGAGGAAAATAGAGGAGAAAAAGAGAAGAGAGGATGAAAGAGTAGAAGGAAAAGAGAGGAGAAAAGAGAAGGAAAAAGAAGAGAAGGAAGATATTGAAAGAGAGAGGGAAAGAGATTGAAAGAGAGGGGAAAAAGAGAAGCAGAGAGAAAGCATATGCTTATGCTTATGCATGAGCATATGAGCATATGCTCATGCTTCCACTCCTCCCTTCCATCTACACACCTCCAAAATCACAACACAAAATGCAAGGAAATCCATTAAGATTCAAAAAATCTTCTCTTATTTCCTTTTCTTCCCCTCTTTCCCTCTTTCCCTCCCTCTATTATGTCCTCTTCTTTCTCCCCTCTCTTTTCCTCTTTTTTGCATATGCTTATGCATGAGATCAGTAGCATATGCTTATGCTTATCACCTGATCAAGTAGAATGGGAAAGAAAGACAAGTATGCCTATCACCTGATCAAGTAGAATGTGCAAGATGTCATGCTAGGACAACTTAACACAGTCAAGACATCAAAAGAAGCATGGGATATGTTTGCAGCTCTCTACGAGTCCAATAACACATCCAGGATTCTCACCTTGAGAAACCAGATCAATGAGAGTTTTTGCAACAGCAGTGAAACCGGTCATGCTTATGTACTCTGCATAAAAGACTACAACAATCAACTTGTAGCAGTAGGAGAGACTATGTACCCCATAGAAATGGTTCAAGTAATCCTGAATGGACTAGGAGAGGGATACGAGAATCTAGCCTAGAGTATTGCCATCCAACGGCAAATTCTGACACTAGAAGAACTTCAGTCAGTTCTACTTGGTGAAGGACTTAGGACTCAAGCAATTCAAGCATGTAAAGGTCATTCTAATGATCAAGCATTCACAGCTTCAAACAGAAGCAGAGGTAGAGGTAGAGGTAGATCATACCAGAAAAGTCATCATCACCAACAAAATCAAAGTCAGCATCAACATCAGCATCAGCATCATCCTCAGCAACATCAGAATCAGCAAAGAGGAAATCATTCCAATCGAGGAAGATTCCAAGTACGAGGGAATGCATCCACCAATGTGTCAAACATTCAGTGCAACTACTGTCATAAGTTTGGACACTATGAAAGAGATTGCCGCAAGAAGCAGTACGACCAAGGTGGTCAATCTAGTAGTAATCGTGAGAGTTCCCAAGGTAGAGGAAATCATCGTGGTGGACATTCTAGTCACAGTCATTTTGCAAATGAACATGGAAATATGTTTCTTGCAAGTGAGGAATTGCATCAGACTGATACAATGCACCTAGACTAGACACTGATTTCAATCCCAAAGAGGATTACAGCTATCAAGTCGACCAAGTGGAACAGGATCCTTGGTACATTGACAGTGGTGCATCATCTCATATGACAAATCATCAAGAATGGTTCACAGAGATGAAACCATTAGAAGGTCAGAAAAATGTCATCTACACAGCAGACAATGCACCAAATCTAGTTCAAGGGATAGGTGTTATCCCTATGAACAATTTCACTGGTACAAAAGGATTAGTGAAAGATGTGCTCTATGTTTCAAAGCTCAGCAAGACCTTTTGTCAGTAGGTCAAATGACGGAACACAATTACAAAGTCATCTTCGATGGTGATGAATACACTATCAGAGACAAATCCAAAAGATGTTAGCTAGTAGCAAAAGGTGTCAAGGAAGGACACTTATACAGAATGCTAGCTACAGTACTAGATAAGCATGCCATGTCAGCTCAACTGCAACAGATGCCACTATCTGCAAAATGGCACAAGAGATATGGTCATGTCAATTTTGACAAGTACTTGTTAGATCTCAGGAATCAGAATATGGCAATTGGGATTCCGAAACTACAGTTTCTTGGAAAAGTTTGTGAAGCATCTACTTCGGTAAACAAAAGCGAACCAACTTTGTCAGAAGTACCTCTCGTGCATGAGGTATTCTTGATTTGATACATACAGATGTATGGGGTTATGCCCAGACCCGTAGCATCAATGGTTCACTTTATTACTTGATTTCATCGACGACTATAGTAGATATTGTTGGGTCTACTTTCTGAAAGAGAAATCTGAAGTGTTTTCCAGATTTCAAGAATTCAAAGCCATGGTAGAAAACCAGACAGGCAGAAAGATCAAGGTCATGAGATCAGATAGAGGAGGTGAATATATGTCTTCAGCATTCATGAACTTTTGCAAAAATCATGGCATTCGAAGACAATTCACATGTGCAGATACTCCTCAGCAGAATGCAAGAGCTGAAAGGAAGAATGGGACTTTAGCAGACAGTGCTAGAGCAATGCTTAGTGAAAAGCATCTTCCGAATCAGTATTGGGTAGAAGCAATAGCTATAGCAAACTACTTGCTTAATCGGCTTCCTACCGAACCGATACAGGGTATGACTCCTTATGAAGCATTCACTGGACACAAGCCACACATTGGGCATCTCCGCATATTTGGTTGCATAGCATATGCTCACATACATGATGGTCATCACAAGAAATTGGATGTAAAGTCATGCAAATGCATCATGGTTGGCTACATTGAAGAAAGCAAAGCATACAAATTGTATGATCCCATCAACCGCAAAGTCATTATCTCCAGAGATGTGATCTTCGATAAGGAATCAAAATGGAAAACCTCACCTACACAGGAGATAGAAGCATCGACTTCACAGTCATCTACAGAACAGGTTGATGAAGAAGAGTAAGGATTGTCATCAACACCCCAAGCAGAGCCACAGTAGCTCAGATGGTCTACTAGGGAAAGCAGACCTCTAGCTAGATTGACATATGCTTAGAAAGGCAAAGCAATTCAGGTGGAAACCACCAACTATGCTCTTATGACTATCATCATGGCTACAGAAGAGCCAGTGTACTTCGAAGACACAATAGACAAGCCAAAATGGCAAACTGCTATGAATGAAGAAATAGATGCTTTGTATAAGAATAATACTTGGGATTTATGCGACCTTCCACCAGGAAAGAAGGCCATAGCAAACAAATGGGTATACAAAGTGAAGTACAATCCAGATGGTAGTATTCAGAGATACAAAGCCAGACTAGTTGCAAAAGGATTTGCACAACAATATGGTCAGGACTATGATGAGACTTACGCTCCGGTAGCAAAGATGGATTCCATACAATTCTTGATATCACTAGCAACACTCAGCAAATGGAATGTGTATTAGCTCGATGTCAAGAATGCATTTCTCAATGGTTATCTAGACGAGGAAGTCTACATGCAACAACCAACGGGTTATGTTGAACCAGGAAAGGAGAATAAGGTTTGCCATCTCAAGAAAAGTCTTTATGGCTTAAAACAAGCACCCAAAAGTTGGTACACTAGAATCGACAAGTATTTTGCTAATCTGAAATACATGAAGTCCAATGCCGATCATACTCTCTAGTACAAAGTTCAAGGAGAAGACATTGCTATTGCACTTTTGTACATAGATGATCTGATTGTGATAGGAAGCAAGGATAGCTTCATCAAAAAATTGAAACAAGACTTATCTGTAGAGTTTGACATGAAATATCTTGGACTTATGCACTATTGTCTTGGAATTGAGTTCTCGAGAGATTCAGATAGCACATTCATGAGTCAGCTCAAGTATATTGACAATCTCCTAAAGAAGTTTCATATTGCAGATTGCAAGATTGTAGCCACTCCCATGGAATAGAGTTTGGAACTTACTAAAGATTCAGAAAAGCCTACAGTCAATGACAGATACTATAGGTAGCTCATTGGATCTCTTATATATCTGACAATCACACGGCCAGATATTTGTTATGCAGTAGACTCACTAGCATAATTTATGGCAAATCCAAAATAGTCTCACTAGAATGCAGACAAAAGAGTCTTGAGATACATCAGAGGTACAAGACAGTTTGGGATAGAATACAGAGGAAGTCATCCACGGTTGCATGGATACTATGACAATGACTATGCTGGAGATCATGAGACCAGGAGATCGACACAGGGATATGCATTTTTCCTTGGTCAAGGTGCTATATCATGGTTGTCAAACAAATAGCCAATTGTTTCTTTGTCTTTGACTGAAGCAGAATATAGAGCACTCACTACAAGTGCATGTGAGGCTATATGGCTCAGAAGACTATTGTCAAAGACAGATTACTTTGATGAGTCAAAGCCAACAATAATATACTGTGATAATCAATCGGCTCAAGCATTGGCCAAAAATCCAGTATATCACTCAAGGACAAAGCACATTGATGTCAGAGAGCACTTCATTAAAGAAAGAGTGTTACTTGGTGACATCACACTGTAGCATTGTGATAGCAAAGAGAATGTTGCAGACATTTTTACCAAACCACTTGGTAAAGAGCTATTCGAGAAACACCGAGTAGCTCTTGGTTTGACGCAGAGGAAGGACATTCCCATTAAAGGGGTGTGATGGAATGTAATGCTCAGTCCTTCTTCGATTCCCCAGAAGCATCATCTTGAGGGAAGGCCTACTTCATGATGTTGATCTTGAGGGAAGGTGTTGAGAGTTCACGCTCAACATCATGTGATAATGTGTGCATAGCACCATCACGTGATCGTATGTGCATAGCACTAACCTTATAGAGTGCTATAAAGGAAAGGGTTAGATCCACTAACCCTAACCCCAAAAGGGTTTGTATATATTCTATTTTTTCAACTAAATCTAGTGTACAGTTAGTCATTTGTGGTGTGCTCTCTAGCTGTGCCCTCTCTCCTCATCTCCACTCTTCTCCTCTCCCCTCTTCATATTTTGTCTGTGCTATGCACATATGATCACGTGATGGTGCTATGCACACATGATCACGTGATGTTGAGCGTGAACTCTTAACACCTTCCCTCAAGATCAACATCATGAAGTAGGCCTTCCCTCAAAATGATGATTCTGGGGAATCGAAGAAGGACTGAGCATTACATTCCATCATGGTCATGCAGGTCACAACGGAGGATAGTTATACAATGTAAATGGTTACCAAAGAAGGGTTGCCAGCTGGGGGGAATGAGACAATGAACCAATCAAGTAGACTAGCATAGAACAGTATGGTAATGCCGACAACCAGGGGATATAGCTAGAGTTGCCAAGAACCACATTTGTGCGATCACAAATATGGAATGGCACCTCAAAGAATTTGTGATTAATAGTGGGATATATAGAGCGGGCACAAGCAGTCAACAATGAGTGAGCACAAGCAGTCGACAACGAGCCATATGAAAGGAATAGCTACGTACTCAAAGATAGAAAACCAACCATCTCCCACGCTGTAGATAATTGTGTGTGTGATAGCCAGCAACAATAAGTAACTGCGAAGCCAAGCTCCCCCTATGACGCTTTAAATCTAATCATAATGTAAGAAAAGGAGCCGCTTGCAAGGAATAGTAAGGAGAGTCAAGAAAAGCTAGAAGGAGCCAACGCGGGAGACAAGGCACAATGTGTGGGGCACCTCCACCTCGTCATGGTAGAGCACCATGTGGGGGGGGGGAAATTAAATTATTGTGTATTAGAAAGTGTGTGTGTGTGTGTGTGTGTGTGTGAAAGTGAGATAAAATTTTAAGCACAATTAAAAAGTGTGTGTGTGTGTGTGTGTGTGGAGCCTGAATGAGCAAGAAGCGAGAAATGAAGATAAGCCTAAGCCAATAACCAAGGGCACCGTAAATGGAAACGAAAGGTGATCAAGGCAATAGTATGTGACTACTTGTGAGGCATCTGTGGCTCCAAGAGGAGCTAACTTACATACCAAGTGATGCGTACAGTGGCTAGCAACATCATGTCATAGAAGAACAAACTTATGGAGCTCGTTGATAAGACAAGTATCTCATTGTAAATAGAAGTGAAGCAAGCAGTAACCGGATTAAAATACGCACTACATAAAAGAGGTGCAAAGCAATGTCAAGAAGGTCACCTGAGAATGGAGAGTTGAAGGTGGACCTACGAGAGAGGGTTGTCTACAAGGGAGTAGAGTTAATGAAGGCATATAAGGTGAACGTAAGTAAGAACCAAAGAGACCTGTGAAGCGAGAGAGGATGCCAAGGAGCTAGCAGGTTGGAGGAGGCCTATGTAGTGACTATGAACGAGATGAGGAGGTCCATGAAACTGAGAATGTGAGCAAGGAGAACTGCAATAGGAGATAAGGAGATAATGTGAAGGCAAGAAGTTCACAATGCGCAATGCGCACAGGCATAAGCAGATTACAAGAGAGTAGGGCCATCAATAACGTGCAAGGTGGTGGCAGTTACGAGGGAACGAATAACTCATAAGGTTTTGCAGTTTTTTTAGTGCAAAAGCTAAGTTAGATTGGGAGGTTAGGTCTAGTTAGGAACTTTGATGGGAGAATCGGATGGGAGGTTAGGTTAGGAGGAGGTGGGTAAGGAAGCAAGGTATGTGTGTGTGTGTTTATATAGAAATGTAAGTGTGTGTAATGTAAGGGGGGGAATCTTAAAAAGTGTATAAATAGTTTACAACCTCTAAGTAGGTGTGAGTGGGGTTTTCTTTCAGTAACTCTATATATAACGTGGTGACATTGACAACGTGCATATAGAGATATTTAAAAGATCATATGAGACTTATACATATAGTCTAGAGAAAAAAGAGGGTTTAAAAGGTATTTTGCGCCTGGAAAAAGTAAAACTAGAGTGCTAAAAGATAATTAGGGGAGTTGTTTATATAAATATCAATATAGCACCACTATGTAGGAAGAGGTGTTATAAAGCATAAGTGTTCCCTATAGGAGGAGAAGCATTAGAGTAGATCCCAATACAATAGTCTATATTAAGGAAAAGATTAGTCTATAATAAAAAAGAGGAAAGGAATTTTTATAAATGTGGATTACAAGAGGTTGAATAGAGTATAATATTTAGTGAGGGGAAATTAAGGTTGGGTGTGTGTGCACTATATGTGAAAGTAAGGATACTCTAAATGTCCATAAATATAAGAATGCTCATAAACCTAAGAGAATATATATTTGTCCAAAAACATAGAATATACATGAGAATAATGCCTATACACATAAGAAACACCATTCCAATAATGCCTTTAGACAATATTTGAGGTCACTAATTCCCAATCAAGAAAGAAGTGTGTAAGATTCTTGTAAATTGAATGTGTGTGTGTGTGTGTGTGTGAGAGAGAGAGAGAGAGAGAGAGAGAGAGATTGGGAGTTCAAGAGGGGGAAATATTGAGGGCATCATGAGTGTGCAAGTAAAGGACATGGGAGGAGTGTGTGTGTGTGTGTGTGTGTGTGTGTGTGTGTATGTGTGAAAATGAGAAAACTATTACGCAAGATTAATGTGTGTGTGTGTGTACCCTCCCTCACCTGAGGGGACACCGCATGATGGGGGTAGGACACCCATCACATGGTGTCCTGCCCCACACGAAAAAGGTCCAAAGAGGAAGCCTCTTTGTTAGTGTTTGTAAAGGGGATTATATCATAACTATTTCCAAGTGGATAAGACACAGTGGAATTTCCATAACTATTTGGAGACAATCATGCACTAGGCACAACGATTGCGTAGCTATGACAATTCCAACAAAAAGTAAAATGTGGACAGGATATGTCATTCCTGTGCAAGTGAAAATGTAAGGAGTTTAAGTGTGTGTGAATGAGTATAAGGAGTGTATAAGTATGGGGGAAAGTAATACATGAAATTAAAAACAAAGGGGGGTTGCATGTGTGTGTGTGTGTGTGTGTGTGTGTGTGTGTGTGTACAAACCAAAACGATTAACCAATTAAAAGTAGAATATACTATAAAACTGGGCAAAAGAAAATAAAATAAGTGTAAAAATTAAAAGAGGGAAGGGGAGGAAAGCAAAATACTTAATAAATTGTTAGCCTGCACAAAAAGGGGGGAAAACCCAAATTATTAGGTAGTTCATAAGGAAGGGGGGAAATTTTTTTAATTATTGTGTATTAGAAAAAGTGTGTGTGTGTGTGTGTGTGTGTGTGTGTATCCTCCCTCACTCGAGGGCACACGTCACACCACATCATATGGGCAGGACACCCATCAGGTGGTGTCTTGCCCCACACCAAAAAGGTCCAAAGAGGAAGCCTCTTTCTAAGTGTTTGTAAAGCAGATTATGTCATAATTGTTTCCAAGTGGATAAGACACATAGTGGAATTTCCATAACTATCTGGAGACAATCACGCACTAGGCACAACGATTGCATAGCTATGACAATTCCAACAAAAAGTAAAACGTGGACAAGATAAGTCATTCCTAAAGCAGAGTCATACAAGGACTTCATTGCTACACAACCCGATAAGAGTTTAACGAGCAACATGGCACATGGCATATGCCATGTGGCTAACCCAACATAGGACATGGTTAACATGGACAAAGGTTAACAAGGATTGGGTGTGTATGTTTAAAAAATAAAACCTATAAAGAACATGGCACACGATGCTCAAATAAGGGTGGATAATAAACTTCTCATCTTATGGGTGTACATAAAATCTGTATGCAATTGGTAAAAAGTGTTGAATCTATCAGGGTCCACTTACCTGCCACCATCCAGACAAAACAATGTGTTAGAACATCATAGTTTTATGAGGGAAGACAGGTAATGCCTGTAAATCCCAGCTTTAAATCCTAGCTTAAATCCCAGCTTGTTATCACTTATACCACAGAACATGACACCTATCAAGATTCTAAAATGATTACCAAAGATGGGGCATCAAAATACCATTAACAAGGGGGGATCCCATATCAATACAAGAGATAGTTAGATTCTTTTCTTTCACAAAAGGATACAAGCCTACACTATATTAGAGAATTTGGGAATTTCCCAAGTCCCAATTTTAAATAGGGTTGAAGATTTGACCATGTGGCTAAAATTTTAACCCCTTATTTGAAAGTGGGACTGGTAGGGATTCCTAAATATAATGCTTAGGGTAGATTACAATTTCAAGTAAGGGCTTCAGGTTTGACCATGTGGCCAAATCTTTACCTTTTGGAAATTCCCAAACTATTTGGAAATTCCCAAATTCTCTAATATAGTGTAGGGGGGTACTCCACACCCTTATAAATGAAAGAATGGAAATTATTGTACAATGGGGAGTAGTCTGCACCCATAATGAATAGAACTACGGGTGGTATTCCACACCCTTGATTAACAATTATGGTAGAAGTTGGAGAATCTTTTGCTATCCCTGATTAAAGAGAAGGAAAAAATTACATCCACTTGTAGTCCATAAGAAATTAAATTGTTTTTGGAAAATGGGTCCATCAACCAACAAATAAAGCACGAGGTTTGATAGAAAAGATTTTTTACCTACAAGGGTCATACCATTAAGTAGATATGTGACTTACACATCCATATTTAGCACAATTATATATATATATATATAATTGTGCTAAATATGGATGTGTAAGTCACATATCTACTTAATGGTATGACAATGAATAAATATTATATATATATATATAATATAAATATATATAACAATGAATAAAGAAAATACCATAATAGGGCAAGCAATCAATAAATTTTGCTAAATAAACTGAGAGAAATGAGTTTTAGGGTTTTATAAAATGAAAAGAAATAAAAGATGACACATTCTAGGCCAAAGAGACACTTAAAGTAAACAACCAAGGCCACAAGGCACACAAGAAGCTACGTATATAAAAGGAGGGGGCTATTCCTTGATGGAACACGCTCATTCTTGTAAAGCCACCTAGCTAGTACCTTGATTTCCCCCCCCCATCTTTCCAATAAAGCATGACTCTCTTCCCTTGATGTCTCCATCTCTACATTCCACCTCCCATCATGTACATGCTCCTCTTCCCCCTTGTGCCATAGTCCCGCTCTTCATTCCCACCCCTCTTAATCTTTTTCCCCACCTATGTTAACGCTTCTTCCCTCATGTTCCCTTTTCCTCCATGGCCCTCGAGCGTCGCCATGCCTAGTGTCTAGCCTCATGCATTGAATTCTTTTCTAGTTAATAGAACTGGTGTGGCTACTGGGATCAAAATCTCCATGGCTAGTGGTGTAAAATTCATTACTCCTACAACTGGGTGTAGTTCTGCAGTACCTTCTATGTGCAGTTCTTTGCTTCTGCGCCTCCAACCCACGTATCTTCTACTCACAATTCTTTGTCTCTATGACTATAAGACTTCTCAGTTCTTGTGCCTTCAGCCTATGGTTCTTGTGCATCTTTTGGGTTCCTGTGCATCTTTTGGGTTCCTGTGCGTCTTCTATGTGGCACCACGCATCTTTTGGTCGACCGTGCCTACAAAATTGCTCTTGCACATCTGCAACACCCACACGCCCCCTGGTCGCAGCTAACGCATCTACGCATCGCAAACAGATCACGAATCGCATCTGTTTTCTGAGTTCCTACGTCTTCTGGTGCATCTGCATGTCACGGACGGATCGCGACTATTTTCCTGGGTTCTTGCATCTTCTGGCGTACCTGTGCATCACGGACAGACTTTTCGAGCTCCTGCAAAAGATCTCGCACCCCTATCCTCTTCTCTTCTCTTCTCCTCTCCTTTTAATAAGGAGTGGGAATTGAACCCAAGACCTCCCCATTCACAAAAGAAAGAATTACCAATGGGCCAGCAAATAGGAAGTGATGAATGTGTAAAGATATTGCTTATATGGTGAAATCTCATGAATTGTAACTCTCTAAACATAGGGAGTTTCCTCTTGTTGTAAAAAGCAAAAGTACTTCATTTCATGTGCTCTATTCATATTTGATACTAGATCGTAGATTCTAAACTTTTTCAAGTTCACTCCTTGGATGCATGCCACATGAGGAGGGTGGATATTTATGTCACTTCTCGACAAGTTCAAGGATTTGGTGCTTGGTCCTCTACTCATTATAGCTACCAATTGGCGAGATCTCTTTCTTGATCTTCATGTCGATCTTTAATAACTGATTGTACAATGCATTGTTTAAGGGGACGACAGGTGGGATGATACATTGTGGATGATTCAAGGTGAAGAATTAGTGATACACTGGGAGGACTTTGATTTCAATTCTACTCATTGTGTGGTGATCGAGCTACTTGCTACATCGGAGGTAATTAAAAGGGTGACATTCTTCAAAGGGTGGGATGCTCCCCAAGCTTGGGGGGAGATTTGGCACATCTGCTTATTAATTCCTGTGGATAAGCTCATCTTGAATGATTTCTTCTCGACCTCATTACAAAGGTTTCTAGGGCTCAGCTATGGTTGGTAATGTTTCGACCAAGGAATCCCTTAGTACCTAATCAACCTTTTGTGCCTCATTTTGAGCTTCAAGTTGTAATTCTTTTTGGTCTAAAGATAAACTATCAACAAAGGATTGCAAGTTTATTTGGTGCTGAATGTCTTGCTCAAGTATTGAATTCTCCCCACCCTCCCCTTCTACCTATCTTGGATGTCTTTTGGAAGACACGACACATGTCTTTTGGTGCTTCTAAAGAGAAGATCCCGGTGCAACCGCTGAACCAGAAGAAGAAGACCAAGGTAGTGATACTCTCTCATCCTCGGTGTTTGAATCAATGGAAGAATCAGATGGGGGGGAGGAGTTCTCAAAGGAGGAAGTTTACATGATGGGGGTGTCTTCGACCCCACCACCTGCAGAAAAGGTAACAAGTAGCCCTCAATAGCTTGAATCTATGCTTTCCCCAAACCTCACTCCAAGTGAGAAAGATGAGTTCCTAGAAATGTTCAAAGATTTCCCTGACCTCTTCGCAACTAGCTACTGCCACCTTCGCCATGTGACTGCCATAGAGTATAAGATAGAGCTAAATCCTGATGCAAAGCATGTGGCTTAGAAGTATCGGAGATTAGGGCCCCTACAGATCGATGCTTTGCGCTCAGAGTTGCAAAAACTTGTAGAAGCTAGGTTTATTGTTCCGATTCACAATACTGAATGGGTTTCACCAGTGGTAGTCACCCCAAAGAAAAACAACAAGTGGCGGGTCTACATCAACTATAAGAAACTCAATGCAGCCACCAAGAGGGACCATCATCCTCTTCCCTTTCAAGACCTCATTCTTGAGAAGGTAAGTGGTCATGAGATGTATACTTTCTGTGATGGTTACTTTGGGTTTTATCAAATCAAAATTGCTGAGGAGGATGTGCTTAAAACCACATTTGCCACACCTTGGGGGACATTTGCATTCAAAGTAATGCCATTTGGCCTCACCAATGCTCCTGTTACCTTTCAAAGATTTATGCAGATGGTGTTTGCTCCTTATTTGGTGGTTGTCTTGGAGGTGTTTTTAGATGATTTTTGTATATTCTCGGCACGTAAGGAGCACATCATGAAGGTTAGGTTGGCCTTCCAAAGGGTCAATTATGCAAATGGCAGCCTCAACCCTAATAAATGCACCATTGGAGCCACTCAAGGGAGGTTACTGGGACATATTGTCTCATCTGAGGGTGTCAAGCTTGACCCCGAGAAGGTAGAAGCTATCCTCAAGCTCTCCCCACCAACAACCAAATGTCAGATATGCTCATTTGTTAATCTAGCAGGATACTATCATCACTTCATTGATCAATATGCTGCTTTGACATGACCTATGACTATGCTATTAAAAGGTGGAGTTGATTTCTCTTGGGATGAGGATTGTGATCATGGGTTGTACAAATCAAGAGTGCTCTCGCTTCAGAACCCATTCTATGCAATCCTGACTGGTCAAAGACTTTCTATATCAATCCTAGCTTTGGTGAGCACACTCTAGTGGGTATTCTTCTCTAGCAAGGGGAGGATCGGTTCATGTATCCCATTCGATTTGCTTCTCGACAATTGCTCGAAACTGAACGATGCTACAGTGAGGCTGACAAGCATGCTTTGTCTTTGGTGTTCTACATTGAGAAATTTAAGCATTATGTTGCTGGAAAGTTCTTCATTATAATTTGTAGCAATGGTCTTGCAAGGCATGTTCTTCAATCACTTAATCCCATGGGCCGGTTGGCCAAATGGTTGGCAGTTTTACAACAGTATGATTTTTCTTTCAAATTCGTAAAAGGGGGTTGTTCCAACTTGAAGAATGCTTTGATTGATTTAGAGGAGTGCCTCGATGTAACCCTTGTAGTGGCCATAGAAGTTGGGGATCCATGGTATGGTGGAATCTACAGGTTTCTAACTGCTTTCTCCTTTCCTCCAGAAAGTACTAGCTATGAGAGAAAGAAAATCCATAGAGATAATAGGCGCTACACTCTCTTTGATGGGGTGTTATACCGTCAAGGCCTGGATGGGGTACTAAGATGGGCCATTGATGCAAATGAAGTACCTAAGGTATTGAAGCATTATCATGATGGATTTTGTGGAGGCCACCATGCCGGTGACTATACAGCTAAGAAGATTTTACATGCTGGGTACTATTGGCCCACCTTGTTCAAGGATGTCACTATGTATTGCAAAACTTATGAACCATGCCAATTCTTTGGTAGGAAGGATTTGCGTCCTGGGCAACATCACTAAATGATGTCCATCCATTTGTTTCAGAAGTGGGGAGGAATAGATTTTGTTGGGCCCCTACGCATGACTGCCCACAAAAAGAAGTATCTTTTGGTAGCCACTCAATATGTCACTAAGTGGGCTGAAGCTATCGCCGTCCCCGCTGCAAATGGTAAGGCAGTTTCAGATTTCATATTTGAACATATCTGCACAAGGTTTGGGACACCCATGGAAATAGTATCTGACCATGGGAGTCCATTCTTAAATGAAGCAGTGGAGTTGCTCATGGATCGCATGGGTATTGATCACCGCACTTCTAGCATCTATCATCCAGTGTCCATGGGACAAACGGAGTGGGCCAATGGCCTCCTTTGTAAATCCACGGGAAAAATGGCCACAGGGAACAGGAGCCAGTGGGATCAGAAGGTCACTGAAGCTGTGTGGGCTTACAACATCACTCATAAAATGTCTACAGGTCACACTCCTTTTGAGTTGGTATATGGTACTGAGGCAGTTTTACCACTAGAGATAGAGATTCCGGCCTTGAGATTGGCACGAGAACAGAGGATGACAGAAGATGAACATGTAGAGGCCATGTTGGTACAACTTGAGAAGTTAGATGAAACCCGACGCCTTGCACTACATCAAACAGAGATCCAAAAGAATCGACAAAAGGCCTGCTTGGATGCTAAAATTCATAAGGGATGGGAAAGACACTTTGCTGAGGGGGATGTTGTGCTATTCTTTGATAACAGATTGGACCACCAAATGGATAAGAAGTTCCTGCCACTGTGGACTGGTCCATACAAAGTCATCAAGGAACGTAGCAATGGGTCTGTACAAGTTCAGGAGCTGCATGAGCCATATGGCAAGAAGGTGATCAACAAGCGTTGTCTCAAGCCCTTTTTTGTGCATGATGGTCCTAGGCATGGAAATGCTATGCATTCCCTGCCTAGGGGGGGGAACTGTTATGGATAAATTTGACCAAAGTAAAAGGCATAAATATGTGTGTGTGCTTGTATGTGTGGCAATAGTATATAAAATATGGTGTGCATAAGGCCCAGGGTTGATGTGGCAGGGCATGACCATGTGCCACCCTTCCATGTAAGAGGACCCATAAGGTGTGTTGTACATAATCCATGGTAGTAATAATATAAAATGATAAGGTGGCATGGGTCCTCCATGCACCACCCCTCCACCTAGGTAGTCCCACGCCTACATTTAGTGAGACATGGCCCAAGGACCATGGAAGAAGTAATATAAAATAGGTGGAGATGGATATTATATTGGATTATTCCCTCCCTGTAGGATAGGCCCATGTGGGGGGGGTGTAGAAAGTCCAAGAATGCAAGTTAAATAATGGGAAAGTAGGGTGAGGTGGCAAGATTCCTTGTGCCAACCCTCCACTTATCCTCCTAGATGTTTGAACGTATTATAAAATTGGGAAGAGACTAAGGGAGTATCTTAGACTTGGGATATGGGGGTTGATGTATGTGGAAAAATAAGGCAAAGGGTTGTCGCACACAATTGAGAGTGCGTAACCGCCTAGCCCACATGGGACACTCTTCCACACACACCATGCATGTGGGAGGATGCATTTATTGGGAGAGACCCCCTCTCTTGGCTATAAAAGGAGGGGACTATTCCTTGATAGAACACACTCATTCTTGTAAAGCCACCTAGCTAGTACTTTGATTTCCCCCCCCCATCTTTCCAATAAAGCATGACTCTGTTCCCTTGATGTCTCCATCTCTACATTTCACCTCCCATCATGTACATGCTCCTCTTCCCCCTCTTCCTTCCCCCTTGTGCCATAGTCCCCCTCTTCATTCCCACCCCTCTTAATCTTTTTCCCCACCTATGTTAACGCTTCTTTCCTCACGTTCCCTTTTCCTCCATGGCCCTCGAGCATCGCCATGCCTAGCATCTAGCCTCATGCATTGAATTCTTTTCTCATTAATTGTGTGTGTGTGTGTGTGTGTGTGTGTGTGTGTGTGCGTGCGCATGTGCATGCGTGCATGCGTGCATGCGTGTGTGTGTGTGTGTATGTAGAGAGAGAGAGAGAGAGGGAGAGAGAGAGACAGAGACAGAGAGACAGAGACAGAGACAAAGAGAGACAGAGAGGTAAAGTCTTAAAAGAGGACTCATGTATGTCTCATATATGAAGACCCAATTATGTACTTTTGAGTCTTGTACACAATTTGTATAAGAGGATCTTTTCTATAGGCTCCTAAAGAGCATCTAATGAGACTTTTTTGTGCGCTCATTATGATGACTCATAAGAGATATAAACATAAGATACCCATCCAATGTATGCTTTTAAGATACGTATACCTCTCTTTGCAATCTGACATATATAAAGAGTCTTATGTGTACTCTTATGCACTCATATATTATTCTTGTGTATTCATCTACACAAGAGTGTCTTCATGTTTACATATGTAGTATCAATAATTGATAATATTTTCTTATGTATATTCTCATAAATTTACTTTAATAGCATACATAAGAGTAGACTATTATGTATGGTCTTTATGTATAGGGTCATGTTTATGTATGAACTTACTCTTATGTAAACTACTACTATGCACAAGAGCCTACCCCTAGTTCTTCCCTAGTTGTACTCATACTTTGTTAGATTATATGTAGTTATATACACAAAACTCTTCAGGAACACATATGTCATAGTCTACTCATAAAGATGCACAGTATCATAAATGTACTCTCAATAGCATACATAAGGGTATACTATTATGTATAGTCTTTATGTATAACAGCACATTGATGTATGAAGATAGTCTTAGGTAGTATTATTTTGTATTATTCTAGTCTACACTTATGTATGCTATGAAGATTGATATACTCTTTATGTAAAGACTATCTTTAGGTATGAAGATATCCTTATGTTCATGTACCAAAGAGCATCTTCATGATTCATATTTAATAGTCTATACAGACAACATATATCTATATGAAACTAGGTGCAAATAAATCTAAATCATATAATGAATCTAAATTGATACCTATTTAATTCAAGCAATGAAGAATAAAATTAACTAAAAATAAAAATAAATTAGAAAATAAAATTAAAATTTAGTAATTAAATTTAAAACTAGAAATAAATTAGTAAATTAAAAAATAAAACAAATGTATACAAATGTATACAAGAAAAAAAAATGTCATCTTGCATAGCACAAGCCATGGAAGGATCCCAAATTTTTCAAAAAATTGGGGTTCATTTGCAAGGGGGATGCCCTTACTAGACCCCCTAAAAGAACGTCAACTTTCATTAAGTGTTTAAAATGCTCAGTGAAAGTGTGCATTTGATCTTGTTTTGGGGGGTCTAGCCAAAGGATTCCCCGTGCAAATGGACCCCAACTTATTGTAATTTTTGGGGGTTATTTGGACCAGTTCATGGACACCCTGAAAAATTTCTAGTCAAGTGAGTGAAGCCCTAAACTGATGGGAAACCCTAAACTGATATCCCAAAACTTGCACCAAATTGGCTCATTTTTGCAGAAGGGATGCCATGGCTAGACTCCCTAAAACTAGGTCAAATGCACACTTTCACTAAGTGTTTTAAAATGCTTGGTGAAAGTGTGCATTTGACCTAGTTTTGGGGGGTCCATCCATGGCATCCCTCTTGCAAATATGCTCTATATTTTTGGCACTATTGGGTCATCATTTTAGGTTTTAACTAGGCATATGTATGTATTTCCATATTTAGGATTATTTTAATTTATTAATTGTAACTTATAAATCAAGGATTGATGTATATTCAATAAAGCATTTCACATTCAATTCTTGATTACAATAAATACACACCAAATTTAAAATATATTTATTTAAATTTAATAACAATAAATATTTACTCATATGTATTGATATCTATATGTATTTTATTTATTTATTTTCATATTTATTCTTTAAGTAGATATATATCAAAGAATGTAATGTGGATAAGTAATATCAATTGGATTTCAAATTGGTTTAGGAATGCATAGAAAAAAACGATCACCTTGATTACTACAAGCCCTAGAAGGATGCCAAAATTCCCTCAAAAAATTGGGGTCATTTGCAAGGGAGATGCCCTGGCTGGAACCCCCAAAAATGGGTCATTTGCACACTTCTCTAAGCGTTTTAAAGTGCTTAATAGAAGTGTGCAAATGACTCATTTTCATGGGGTCTAGCCAGGGCATCCCCCTTGTAAATGACCACCACGTTTTTGAGCCTTTGAGGTCATTTGAACCAATTTATGGATACCTTGGAAAATTCCAAGCCATGTGAATGAAACCATGAAATGAGGGCCGAAACGTGCCAAAAGAATAGAATCTTTTTGTAGGTGGCATGTGGTAACTAGACCCCCCCAAAAAAGATCATTTCCACACTTTTGCTAAGCATTTTAAAATGTTTAGTGGAAGTGTTCAAATGGCCTAATTTTGCGCAGTCTATCCAGGTCATCCATCTTGCAAATAAACCACCACTCTTGGGAAATTTTGTGAGGTAATTTGGACCAATTTACGAATGCCTTGAAAATTTTTCAGCTATTTAAATGAAACCTTTAAATGAGGGCCCAAAATAAATGAATGGTTGCTGTATATTTAATAAATGTTTCATGATCAATTATTTATTACATTAAAGACGCACCAATTTTTTAAATATGATCAATTATAGTAAACAATCTTTATATATTTATTTATGTGGATTGATAACTATATGTATTATATTTATTTATTTTAATAATTATTATATAAGTAGACATATATCAAAGAATGTAAATGTGGATTAGTAATATCACTTAGATCTTAAAATTGTGTAGAAATGCATAGAAAACTTTCATCTTGATTAGTAAAGGCCTTGGAAGGATGCCAAGATTCCCAAACAAAAGGGGTTCATTTATGAGGGGGATGCCCTGGCTGTGGACCTCCCAAAAAAAGGTCATTTGAACACTTTTATAAGTGTTTTAAAATACTTAGCAGAAGTGTGCAAAATGACCCATTTATGGGGTGTCCAGCTAGGGCATCGCCCCCTGCAAATGAGCCCCATTTTGGGAATTGTTTTGAGTTCAGTTGGACCATTTATGGACACCTTGGAAAATTTCAAGCCATGTGAATAGAACCTTAAAATGAGGGCCCAAAAGTGACAAAAAAATAGAACAGATTTGCAAGATCGTTGTACCCCCCAAACATAGATCATTTGCATACTTTTGTTAAGTGTTTTAAAACTCTTAGCATAAGTGTGCAAATGACTTGTTTTTAGGGGGTCCAGCAAAGGGCATCCCTCCTATGCACCAATTTAACTTGGAAAATTTTCAGCTATGTGAATGAACTAAAATGAGAGCCCAAAAGAGGCCAATCTCAATTTCTTGGTTGTAATTTATAAATAAAGGAGTGGTGTATACATATAATTATATTTAAAAATGTAAATGTGAATTAGTCACATAACTCCTATTTTTTAAATTTGTATAGAAATGCATGACAAAACTGTCACCTTGGGTAGTATAGGCCCTACAAGGATGTTAAAATTCCCAAAAAAATGGGGGTTATTTTTAGGGGGTTTCCTTAGATGGGGACCCCCCAAAATGGGGTCATTTGCACACTTGCACTAAGCATTTCTCAATGCTTAGTGGAAGTGTGAAAATGAGCCATTTTTGGAAGGCAACTGCCTGCAAATGAAACACCAAATTTGGGAATTTTTTCTAGGTAATTGGGACCAATTTATGGAAACCTTGGAAAACTCCAAGCCATGTGAATGAAACCCTAAAATGAGGGCCCCAAATGTGTCAATAAAATAGAGCACTTTTGCAAGAGGGATGCCAAGGGGATGCTTTAGCTAGAACCCCCCAAAATGGGTCATTTGCACACTTCTACTAAGCGGGGAGTCCACAGCCAGGGCATTTCCCCTACAAATGAATCACTACTTTTGGGAAATTTTGTGAGGTAATTTGGACCAATTTATGGATACCTTGGAAAATGGGCCCCACTGTGCCAAAAAACAAAAAGAACATTTATGCACGAGGGATGCCCTAGTAAAAACAAGTCATTTGTACACTTCTATTAAACATTGTACACTTCTATTAAGCATTTTTAAATGCTTAGTGGAAGTGTGTAAAATGACTTATTCTTTGGGGGGTCTACTAGCTCATTGGTAGCATTTTCTTATTTCTTATGAGTCAATGGCTCAAGATATTTTCAGTGGCAAGCAGATTCAAAATGAAGAGAACATTGTTGCTATTTTTCATGGGAGAACTCATTCGAGAGAGTGCAAATTAAGCTCATGGTATTTATGCTGATGCATTGTCTTTGCTTCATCGACTCGTCAATGTTTTTGGTGATGTCTCAATAACAAAATATTCAGGGGATTTGGAGAGGTTAGTATTATAGTGACTTAGCTTTTTTTACTCTAATTAATGTTGAATCCTCATGCACGTGATATCTCTTTTATAAAAAGGATAGATCATGCCATTTGATAATAAATGACATTGCTAAGACCTTCCTATTTCCATAAAATCATATATCAATTTGTGTATATGATGGGGTCTAAGAGACATTGATGTTATAGGATGCATTGCAACCATAGAGTCATCTTCATTAATCAACTACTACTTCATGATATGTAGTGAGTTGTGTCTAGTTAACACCATGTCTTTGTTATTTCCAAAACCTTGTAGTAAGCTTGTAATTGATAAAGGCTTCTTACTCTACCCATTTTGTATTAAAGGGGAGTGCTGAAAGTTGGATATCAGGATGATTACAGTCACTGTTAAAGTGTACATTGATTGGTGAGTGGATACGATTTGGATTAGGGGATGAGGGCTTGGTTCCGTACTTAATGGGTGTATTGTGGGGATCATCTTAGCCTTACATTTGATAAAGATGATAGAAAGTCTTATCTTGTTAATTGGCTCCTATCGTGTGGTTCACCAAATTTTCCCTTATTCTTCCTTTGTGAGCATCCTCTCTTGAGCACTCACCATGTGATTTGTAACACAAGGTCCTTGTTTTCTAAAAAATTTTAAAATGTCTCAATCAAGTAGTATGAATTTGATAGAAAGTGATAGAATCGATGTGGTTATAATATACTCAAAAGAGTAGTACAAGGTTTTGCACATTGTTGCACATGTAGAAATGGTGTAGTAGGGAATTGAAGACACAATGGCAAATAGCCTCCCACTAATCCATGGTAGAGGTTCAATAGGTTACTATCCTTGCAACCACCAAATCCCTCACAATAGCACATACAAGAAGAGATGATGACAAAGGTGAACACGAAGCCTAATCGAGGTGACATGCTAAGTTGCATTAATTTGGGCGTTTTTTTTTTAATTCAAAAAAAATGCCTGAGTACGCGTTTTTGCAATTTAAAACATTTCAAATGATTTTTTCTATTTTATTTGTACGAATAGGTTATTCACCTATTCATACGAATAAAAAGCTATTCATATGAATAAGTTTATTCGTATGAATAACTCAGTGTATGAATAAATTGAGCATAAACTTGCAACCACTGCCATTTTTGGTATTCGTATGAATACATCCACCTGTCTTCCTTGCCACCTCAGCCACTTGTTTGCTAGCCCTACCACCTCCTACTTGCCTACTTGCTTCCATACCTACCAGCTCTCTTCATAGGTACCTTATTGCACCCTTGCTTGTGTTGCAGTCTTTTGTTAGTAATTAATGTTTCTTTTGTTTTGTTTTGTTTAGTACTAGCACTCATCTCTCTTAGGAGAGTTGTGTGTTGCAATCTTTTTAAATTTTTTAATATTTATTTTGTATTGTATTTAAGTGTGTAGACAGGATGGCATTCATCTCTCTTGCGAGAGTTGCATGTTGTAGTCTATTTTTGTCATGTGTTGCAATTTCAATTATGTTATTTTTTACCTAAGGCTGGCACTCATCTCTCTTAAGAGAGTTATGTGTTGCAATTTTAGTTTGTATAAAAATGTTTGTTTGTGGGAACTCTTGGGCTGGCACTCATCTCTCTTAAGAGAGTTGTGTGTTGCAATCCAAGCTTAGTGATGTTTTCATAGATGCTTATTCTAGCGATCATCTCTCCCTTGAGAGTTGTGTGTTACAGTCTAAGTTTAGAGATGTTTTCAAGCAGTTAGTGTCCCTTGATAGTTGTGTGTTGTAGTCTAAGTTAGATATCATGCGACATGCACTTAGACACTTAGTTTGGCACTCAACTGTCCCTTGATAGTTGTGTGTTGCAGTCTAAGTTAGATATTATGCGATGTGCTCTTACACACTTAGTCTGGCACTCAACTGTCCCTTGATAATTGTGTGTTGTAGTCTAAGTCAGACATCATGCGATGTGCTCTTAGACACTTAGTCTGGCACTCAACTATCCCTTGATAGTTGTGTGTTATAGTTGAAGCCTAGTGTTAGATGGTGAAGTCCATGATTAGGTTATACCTAGGTCATTTTTTGTGCAAGTTACACGCTTATTTTTTGTGTTTTGATTTTCTATAGTCTGTTACATGATGTGAGCTTGAGTTGAGAGGTTCTATCTAGGTAATTTCTTAGACTGCTTGCATTATTAATTGTTATGGCTTAATGAGTTTCTTATTGCACCTGGCACTAAATTCTTTTTTGAATTCTGTGTTGTAGCTTACTGCATATGAGATGGCTAACACAGGTGAGAAGAGGAAGTGTCAGTAACCTGATCTCACTAAGATTCAGAGGAAGGTGCTGAAAAATGAGAATGTACACTTCTTAATGAATGTCAATCATATTCGATTGCACATATTCGATTATTCTTTCCAACTTTCCGATGTTGCCTTCGATGTTGCCTTGAAAGTATTTGCAAGTCACAAGGTTGTCTCTAACTATTATGTATACCAAAATCATCCACAATCTCAATAATTACAACACAACATCGCTTGTAGCCCACAAGGTTCTAGCTTTCAAGTACAAAAGGAGACGAGATGGATACAAGCATATGCGCTCTTCCATCGCTTGACATATTCTCCCATCCATCCCCTCGCATACAACATTATATCTGATATAGTTAGAGCTTCATCCACTGCTTCTATCACCTATCATATTCTTCTATCACTCTATATTGCATTCAACAGAGGTACAATATCATCTATCTCTTCGACTTGGTTGTTGTCACTGAGTAGCTCAAGCTCATCTTCCTCTTCACTGAATGGACCCTCAGCAACTAATTCTGTAGTCAATCGTCGTCCAGCAATTCTCATTATAGCGGCTTCGCTTGCTGCCCTAGCCGCAACATTGAATCCTTTCAACAATCGTAGATTTCCAAAGCGAAATACCAAATCTACAGCTCTTGATGGCTTTAAGCGATTGCGTCTCTTAGAATTAATAAAATCGTATGCACTCCAATTTTGCTCACATGCACCCGATGATGCAGCAATAGAGAGCACATGAGTTGCAACATGTTGCAACTCCAATCTCTCTCCACCATATTCCATCCACCAAGTAGGTGCAATAGTCATCTTAATAGCATCAAGATTCCAAGGATCTCCAAAAGAGCCTTCGTGATTCGTATACCTCACTCATTGCTGGTAGGCCACTTTTCCTTGATTTTACAAACCTCTTGAAAGTTACTTATGACTTCAGGATTCTATGATTGAGCATGCATTTGGTATTGTGGATGTACTACAAACTCAGCTCCATGCAAAGGGGTATGCATTTCCTTCCATCTCTTATCGGCCACATATACCACTTGTTGCTTCTCCCTAGGTGCAAAGCGCACAAATTCTTTAACTTGTCGTATTGCTTCTGACATCTTCCAATACACTTTACCCATAACAAAGGCATCAGCGTCGACCATCCTCAATACTGTTACAAATGGCTCTACACCTTTTATTCTTTCGACATTTTTTCAGAATAGAGATGATTGTACAAGATGCACACATTTAGATCCTGGTCACAAAAACAAGCACATTTCTCACAAGAGATCGAAGGAACTCAACAAGGAGATCCTCAAACTCCCACAAATAAATTTATCTCACAAGAGATCTAAGGAACTCAACAAGGAGATCCTAGAACTCCCACAAACAAATTTCAAACACATAAATATCTAATTTAACATTTTTATCACAAGAGATCGAAGGAACTCAATAAAGAGAACCTAGAACTCCCACAAACGAAAGAACAAAGACCAAAACCAAAAACCTCACAAGAGATCCCAGGAACTCAAAATGAGATCCTAAAGCTCCCTAATAAAAAATCCATCTTATTTCAGACCTTCTAGATTGCTTTCACAACCTTGAGGACCTTTCTTCTTCTTTTCCTTATTTGATCTCTTATGCTCGTGGGAAACCAAGCGTGAGATAAGAGACATTGGCAAACAGTGAGCTTATATGCAGAAACGCAATAACATATTCGTCCTAATACAAGTTTATTTGTATGAATACTTGATTCGTATGAATAAAATGTATTCGTACGAATATGTGGGGATGACATGGCAATTTATCTAAAAAATATGATATGTCACCGCTTTTTTAACCGATTTTTTCTTCTATTCAAATCATTCGAGCGATTTTTCCGATTTTTTCGAATCACGAATTTGAATTTTTCTACTTAGGTGACATGTTGGGTGCCTAAAAAATCAAGGATGCTCTCAATTATGCGGGGATGCATTATAAGGCTATAAAATGAGGGATGCTCTTAACAACCTATGCAAGGATACACTATAAGGCTTCTGGCAATCACAAAGCCATTTCTTTATTCACACTAATAACCTACACATTTGGATTGTAGTTCAATAGTAGCAAAATGTTGGTTATCCAACACTCACCAAATATTTACAACCACTTCCAGACCTTGATACCTTAGAACAGATTGTTTCATTTTAGAAATACACCACCCTTCGATTCTAGAGCTGGTGTTTGTGTCATATTTTTGGACTGCCCTGTGGGAAGGGTATAGGCAAGGTTGGACGTTGTTCAAAGGTAAAATAGTTTTTTTTCCTTGCATATGCCACGTGGCATTTCTTCATTGGTAGTCCATAGAGCTTGCTCTGCCAAATAAAAATGGCATTCGTTATTCTGTGTCTGCCTTTCCTGCTCGCATTCCTTCGCGCCGTCTTCCCTCGAATTCCTACATGGGATTAATGGAATTTTGGAGTCTTCCCCTCTCTTGGGATTTCTCCATTCATGGAGAGGATACGGGCGACGGCTGCATCCAGCTGTGGCACAGCTTCTTCTCCCTTTATAACCGTTGCCCTTGAAAACTGTTCGTAGCCTTTCCAATCTCCATTTGCTTGTGTGTTGCATTGCAATTTTGTAGTATGTCTGCCAAGGAACAGCTTCCCCAAGCGATGGAAACTGAAAGCACAACGTTTGGGAAAGTTATCTATCCATGACCTTCGTTGGCTTAACATGAATTTAGAGTCTACAATCCTCTTTTCGTTGAGACGGGTCTTTCCGCTTCAGCACTCTCAGCGCATGGTCTGCAATCGTCTTTGACAATTTCAAACGCTTGCTCTTGAACATGTTCGCATATTTCACCCCAGCAGACCACATTGCTCACCCCCGATTGCTTTCACGCACTTCTTATTTCCAATAGCGGAATAACCGCCTTTAGTAATACCAGCGAGTTAGCTTTCGAAGCTTGACTGACATGTTTTCCTATTTCGACGTTGTCCAGCGAGTCCTCCAATCGGATGTCACTTCTCCGTTTAAACTTCTATTTCAACTTCTCGCTTACTTCTCTTGTCGTTTACTCCATCGTCTAACCTCTTGTTTGCTTGCAAAACTCCAAAAGCGGTATGGGAAAGCTGTAGCTGGAGAAGAAGAAGATGAAGCCAATTATCTGTCAGGTGTTGCTTGCATGTAAGGCAAATGAAGTGAAGCCTGTATATTACTTTGTTTTTGAGTTGGTGTGAGCGTCAATAATGAATTCGAATCGAGCTACAAAGAATCGAGTTTTACTTGCAAATGAATTTCTTGACAAATAAAGACAGCCAGAGTCTCAAGCGCTGAAGCAATTTCGTTGTTGCGTCTTCTCTATAATGTTGTTAACGGCGCTTCTCTTTTGTATGCGCCATATTTTGTAAGCTCCAAAAATTGTATACAATAGTTGCTTTACGTCTCATACGCGATGGTAAGTCCCTCTGTCTGTTGCAAATTCTGCAAGTTCAGGAAAACCGATGCAAGTGAAGTATCCTTCTGTTCAGTCGTCTCCTCGTAGCGAGCAGTTCGTTACTTCATTGAAACCTTATTATGTGCAGCATCCAGAGTTCGTTGCCGCTTCTCCTTGCAGCCCTCTGTTGGCCACAAGTCAAGGAAAGTCTCCAAAAGAATCCTACTTCTCCAAACAACCTGATATTAACAAACCTACAAAAAGGTCGCTCTCCAAGTCATTGCATGCAGCTGCTGCGAAAGCTGCCTATGCTGAAGGTAAGAAGTTTTTCCTGTGTTACGCAGTTTCTTTCATTTTCAGAAGACTATACTAATACTTCTGCTCTACATTGAATGCAGTTAAAGTGTGCTGAAAGTTCGCGTTTTGGGAAAAAACGTTGATCCAATGCATTTCTATTATGCATCTTTGAATACTCCTACATTCACAAATTAAAAAATCAGTCGTTCAAGTAGTAACAACTTTGATCAATTTATATATGTCTAAGTTATAAAATTCTGAGCGATCTGTTTGCTGCCAGTTAGTGATTTCTTCAATTACAATATTGTTTGCAATGATTGTTTGCAAGAAAGTGGACTTATTTTGCAGCAGCACACTATTAAATAACTATATATACATTGTACTAAGCAATATTTTGGAATGAGTTATATTTGTTTTGAAGAAATTATCTCAAACAAATTCACCAAATAATAATTATTCGCCCTTTGATTTTGAACAATTTCTTTTGCATGTCCTTTTTATGACACATTATTTGCATGTTGTTTATTTTTTCCCAAAAAAATGCGAGTCCAAAAAGTAACCCACAAAACGGAAAACCCTTGAAGATAAATTATTGACATAACTTTATTTGACTTGCAACAAGCAAAGCGTCTTCAACATCACTTAAAAATTCACCAAATGATTTTGCATTACCAAATAATGACCCCGTACAAATTTCTCCTTTTGATAATGAAAATGTGCAATCAAAAGCAATAGTGCCCACTCATAATAACCCTTTGCAAAACCCCAATTAGCTTCCAGTGCTTTACATATGGCAATTGACTAATTGCATTACCCGTAGGTTTCCTTTGAAGAAAAGCTTTTAGCCAAGTATGGAACATACAAGGCCAAAGATCTTGAATATCCCATTGTGCTAAGAGCTAACTGTACTAACCAACACAATTGTGATATAATTACATTTTAAATTGTTCCCCACTCTTATGTTGAGCAATTCAAAGACAAATTAGAAGTGGATGCCTTCTATATGATAAAAGGGCCAACTGTGCTGAAAAGGGGCATTGGTGAGGGGTCTTGATGCCACAACTAGTATACTCAAAGGAGAGCCATTTGAGGGAACTATCAATTTGCTAAATGACTGCAAACTTTCAAAGTACGTTCCTTTCATCACAAAAACTTGTAGGTCCCTTAAACAAATCAACATGACAATGGGTATAATATCATTCGTTGTAATCAAGGTTAAGATGGACGGAGGAGTGGCTAACCAACTTATAATAGTAGACAGTCCATGAAACGAAGATCAAGCTACGGTGAGAGCTTTTTCAAAGTAGCTTCATCTTACTTTCAAAAATATTTGCACATGGAAACTAACTTAAAATTATTCAGCTTGCTTTCGTGAACGAGCGCAAAGCATTGTTTGCTCGCCTTGTGGAAGAATACAATGAAGAAGGAATTGTTATGTACACATTGAAAAATGTGCCATACATGCCCGTAAGAAACACTCTGGGTATATTTGATTTCATAATCTTGGCCAACATTCTAGATGGAGCAAAGAAAGAAGAATTTGCAAATATTGTTCTTCGTGTCCACTTAATGCTCCATTGCATTAAGCATAGTGCCACTTTGACTATTAATAGTTATGGCCATGTCATAAACTTGAAGGGAAATGCTTAATGCATAGAGAATATGTAATGCCTTCTTGGAAATGAAAACTTGATTACTTTCAATCTATATTTTTGTTGACATTGATGCTAGAATTTTTCTAATCCAATGGACATCTCTTTTGAAAAAGAAAGCCTTGCTAATCTAGATATGTTCGATATTGCTAGAAATTTGAACTCTCTTTACACAGCCCCACAACATAAACATTATTACATGTTTAGTTGAGCTAATGCCTACACATACTCATTTGTCTTTTTTTCAAATGATTATAAATTTTGTGGAAGAAAATTCAAACTCAAGTACACGCCCTTGGAACGTACTTCATATCCATTTGATTGGCAAAATAAACTTGCTTGTGCGAAAGAAATTAGCAAGATGGTTGAAAACATCTCCTCTTCAAGATCGTTAATCTATAGTTGTTTAACTAACCTTTTGAAAATCCTAGGTTGATCATTTAAACTAATTTGCCAAAGGCCTACACATGTATACAAATCATTTCATGTCCAAAATCTTCAAAGTAAAAACTATATTTCACACTATATTTCTTGATGAAACAACTACTCCTATGCAAATATCACCTTTGCTTCAAGCTTCTTGCAAACGTACATACTTGACTTGGGATAAGCTTCACGAAAACCTACTCTTTTTAATTATGCAAAATAACCCCATTGCAAGCGCAAAAGAAGTTGCCGTAAAGTTCATAAGCGAGTCTAGCAATAGTCGCTACTGCGTACAAGCAATTATTCGTAAAATATATAGAATGAAGAATTCAAGCTTTCCACTAACTAGCCAATTGGATACAAATTGCACTTCAAAACCATACAAAACAATCAAATGAGAAGTCTCAAACAACAAAGCGTAAAAGGAGTAAAAACAATGCTCAAACAAAATATCAAAAAACTATATTGGATTCTCCTCGACATGCTTGCAAATGTTACTCAAGTTTAACATTTCTTTCAAAGATAAGGAGGATTAAACCATCTACTGTGGGGATTAAAGGTCACTGTGCCTTAACCCTGGTTATGTACAATACTCAAACACATATATATAAATGAATGAAAAAGAAGATTAGGGTGGTTCTGCACCCACAAAACTTGTGTGGCTCTCTATCTCTCTCTCTCCTTCCGTTCTTGCTTCCGTTGTGAGCACTCTCAACTGGTATCAGAGCCCGAGTGATCTAGCTGAGCGTGCGTGAATGCTGGAAGCTCAGCAGCTCTGTGGGAGGAAGGAGAAGCTCTGTGGGAAGCTTTGTGGATGACTTTACTTGCATCCGAGTGTGCAGAGACCTTGGAGGAACCTTTGGAAAAGTCACTTTGGCTTTGTGAAGTGGTTTTGAGAGCGTGTTAAGAGCTTTCAAAGAAAAAGTCGTTTTTTGAGCTTTTCCCTGTTCTGTTCGATGACAGAGACTCCGTATTGACTTGTAGAGGCAACTATTGCTTGCTTTTGGTGTCTACATTACTTCAGGAGCTTGGAAACACATTCATCCTTGAATCTGGGATCATTTCATTGGATTTCTGACTCACTGTGTCAGTTCTTGCGTTTTTTGCCTGGGTGTTGGAACTCAAGTTTGGAGCAACCATTTGCAGATCTGTCAGTTCCGGTGGACTCAGGAGGTCCTAAAACTTCTATGCTGTTCATCATTCGCACTCCGGTGGAGTTTACAAAGAGCTCTGTTTCCAAAAACGTTTTTCAGTCCGTGTGTTGGACCCAGTGATTGAGACAACGGTTTCCAAAACCGTCTGTCCCATTGCGTTCCGAATGCCCAAAAACCCCTACCTATCAATTCTTGCATGATTCTGTGAAGGATTTTCAGAGTTATAAATCTCTGTGTATTCGATTTCGTCTCTCTGTTATGCATTTTTCATACTAAGGTTTTGAAACCTTAGATTTATGCCACATGGCAGTGGATAAGTGTTGACTCCCATTTCTCACTCATCGGTTGGGATTTTGGAGTTCTGGCAAAAGAGAGATATTTGCAGATTTTCTTGCTGATTCCGATTATGCAATGGTACCCATGTTTTGAGGCATCTTACGTTCTATTTTCAGTAGCGCTCATTACCGTGGGACTATGATTTCTTGAGCATACCTTATGCAGATCACTCTGGTTGCAATTTGAGCAGTGTGTGCTCATTCGTGGTGTGCATTGGGTTGCAGTGGATGATTTATAGGCCATTTGGATGCATTGCAGTCCTTATTGGATGCGCTGATAGGCCCAAATTGCCTTGTGGGATGCTATTTTTATGGACGCTTTGCACATGGATGCTATTTTATACTGAGGGACAGCTTTGAAACATTGCAGGTGATGCATTGATAGTGCTATGCTCTCTTGGATGAGACATTATTGATGCATATGCCAGTGGACAATGTTTATGCTTGAGTCATTTGGCACTTATTGGCATTTTCTTTTGGGCCGGATTTGCTCATATGGATGCATAGTTTATGCACATGAGTCAGATGCTTTGAGCTTTGAGTTTTGGTGATATTTTACTCTATTGTGGCATACACATTTGGGTGCACCTGGTATTTGGTGTGATTCTCTCTTGAGGCACTAGCATTTGGGATTTTGCTTTATTTGTATCATGGCATCCTCTTCCATGTCTGAAAAGGAGTTTTTCAACATTAAAAAGTTTGATGGGACAAACTTTTCTTTGTGGAAAGAACAAATAAGGGATGTGCTTATTCAAAAGAAGCAGATTAAACCCTTGGCAGGTATTGAAGCTAAGCCTGCGGATATGTCTGAGGATGATTGGAATGAGTTGGATGCATTAGCAAAGTCTACTATTAGACTTCATCTTGCAGAGTCAGTTTATTTCAAAGTAGTAAATGAGCAGACTACGGAAGATTTGTGGAAGAAACTGTGTGCCACTTATGAGAAGGAAACTGCCTCTAATAAAGTTTACCTCATGAAGAGGTTGTTTGAGCTGCAGATGAAGGAAGGGGTCTCCATTGCTTCTCACTTGAATGAATTCAATATTATTTTCAGCCAACTTCAGGCTCAGAAAATGAATTTTGATGCGGAGACTAAGGCAATATTTCTCTTATGTTCATTGCCATCCTCATGGGATACCTTCCGTACAGCTGTCAGTAACTCTGCACCTGGTGGAGTACTGAAATTTGATGATGTTGTGGGTAGCTTGTTGGCCGAGGAGATTAGACGGAAGTCTATAGGTGACAACAAGCAAGATACAGCCTTAAATGTGCAAAGGGGTAGATCACACTTCAGGGGGAAGTCCCAAGAAAGAGGGAAGTCTCGTAGCAAATCTAGGGCATGGAACATTGAGTGTTACCATTGTGGCAAGAAGGGCCATATGAAAAAGGATTGCTACAAGCTGAAAAGAGAGCAAAAGGATAAGAAAAAGAATGCAAATTGGGGTGCAAATCAAAAGGAAGAGAGTCCAAGGGAGGACAAAGGAAAAGTGAAGATCGAGGAGATCAATGCAGTCACACATGATAGTGACAATGATGTTCTCTTCATGTCTAGTTTATCTACAGAGTTGCTTACCACTTCAGATGATGCATATTCCCAGGATTGGATTTTGGATTCTGGTGCTTCATTCCATGTTACTCCCCATAGGGAATGGTTCTCCACTTATGATAGTGGAAAGACAGGTTGTATGCATCTTGGAAATGACTATGCATGTGACATAGTGGGAGCAGGTGACATAAAGTTTTCTTTTGCAAATGGGTCTGCATTTGTTTTGAAACATGTGAGACACGTGCCTAAGTTGACCAAGAGTCTTATTTCAGTGGGTCAGCTAGATGATGCTGTTTTCACACCACTTTTGGCTTTCAAAGTTGGAAAATTCAAAAGGGCTCTATGCTTTTGGCTAGGGGTGCCAAGTGTGGGACTTTGTATCCCTTACATGTATCAGGGGTATTTGATCATGTTGTTGCAGTAACCGAGCAGCCAAGCACTTCTTTGTGGCATTGCAGGTTGGGGCACATGAGTCAGAATGGAATGAAACTCTTATGCCATTTGGGTTATGTACCACATTTGAGTTTCTCTGATTTTGAATTTTGTGAGCACTGTCTCTATGGGAAGCAAACTAAATCAGCCCATAAAAGAAGGGGAAAGAAAGAATTTGAAATGCTTGATTTGGTGCATTCAGACGTATGTGGTCCCATGCCTACACGGTCATTAGGCGGGGCTAAATACTATGTGACATTCATTGATGATGCAACTAGGAAAGTGTGGGCTTATGCTATAGCTCGGAAGAGTGATGTATTCCAGGTATTTCAGAAATGGCTGGCCTTGGTTGAGAATCAGTCAGGTAGAACGCTTAAATGCCTATGGACTGACAATGGTGGAGAGTATCTCTCTCATGACTTTCAGCATTTCTGTGATACTCGTGGGATTAAGAGGGAGCTTACATCCCCTCGTACTCCAGAGCAAAATCCAGTTGCAAAAAAGATGAACCGTACCATTCAAGAAAGGTTGCAATGCATGCTTTCCAATGCAAGTCTTTTTGGTGGTTTTTCGGCTGAGGCAATGAAGACTGCAGTGCATGTGATCAATAGATCACCTAGTAAGAGTTTGGATGGTGGTATTCTTGAAGAGGCATGGAGTGGCAAGAAGCCCTCTTACTCTCATTTGCGTATATTTGGGTGTGAGGCATATGCACATGTGCCAAAAGAGCTTCGAAAGAAGCTAGATCCTAAGTCTAGGAAATGCATCTTTCTGGGTTATGGTGAAAGTGGAGAGATGGGCTATCGTCTCTGGGATCCAGAAGCAAAGAAGATCATACGCAGCCATGATGTGGTCTTCAATGAGAAAAAGATGCATAAGGCACCCATGAGGGATGTGGAAATGAGAAAAATAACTTTCCAAGATGTGAATCCACCTACACATGTTGATAGACAGCAAGCTGTCCATGCACCAAGTGTGCAAGAAATGGTACCACCAAGTACTCCCATAGGTACACAATCAAGGGTAGATGATGGATCATCTATTGGTGGAAATGATGAGCCAAATGTGGCTGATATGCAAGTGGGACAGCAAGCTAAAATTCCCTTGAGAAGATCATCTAGAGTGTCTAGACCACCTGATAGGTTTGTTCCAGGGGTAGACTATGTGATGCTTACTCATTGTGGGGAGCCTTCTTGCTATAGAGAGGCTATGATGCGTGAGGATCAACGCAAGTGGGAGTATGCTATGCAATCAGAGATGAGTTCACTTATGAAGAATAAGACTTGGGACTTGGTTTCTTTGCCACATGGAAAGAAAGCATTGCCATGTAAATGGGTCTACAAAATGAAGGTCACAGGTGATGATGTGCCTAGGTACAAGGCCCGTTTGGTTGCTAAAGGGTTCAAGCAAGACAAGGGTGTGGACTTTGATGAGATATTCTCTCCGGTTGTGAAGATGACCACACTTAGATGCATGCTTGGACTAGTGGCATCAGAGGATATGGAGCTTATGCAGATGGATGTCAAGTCAGCTTTCTTGCATGGGGATTTGCATGAGGAAATTTACATGGTGCAGCCGGAAGGCTTTGAAGAAAAGGGCAAAGAGCATTTAGTTTGCAAGCTAAAGAAGAGTCTCTATGGTCTTAAGCAAGCGCCTAGAGAATGGTATCAGAAGTTTGATGCTTTCATTCGGTCCCAGGGTTTTAGAAGGAGTGAAATTGATCACTGCCTCTACACTAAAAGGGCTAAGGATAGAAGCCTGATAATCCTGGCACTATATGTGGATGATATGCTATTGGCTAGCAAGAATACTTATGAGCTAGATGCATTAAAGGCCAAGTTGCATGAGGCCTTTGATATGAAGGATTTGGGACTTGCAGGTCATATTCTTGGTATGCGCATCATGCACGATTGGAGTAGGAAACTCCTTTGGCTTTCACAAAAAGAGTATGTTACAAAAGTATTGCAGCGTTTCAATATGGAGGGGGGAAGGCAGTGAGTACTCCATTGCCTCCATATGTGAAACTGAGTCATACAGATAGTCCCAAATCAGATGAGGAGAGGGCCATGATGGCCAAGGTTCCTTATGCATCAGCAGTTGGGAGTCTTATGTATGCTATGATAGCTACTAGACCAGACATTGCATTTGCAGTGGGAGTTGTTAGCAGGTATATGGCTAATCCAGGAAAGAGGCATTGGGAGGCAATTGAGTGCATCATGAGGTACATGAAGGGTACCAAGGAGATGTGCATTTGCTTTGGTAAAGGAGACATGCGTGTACTTGGGTACACAGATTCAGACTATGCAGGGCATGTGGATAGTAGGAGATCCACTTCTGGTTATGTGTTCACCTTTGCAGGTGGTGCAGTGTCGTGGATGTCTCGTGCACAGAAGTGCATTGCTTTGTCTACCACAGAGGCTGAGTATGTTGCAGCCACAGAGGGTTGCAAGGAGGCTATATGGCTTGATCGGCTAGTGGGAGATTTGGGGATTCATACAGGTGTACCGACATTGCATAGTGATTCCATGAGTGCTATTCAGCTAGCACGGAATCCGGTCTTTCATGCAAAGACCAAACACATTGAGGTCAGGTACCATTTCATCAGGGAGGTACTTGAGGACAAGCGCATAGAGCTTGTCAAGGTTCATACAGATGATAACCCTGCAGATATGCTAACGAAGAGTCTACCTAATCAGCGGTTTGAGTATTGTCATGTATTGATGGGCATTGGATAGTATCCTCACTAGTTATTCTCCCTTAAAGGCACATTGTCCTTTAAGTGGAAGGTTGTGGGGGTTAAAGGTCACTGTGCCTTAACCCCGGTTATGTACAATACTCAAACACATATATATAAATGAATGAAAAAGAAGATTAGGGTGGTTCTGCACCCACAAAACTTGTGTGGCTCTCTATCTCTCTCTCTCCTTCTTCCGTTCTTGCTTCCGTTGTGAGCACTCTCATCTACTAGATCTTTTCTATTTGAAAGTAGTGTCTTTCAAAAAAGCGTCAATGCAAAAGAGAAATGCTTGTGTTCAAACTGCTTCAACCACATTAAGAAAAACATTTTGCCTAAGTTTTGCCATAAAAACATGGCCCTCGTAGTCCCTATAAACAATGCCAAAAAAATGAATGATATAGAAGCAAGATTGATATTAATTCGAAGTCCTTTCACACAAATAAGAAAACTTTCTTTTGATGGGCAATTCGGAATCAAAGGCAGCATTATCACTGTATTTGCTGACGTTGACAAGGCTCAACATGTTCTTCCACACTTTCTTCCAAATGAAGCTACAACCATGGTTGCTATAAAAAGAAAACTTGAGTACTCACACAATTACATCAGCATTTTAGTAAGACCTACTCTCACAATGCGTGCAATGAACGAGCTTTTGCTCAGGCCCCTATACAAACAAGAGAAGGTCAAACTTAACTCCCTGTGGTCTCAACATATCTTGTCTTGCAAACACAGCAATTACCAGAAGAGTCCCCAATACCAAATATTGACATTGATGAAAATGAAGAGCTTGAAACAGATACATTAATACATGGAATTTACACAAGCCAACAAGTTGACTTTGAGGACAAAACTAATGTTGTCGCACCTTCTGAAGGATTTTCACCTTTAAGCATCTTCAAAGACAAACATTGTGAAGAGCTTGCATTTCCTAAACTTTTTTATGGACACCCACGAACTTATAATATTCCAAAACGTACTTCATACCAAGATATTGCACAATGGGAGCTAATCAACGTTGATCATAGATTTGCACTCTCCATAGAAAACCTTTTTTTCAAAACTATGAAAATACTAGTTCGTCAAGTTCTATCATCAACATGGATACGCATGCAAAAGGCACAGTTGTGTGGACGTGTTTTAAAAGCTAAAAATGCTATAGAGAACACTAACATAGAGCGTCTTCTGCACTCAAACATTGGATATCGCAATTTTGCTTCTATGCAGACATCTTCTGATTACAAATTGAGATTGCAAAAAGAATTTGTTTGCAATGATACGCCAACTAGGACCACCAACTTTTTTTATCACTTTTTCTGCTGCAGAAAGATTATGGGAGCCATTAATCGAATGTTTGAAAGCATTACACAACACGACAACAAATGAATCTATCAAAAACCATGCAATAGAGGCACACAACATGATACGCAATGACCCAATAACATTAGCTCAATACTATGTCCACAGATTCCAAGCCATGAAACGGCTACTAAAACAAGATCCTTCCATCCTAGGGAAACTATTGGATTTCTTTTTTGTTACAGAATTTCAAAATCGTGGAAGCCAACATGACCACGATCTCCTTTGGATAAAAGATGCACCTGTATATGATACTTCAACTAAAGAAAAAATAGAGGCTTTTGTTGAGAGATACATTTCTCGTGAAAAAGATAAGCTTCAACTACCTAACCCTAAAATCCAATGCCATAAGCATAGGAAAACTTGCAAACGAAGAAACAAAAAATGCCGTTTTAGCTTTCCTCGACCACTGATGAGTTAAACCATGCTACTAACACCTTCCAACGTAGAAGACATTGAAGATGCCCACAAAAGACAAATGAAAAATATAAGAACAATATTGGAGAACCAAAACACACTTCAACTAACATTTCAAGAATTTTTACTAGAAATAAGTCTTGATGAGGAACAATACATTACTGGGTTACGCTTCACTATCAGCCAACCTACAATCTTCTTGCGTCATGAACCAAAAGACATTTTCACAAAAAATTTTAATCCAATAATATCAAAGCTATGGGAAGCAAACCTAAACATTCATTTCATCTTAAATCCACATGGTGCTACGTCTTATTGCACATCGTACATGACCAAAATGAACAAAGAAGCCAAGCGCATAGCAAGCTATCTATTTATTCTTGTCCTTTCCTTTGACTTCAACTACAAGGGAGTTCTCTTACATCAACACCAACCCACCAGATGAAAGGACTTACTTGTTGAAGCGTAGAGGAGAATTATAAAAACTCCATCTAGATGGCAACGATATATTCTTTGCTGACATTATCAAAAAGTACTTACATCGCCATTCATCATTGTATGATTTTTGTTTGGCATCATTTGTCTCAGAATATGGGGGGATTTGTGATTTCTTTAAAAAACGCAAACGACAAAAAATCATTCACTTTAATAATTACAACAAAGACAAAGAACCTAAAAAACATTACAGAGAAGTATGTTTCTTGTATTTACCCTTTCTTCAAGAAGAGCCCTCGCTAGACACAAATTGCCTTACATGGCATGACTTCTATGTTGCAAACATTCATGTTATAGAAAGTAATAAAGATCAATTTACCAAACTCATTGTGTGTAGACAAACTTCTTATTAAACATCGACCACCTCTTACTCATCTCCAAGTTACAACAATGGCACAAAAAAATAAGAATTTTTCTTGAGTATAGAGCTTCAAAACACACAAAAGCATAAGCAACATTCAGACAATACACACTTCATATACAAATCTCAACCAAATGAACAATATCATGCTACAATACATGCTCTTAATGCAAAACAACGTGCAATAGTCGAAGACATCTTGCTAAAAATTTAACTTTTTCCAACTACACTATTAAACATGTTCCTAACTGACAATGCTGACACAGGAAAAACATTCACTACTAGTCTTGGTCCAAGCAATGCTAAGACACTACAATCTTAGCTACACAACTGACACGACTTTACCAAGGATTCTAGTGTTGGCATACACAAGCAAAGCAACATTTAATGTCGGTGGCACAACAATTCACCTAACACTCCATTTGCTGCTTATAACATCAACATACAAAGCTCCTTCAAAAACACTCCAAACTCTTTCTGCATTGCACAAACACTTAGATCTAACTCGTTTTTTATGAGGTTTCATTGATAGGGCAAAATACATTCACCGCTACAGACATGCGAATGCGTGAGATCAAACACAATCACTTGCAACCCTTTGGCGGAGTTGATACAATACTTTGTGGAGACTTATGCTAAGCAAGTCCAATAAAGGATGCATGGATCTTCTCAAACAAACCTACAACTTTGTCTATGCAACCATCTATTTGACAAAACCATGTTATGTATTACGAGCTAAAGAAGCCAATGCGTTAAAATGATCTTCAATTTTCGAAAATCTTAAACCGTATATGTGTTGGAACCCAAACACATTTTGATGTCACTTATTTAAACAATTTATATCATTAAAACCAAAACTTAAAGAGGAAACCCCACACTAATGCAGCAAAAGACAAACATAATAAATAAGTATTCCATTTGCTAACCTCGAAACCACACTTTCTGAAAGCAATAGACATTAAACATAGAACATGTAGCAAAACTATCAATATACCAACAGATCCCAAAAACACCGAAGGCCTCACATGGCTTAAACTAGGAATGATGGTAGAACTTTGTTCAAGAAATCTTAATATTTCAGATAGTCTAGTAAATAAACAGACACTATTTTCATGGATTCTAAAGTAGAACAGAAACCATTCATTGTGTGGGTACATTTTAAAAACACAGAAATAGGATGCAAAGCAAGGCAAAGCAACTCATTATTCTACTCAAACGACATTGCTCCTTCATGGACACTAATTTTCCAAGCCACTTGTGAATTTCAAATTGGAAAAAACAACTTAAACACTGAACACTGTTAGCAGACAACAATTCCCAATACAACCAGCAGCAGCACACACAATTCATCGCTCCCAAGACATTTCCATAGATTAGCATTCGAGCCAACAGGAATAAAAAAACATGGGCTTGCTTAGACTCCATTATCAAGAGTTAGAGGTCCTTCCAATCTCTACATATTGAATACTCTAGAAATGAAGCACATTAAAGTTAACATGGCGGTATTAAAATAAATTAAACGTTTGACAAACCCGTGCATGGATATTTAATTACATCAACTTCAATAAGAAACATACTAATGTGCCCATATTGCAATCATTTAACACAAGAACGTTTCAAAAACACAAACAAGCCATTCTTTTTAATGAAAATATTATTGGTTCTGAAATATTTTGCTCGCAAGAAACACACAACAAATCATTACATAACACAAACATACCAAAATTTAAACATATAGCTCAAACAATGGGACCAAGAATTTCAACTTACTACAAAAGTCACTTAACTTTGCCACAAACAAAATTTATGAATAATGAAGGAACCCAAAGCTTGCTAACCATTTTCAAAAATCAGTTTTCCAACAACAATGTCCCTGTAATAAATGTGTACAAAACACCAACATCAAAAACTAGTGTACTAATCAAAACATTGTAACACTTGCGCGAACAATTTGATAGCAATATTCCAACATATATTACAGAGGATTTTAATATTGATTATACTTCAAAACCAAGTACCATGGACAAACTATGCTCACACATGGAAAAATATAGCATGAAAGAACTCATTCATGAACCAACTACAATTCGTGCATCAATATTAGATCACATTTGGACCAACACATTCAACACTAATTTTCTCACAGGAACACATTAGACATATTAGTCTGACCATTCAATAATATACACTAACATTTCATATACATTATCACTCTAGCATGCTTGGCAGGCCCATTGAATGTAATTTGCCTTGTTTTTTGGGGGAAGGCACTCTTATCAACAATCCAACCTCATTGACCAAGTGAGCAAACTGGCCTCCAAAGCATAAGCACACGTGTGCACGTGCACACGGCCATGTGAGTTTAAACTCAAACGCCTATTGGTCAATACGCCTCCTTGTGCATTTAGCTATATAGATAAAAAGACGCAAATAGAGCTCTTACAAGTGCGCACATGTATAGCTCATGTGAGAGGGCAATCGGATCGAGGCCTTCAGATCATACAAGATTCTCTTCTGTGGTGTCTGTGCCATAAAACCTAGCATTTCGATGCTTTACAGCCTGGTTTTAAGAAGTTGTAAACAGCAGAGCCGAAATTCGAATGATATAAAGCATCATCCGAGAAGCCATGTGCAGCGGACGAAACACAATCGATTTGTTGCTCCAACTTACAACAGAAGAAAGGAAAGTTTCGCAAAATGAAGACGGAAGGTCATTTTATTATATCGACACTGGATACATATAGAAGGACAGATGCTGAGCGTTCTGGACCCAACCCCACACCAAAAAACATCAACAAAGATGAAAACATAGGGCATATACCCGTAAACTACTTCATCGATAAGTAGTAAGATACTTGGATACCGATGCGGTCGCAGATTAACCTGAAAGACCAGATCGTGACAATTTGTTCAGCTGATATTTGGATCAAACCCAAGTTTAACTGGACCTAAAAATTATTGTGTAAAACTTACCAGCTTTGCTCATAGCACTAGTGGCGTCACTACAGCTGCGAGAGAAACAACGGCCGACAACAGTGACATTCCTGCTACTAGCAATTGAACGAGGTCCTCGTTACTGAGTCCGTGATGATCTGCTGCGGTCTGTACATGCCAGCAGCTTGCTGCTGCGGTCTCCGATTCGTGCGTTACATCGTAATCCACATCTGGATGGCGGTTGTCTAAGCGATGACGATGATGACCCATGAATGATCGCAGAAGAAGAGAAGAACGCAAGCGATTTCAAGGGACGATGCCTGAACGCCTTGCTAGCTCAGAAATGGACGAAACAAAGAATGTCAATTCAGGGGTAGAAAAAGGGGCAAGTAGGCTGCATCTATCACAGGATCAAAGATGTAGCAGACACAGTTTGTTGAAGCCGAGTAATAGGTACGGAGTAGGTGAGGTAAGTGCCTCACCAAGGTGTCACCTAGGTCGGTCCACCAAGGAGTCGGCTAGGTTTATCTATACGAGTAATTGCCTCGCTGAGGAGTCACCTAGGTTGATGTACCTATAACTGCCTACACAACTCACTATAGTATGTACGTAGCTCAGGTAGATCTAGCACTAAGTGCCTCACTGAGGAGTCACCTAGGTTGGTCTACGAGTAACTGCCTCACCCAAGAATCACCTAAGTTGTAAGTGTGTTCACCAATCACTAAGTAATGTGTATGATAGTAAATGCATTTCATTCATGAATGGACCTTTTAGATTAAATCCTTAGAAAAATATTAAAGCTTAAGGTTACTAGATATATATACTTAAGCTTGCCACCATCTCCATTCATTCATGAAGGGACTTTCTAGATTAAATCATAGATTAAGTAGCCGAGATAACATGTAAGATAGTGCCTAAGTAATATGTAAGATAGTGCCTGCATTCATTCATGAAAGACTTTCTAGATAGATAAATTCTTGAAGTTTATGGGGAATTAAACACCCCAGGTTATATGTAAGATAGCAAAGGTATGGTAAAGTGTCATAGAATAACAATATTTGAATTCACCCAACCGACTTTTTTTGAAAAGCTAAATCCCTCATGAAAGTACCTAATCAATCATGGGCTAAACTCTTTAAATTATAGTAGGTTGGTATTTTCTAACCAAGATAAAAACCATGTTAATCTCTTGAACGCTTTGCTAATGCAAGGACTAACAATAATAGCTCAAGATTGGTCAATTTGTTGAAGTACTCAAAGCAACCTAAAGGCTACTAGGTTGGTTTATAAGAAAGTGGCTAGGCTTTACTTAATGATAGGCATGAGAACTTTGAGGAGCAGCACATGTAGATTTACCAGTAAGTGCCTCACCGAGGATTCACCTAGGTCAGTCTACCCAGGAGTCCTTAGGTTGATCTACCTATAAGCATTTTCACCTATCACTAAGTAACATGCAATCATTCATAGAAAAATCTTAAAGCTTAAGGTTACTAAATAGTAGGTGAGGTTGCCAACACCCCCATTCATTCATGAACGGAGTTTCTAGATTAAAGATTCATAGAAAATGTCTTAAACTCTATGGAGAATCAAACACCCTAATAATATATAAGCTAGCACCTTCATACATTCATGAATGGACTTTGTAGATAGAAAAGTTCTTGAAGTTCATGGATAAGTAAGCACCTCAGGTCATATGTATGATAGTACCTAGATCACGTGTAAGGTAGCACCTTCACTCATATTCATGAATTAAATCATAGAAAATATCTTAAAGGTTGTGAAAGCCTTGTGAAAGTTACTATGGTAAAGTGCTATAAAACAACAAATTTTGAATCCGGCCTTTGAACCACATTTTTTGAAAAGTGAAGACCTCAGGGGCAAGTGCCTCATTGATCGTGGGCCTATCGTGGCATCACTGTCATTGGGATCTTTTCTTTTCTTCAATTACCATGCTTCCACATTTTCTTTCCAAATGGTTTTTTTCGGTTTTTTTCTCCCCTTGCAACTAGAGGATGGTTTCTAAAGTATATTCTCATCTTGGGAAAGAAATTCTTATGAAAACATGGGCCCTTGTGAATTTTATGCCAAGCTTAGGCCCACAAGCAATTGTGAACTAGCTTCAACTTCATGTTTGTGATATAGCCACATTCATTGAGATTTGGATATTGCAACTTGGAATTTTTTGACCCAAAAAAACCTTGGTAATTTATGTAAATTCGGGAAACTTTCAAAAAAGGAAACTATGTGGTCTCTACCCATTTTCAATGTAGAGGCTCTCTCTCTTTGGCCTTTTGAACACCCATGTATTACCCCACTCTCATGAGTTGGATACAACAAGTGAGATATAAACTGAGCACTCTCTCTCTCTCTCTCTCTCTCTCTCTCTCTCTCTCTCTCATAAAGGCACACACACACATGCACACACACACACACATGATGTGCACATGTCCATGTGTGAATCCACGCATGTGTAGGCACGTATGCACATGCACACACACACATGTATACACACATACACACGCATGCATGTGTAGGCACACATGCACATGCATGCACACATGTATACACACATACACACACATGCATGCACAGATATACACACCCTTGTGGCTTGCCAAAACATTAGTCAAACTCATAGGCATGCACATGTGCATGCAAACATGGCTACACACACACATTGCAAAAACAATAGTCAAACAAATGCCTTGCAGAAACATTAGTCAAATACATAGGCATCTGCATGTGCATGCAAACATACATACTCCTTGCAAAAACATTATTCAAACAAATTTGTTTGTCTCTTCTTTGTATATATTTTTTAGGAAATTAATTGAGTTCGATGTTAGTAGATGAAATTTCTATGTATGTCACGATTCATGGCAACTTTGGTATTGCCTTAATGGTGGGTTGTTTGCCAATATGAATGGAAAGGTCTATTAATTACATCAATATTATATAACATAAAAGAAGCTAGTTAGAAACATGAGTGGCCCTTGAGGGGTTTGGCTTATGTAAGCCTTTAATATCCCATGTGTTCAAGGCCTCCTTTTCAAATCCCTTATTTGTGAATATTGCGTGATTAAAAGATATCCCTTTTCTATACATTGTATGATTAATAAGAGACAACATTTGCTTAGGTGTAGCCAATCACAAAACTACTTTTAGGGCCATTTGGAGGCCGTGACGCTACGCGCTCTTCGGTGATATTTTGAATTTTAGGTAGACTCATGCTCTCGCTAGAAATTTTCTCGACGTCATGATGCTGCACTGGCGTAATAATGAGATGCAATCTATTTATTTTGAATACCACAGAGCTCAACATAGGGTAGCTCTGCCTTGCCTTGTGTAGTGTAGTCCCTGGCCTCACTACATCGTTCATCTTTGCATTGCTTCGTGCAGCGCAGTCTCTAGCTTGATCACTTGTCATCACGTAGCCTTTTGCTGCAGCTTTGCCACTTCTCACTAGGTAGCACACCCATGCAAATCATGAAAATTCAAGGTTGGCTTGGAGAGACCACCGCACTGGTTCTTGGCATAATAGTGAGACATAATATATCATTTTGAACACTGCTGGTACGCAGTCTCTAGCCTAACCACCTACCATCGCTCGGCCTTTTACAGCAGCTTTGCCACCTATCCCTAGATAGCGTGCCCATGCAGATCAGAAAAATTCAAGGTTGGCTTGGAGCGACCACCGCATTGGTTCTTGAAGTTATGGACTTGCCTATTTTTACTTATTACAAAAGGAGATCTATGACCACCACCACGCTAGCAAACAGAAAGAGATCTATGATAACCACTGCACTGGTTCTTGGAGTTATAGATTAGTGCAGCAAGGAAAATGTATTTCCTTGTGCAACCAAGGAAAATGCAATTGACAATATGGCCCTTGAGGGGTCCCTTTCAGGAGCAAGGGCCATATCGACATGCCATATCTGTCCAGTGGCATCCTAGATATTGTATAATGCATGTCGATATGGCCCTTGCCTCTACACGGGACCCCTCAAGGGCCATATCATCAATTGCATTTTCTAAAAGTTTAATTGTAATTGTTTAGATGTATCTCCATGCAACCACCACAGTGGATTGTTGGAGCTATTTTAGCGCTATTTTGTCCTAAACCAAGAAAGTGTAGTTCTACTTTACTAGTATTTTAGTCCTTGTTGCAATAAATCCTAAATGAGGGCAAAAGTATTCCAAGCCACTGCGGTGACTGGAGGCCCGGTCGTCCCATCCAAATAATCAACTACAATTCATCGAGTAAAAATTGAGCAAAAGAGATTACATCTAAATCCAATAACAGGTTATATAAAAATTAACAACAATTTATACTAAGAGCAAATTTGAATAGAATATCTTACATTTATAAAAACTCAACAATTGCTAAGAGCCTTAGAGGCCCAAAGATTACATCTGACGACCATAACCACTCAGCCATTGCTGAGTGGTTTATATAAAAATTAGCAACAGTTTATACTGAGAGCCTCAAATTGAAAAAAAGAGATTATATTTGTAAAAACTCAGCATTGTTGAGAGCCTTAGAGACCAAAAGATTACATCCAGTGAGTTAAAAGATCGTTGAGAGACTTAGAGGCCAAAATATTACATCCAGCCATTGCTGAGTGGTTATGAGCCTCATTGACCAAGAGGATATTTGTACAACTCAGTATTACCACCACCCCAGCTTGCTGCATTCAAATCTTTTGGGGAGCCGATGGAGGAGATGATGGAGAGGCCGAAGACCGTGCACATTGCTAGGACTTAGATTACGGCCCTCTCAACAAGATGAGAGTACTCATGCTGTGACAATCCTAAGCGCTTCATCAACATCTAGGGGGAATCCATGCAACGCGACCATATAGAGGCCAAAGATGTGCATGCCATGCAAGTGGGTGACATGCAGATGTGGGGGGAATCGACCAAGGGAATGAAGGGATTCTACAAGAGCCAGCATTTAGAGTGCAACGCAATCACCTTATATGAGAAGGCAGACAACATTGGGATCATGAAGGGATTCTACAAGAGCCAACATTTAGAGTGCAATGCAATCACCTTATATGAGAAGGCAGACAACATTGGGATCACGTTGCATCGAGTGGTGGTAGTAGTTGAAGATGAATGGGTGAGCAGTGGAGCGGATGAGCAGGGGAGCAGATGAGTGATGAGAGTTGGAGGAGGGAGCATGGAGCAAAGTAGAGCAAGGGCATAAGAGAGCTGAAGAAGGGTGTGTGGAGTAAAGTAGCAGAGCAGGGGCAAATGAGAGCAGCAAAATGCCAAATGCCATGGATCTTATATATTATAAACCTTGAGCCACTGTGGTGGTTGGAGGCCCAAGCTGGAGGCCCGGATACCAGGTTTTCCATCCAAATAATCATAAATATCACCTTAATTAGTCAAAATCCAAGGAGGGCGCCATCCAAATAATCATGAGCCATTCTTAAGCGAAGTAGCCAAATGCCATGGACCTTATATTAATCAAAGTTCAAGCCACCAGGGATCATCTTCTTCTTCTCCCTTTTCACCTGGAGGCCAAGTGTGCTATCCAAATAATGATGAGCAATTTTAAACCACTACCTTAATTAATTAAAATCCGAGGAAGGTGCCGTCCAAATTTAATCATGAGCCATATTAATTGCACGCCACTGTGGTGGTTGGTAATTAATCACCAGCTTGGTGGAATCTTAGGTGCCACCCCAGATGCCACCTCGCCATGGATAGTAGTGGAAATTAATTACCACGAACCTGGTAATCATGAAGCAGACTCAACCTGTCTTGGTAATTAATTGGTATTTAATGGTAATTAACTGCACTCTTTTGAGCATGCAAGCCCGGTGACTTATAATTGCACTCATCTAATCATTTAACCCGATGGTGGTAGCTAACTATTGCAGATGCCACCATCTTGGTAATTAACTATGGTAATTAATTTCACTCTACTAAGCATGCAAGCTCGGTGACTGGTAATTAATTGCACTCTACACCACGGTGGTTGGTAATTAATTGCCAACCCGATGGATCTTAGCCACCACAGAGTAGCTAATGAAAGCCACCATGACCACAAACATAAATCATGAAGCCTAATCACCTCTAATCACTCATTATTACCATGCACTCTACTGAGCATGCAAGCCCAGTTGACTGGTAATTAACTGCACTGTATTGATCATGCATGCAAGCCTGGTGGTAATAATTGCAGGTGAGTAATTATGGGCCACTACAATGTGGCTGGTAATTAACAGCCATCCCAGTGGAATCTTAGCCACCACCACAGACGTGGTTGGTAATCTTAGACTCCACCACTGGTGGCCACCCCTGGCGAAAGATGGCAATAACTGCCACAAACGTAAAATTAGAGCTACATAGTCTTTTCACAAATGTGTCAGTTTGCAGTTACTGCCAGTTTGTGGCAGTAACCCCTGGCGAAAGATGGCAGTAACTACCACAAATTAGAGTTGAAAGCTCCTCACATAATCTTTTCTCCCAACCTGCATAGTCTAGGAGCTCCTCACACAATCTTTCCTCCCCCTCTATAGCACAGTGCGAGAGCCTCTCCTCCCTTGATCTTGAAATTGTGACATCTGGGAGCTCCTCACTCGCTTTTCAAAAGACCGATTTGGATGCTCTCATCGACTTCACCAGGTTGGTACAGGAGGTGAATGTGAAGGAGGGACTCAAGGTCAAAAGATTACCATCACTAAAAGCATGATTGAAAATGTGCCAACCTGTGCCACAATGAAAGAAGGGCAAGAGTATCTTCAAATTAGATTTACTGGTGGCAATTAATATCCTAGTGTGCAACCAACCATTGTGCTGGAGCTGCATTACTGCCATGCTATCCTAAAATTTGTTGCAAAGTGCTATCCTAAAATAGTCTCCTTTAGGATGGTTATCTTTAACTATTAGATTTCAGCCACTGGCCTACTTAAGACATTAGAGTATTCCTATTTCATCGCTTCATCCACCTCGTGTATTAAGTAGTCATGTATTAAATTGAGATCCATTCGAGTTTACTTTGGTCGACTAAAATAAGATCAGTTAACAGTGTACTTGGGCAGACCTGAGATATTTTGTATATGCTCACAAAATATCACATATTATTGACACTAAGAATAAACCAACTGTCTTTCTAGAGACATTTAAGTATTAACATGGAAGCAGGTTGAGACAAAATCAGGTATTATGAGCACCATACATCATGGATGATGGAAGTCCAAGAAAGTCCACATCCAAGAAATACCTGCAAGATTTTTACTTTCTTAAAACATACGACGACATTTTGTGGCTCAACGAAATTCCAAACTCCCAACTATCTTATCAACCTCTCTATAGCAAGCATCCCCCAACTCTTTAGGCCAGTCTGATGAGCTATCGTAGACCTCATTACATGCTCATACCACAAATTGCTTGCTTGCCTATGAGAGTATACAAAATTTTGAGGAATCTTATGTAACACTTATGTAATAGTACATAATTGTTGCCTCTCTTGGATGTTTTTTGTACCAAAAAGCTCGAGCTACTACATCCATCTTCTCATAGGTTGTTCCCCAATCATCCTTACATGCTTCCTCAACCTTTTGCTTAGGTTTTGTGCACTGCAACACAAAGTATGGTTCATCTTCCTCATTCTCCCTAGAGGCAACAACAACAACGGCAAAGTTATCCCCCTCTTCTAGACAGTTAGCGAGGTCATCAAAACTCTCCTCAAACTCTGGCGATTTGTTTGTCTCTCCATCATTTGTCACTCCATCTAAACATAGAGGGAAAACTTGAACTTGCTCCCATGTCTTCACAGTTGCAATGTTCTCACATTTTTCATGATCCCCTCTGATGCACACACTACAGAAATAAGAAAGTTTTCTTGTTTTAATCAAGTGGTTGTTTGAAAAGCCCCATATGTTGTGTAAACCATGAACCCCTTTAATTTTCTCACACTCATGCTAGCTTCTCCTTTGCACTTCATCCACTTTCACTTCATGGAACACTCTGCGTACTAAACTATTCTTAAGGCTTTGGTTACTATATGTTGAATGCACGCCTGTGGAGAGGTTGGTTGTAAGCCATGTTACAGCATCATGGCCATCATTGAGCTTTTCTTGAGGGCATGTTAATTGGTGTTTAAACAAAGCTTTCTTAGTAACAACACCATATCCACCATGTTCACCCTTGCCATGGCTAGACCCAAAGAAATTACACATCATGTATAGAATGGAGCCTTGAGACAAAGTAGAATCCATGGGCTGATTTGAGTTGAGAGGCACTACCATTTGACCACACCCAATGTTGTTTTATATTTTCTGCATGGGGATTTTCTTTTTTCAGCCATTCCCAATGCAGTACAAAAGCATGCTGCACAAATAAGGTGTCATGTTCCCTATCATTTGAAATGTAGAAATGGTATGTGCGTTGCACTGATCTGGACTCCTATGAGTCAGCAAGCAGATTGGCATCAGTTGTGAAAGAATCAAGCAATTGATTGTATGTGATATGCACAAAATTTATTATCTGCTTGTTCTACAAGTGAGCACTTTGTATCTCATCTTGTTCTTGAAATGAATAATTTTCAGCAAAATCTATGATAGAAACAATAGTGTCATAGGGAAAATTGGCAAGGCACGCCCTGAACTACTTATCCTATCAATTGGTCGTGAAATTGTGAAGCACATACTTTGGGATGGATTGAACCACGTGATCTATAAGCTCCCTCAATTGTGCTCTTATACAATAGTAGCCATCTCTTTTTATTAAAACCTTCAACATTGACATTTTCAAATCTCCTCCATTTAGAGCAACATGGTTATCTTCCTTTATTTCATTTGGACAGACATGAAATGTCTTCTTCTTGAGCTTTAGACTGCAATGCTTGCATGTGCCAAATGCATTCAACCTGGTGCCACTCACGGTCTCCATTTTAATAAACCACTGGCTCCCACAGAGAACTTAGGCTACAAAACCTGGTCTCCCTTGTAACACATGATGAGTATCCAGGTGGCCTATAGACTATACATTCATTGGATAGACATGGGCATTGATCCCCATGGAGCAGTGCTCCACCACGACCAGATCTCAAGTCATTCATAGCTTGCCAAGCCAGGTCAAAGTCTATGTGTGTTTTGCAACAACAAACATGCCTGTCTTTGAGTTTCTTGATGTAAAATGCACTTACGACACAGCTTTAATTATGCCATAGAGGTCATTCATGTTTTATCTTATTAATAAGAGTACATAGTGTATGTAGGCAATCCCTCAGTGGTGAAGTGGGCACCTTTGGATGCAAAGGAGAAAGCAAATGATTTTTCTAGTACCTTTGACTATTAAAAGGTAATTCTAGCCTTGAACAATCTATTAACTTTTTAAAAAAGTAACCCTAAAAATCCAATTGTCACTATAGAACTATCCAGTAAAAATAAAAGGCACCTTAGGTGAGTGCCTCACCGCCCTCATTACTAGTTACATAACCAGCCAGGGACCAGCCTAGAGCAAGTTAGGAAATATTGCACCACATGTCATGTTGTGGGCCCTTGATTGAGTGCCATGTGTAGTGTTGTGAACCTTTGATTGAAGGCCATAAGATTTGAAAATTTATACATATGAGTGTTGTAATGCACGATTTAAAAGCAATAAAAAGACTCCAAAAGCTTCTTAAAAAAGATAAGGAAAAGTAGAGAATAGCTAGCTCGAAAGCTCTATTGAGACAATATTTATTGCGCCAGAATTTCATGCACCAAGCGAAAGTAATGAGTGGGAGAAGAAGGAGCAGGCCTTGATTTTTCAAGAATGCTTTGGTCTAAATAGGTCCCCCCAGTCAGTAGAATGCCCCTATTAATTAATTAGTTTATGTCGAAATGGCAATTAACCTAAGCAAAGGACGACGAGGGCATATTAAATCAAATCAACATAAGCTGAATTGATGACAAGGCGATTGATGGCATTCCAGAACTTTCGTTCCAGAGGTTTCGACGCTACGAGTGCCTAGATAGGAAGGGAAGGGGATACACTTGGAGTTGTGGAGACGGGAGAAACTGGGAGAGCATCTGAATTGCCCTGCTGCTCAGCGAAGCCAGGCAAGCAGAGCACACTGCAAAAACCCTCTGTAACAAAGCTTTACGAAAACTTTGTTGCCTAACTATCAAATAGGAGCTTTGGAGGGAGCTGAGAGGGATGAGGCTATTGCGAAGCAAAAGAGAGAGGTGCGAGCAATGGCGGGGGAGTGTAGTGAGAAAGGACACTGGCAGAGGTGGTGAGCGTACAGGGAAGCGAGAGGGAGAATGAATAGGTTAATTAGGGGAAGAGCTCCACTAATTCTTTTAATTAATATGATTAAAACAATAAGCTTATGTTAATTGGGATCGAGGGGGAGGTGTAGATTAATTAATTAATAGTTTTTGTAGCAAGGAGCAATTAGGAGCAACTAGTGCGTTCTCGAAGTTGGGTATGTGCTAGTTTTGTAAGATTTGAATGTTTGTGTTTGAACACTCCATTCTAGAGTTAAGCAATGTTTATTTCTCCTACTAAGGGCAGAAAAGTTTGTGTAGCACTACGCTCTCTTTGTGAGTAGTCCAAAAAATTGTGCGTGGTGAAGTAATGCCAATCCAATATTACAAGCACCACGATTGTCGATCATTTTCGTCCATCATGCACGGAATCACTTTAGTACAGGCAATTAAAAATCGATTAACACGAAATCTTCCGTTGCTTCCCAAAAAATTTGGCCAAAAGTACAAATTCACAGAGAACCGTAGGTGCTCTCCGCATCCACTGCCTCTCAGTGGCAGAGAGAGGCTCTGTTAAACCGGGATTCAAGCGGAACCGCTGGAAGTTCAGAAAGAGACGGAAAAAACCGCATGACGCCGCTCCGCAGGAGCCCTGTACTGTCTCGCAATCCCCAAAAAAAATAGAAGTAGAGATATGCCACAGGGCGCAGCATACCAGATCCTTTGATTTTTCTGAACTTCAAAATTATCACTTCCATTCGGCACAGAAGTTCCATGCTTCACAACATTGGCTTAAGAAGTTTTATGATACTTGGAAAGAAGAATTGAACATAAAAGGCGTTTTTATTATTGATATATAATGTTCACCATACATGAGCTTGTCCATGTTTCAGTTAGCATCAGATTACGAGATATATCCAAAGGTCCAGCAGCAAATAACATCAACAAACATGAAACCATTAAACCTATACCCGTATATCCGTAAATTGGTTCATGGAGAGAGATCCCGGTTCCAGACCGCTTAGAAAAAACCTGAAAGACCAGATGTTCAAATTCGATGATCAGTTGACTTGGTGTTAAACGCAACTTTACGTGGACTCGAACGTTCTGCAAAACTTACTCGCCATACAAACCGTGATTAATCGCCTCGCTCAGAGCAGCGGCGTCACCGCAGCTGCCAGAGAAACGATGGCCGAGATAAGTGACATCCCTCCTACAAGCAGTTGAACGATGTCCTCAGTACTGTACCCGTGATGCTCTGCTGCTGTCTGCACATGCCAGCAGTTCGCTGCTGCAATTTCGGATTCATGCGTTATATCGTAGTTCACATCTGGATGGCGGTTGGGCAAGGCTCGATGATGTTTATGACCCATTTATTATATAGAACACCCAAACAATTGCAACGCACGCTACCTGCACGCTTCGCACAACAAAGAGCGCTCACGAAGAAGAAATTGAAAGGCAGGGAACAATCGAAAGTCGACTCAGAAGATGAGAAAGTTGAGAATCAGGAGAGGCAGGCAGGCAGGCAGAAGATACCCAAGACACACTGTAGAGCCAACCCAGCTGGAATGTAGGAAATCAGGCATGAAGGTTCAAACTTCAAACGCCTGATTTCAAAGGACGTCATATCCAAAGGGCTTGGGTAATGCCTGAGATGGTCATTAGGTAGGGGAGGTGCTTCCCCAGCTAGGACGTCATGTGTAGGGGAGGCACCAACCACAATGCCTCGGACTTCTCGTCCGTCTTGGGCATTTTCAAAGGACGTCATATCCAAAGGGCTTGGGTAATGCCTGAGATGGTCATTAGGTAAGGGAGGTGCAACCCCAGCTAGGACGTCATATCCAAAGGGCTTGGGTAATGCCTGAGATGGTCGGGAGGTGCTTCCCCAGCTAGGACGTCATGTGTAGGGGAGGCACCAACCACTTCTCGTCCGTCTTGGGCATTTTCTTTGGAAGAGATTTTTTTTGAGACCATACATTCACATTCATAGGATGATAGCGATCAAACTTCCTCGCTTGGTTAGGATGACCCCAACCTTTGAGTCCCACAGAGCTGCAAGAAAAGTCTCAACTAAAGAAAAGAAGTGCCTTATCTGTTTGAGCTTCTCTTCATATGAGCGTTGGCATATAGAAGACATTGCGAGGCACGATGTTGTTCCACTAGTCCAATAGCCCATCTCTCGCTCCATGTCTCCATTCAAGCTCCCTATGGACCCAAATGTATCATATATAAGATAGCAACAAAGAGCTGTCAAGGTTGTTCTACTTGTAAGTGCCCGCCGAACATTCATTTTTAAATCATAGAAGAAATAACAAGCTTGCAAAGCAATCACCCGAGGGATAGCACCTTCATGAAATGCTCATGAAACGTGTGATGACATCTACATTTAAGAATAATAAGATTTTTAAATTTAATTACTAAAAACCCTTAAAGTTATGAAGAACTATGATAAAACAAGCATGCAAAATGTCACCTTTTTACTTAGACTCTTTGAAAATCGAAATTACTTTTGGGGTAGTTGCATGCCACTTTGCGTGCTATCCTTTCAGCCTCTACATGAAAGAGTCTCCTAATAGTTTCATCATCAAGTTCTAAAAAAACCCCTTCAAGCCTTTGAAGAAGTTTGTTGAAGCGATTTAGAATTATTCTTTAGGGGGATCACTCATCATATGTAAATCGCATGCGGTATCAATAGAAGGAGGTTTTTTAATAGCAAAAATTGACAAATTTTTATAGAAATATACTTTGTAGGGTTTTCAAATAGTAAACCCCCTAAGAATTATTCTATTGTGGACTTTGCCACATGCATAGATAGCAAAACTATTATTTTGAATTTGAATCAAATATGTTTTTAACTATTTGCAAATAGGGGAGGAACTGTCTACCCATTTTCAAGCCCATGGGATGTAGTGCCTATTGTTGACATGGGCATTATGAATCTTTAGGATTGATAAACCTACAATGGATAGCTCAAATGTCCATGTCAATCAACATTCATTACACCATTGGCTTTTGGGAAAAAGTCTCTAATGGTTGAGATTAAAATTCATTTATACATACCATCCTACATATGATGAGAAATGAACCTTTCTCTGATGGCACCAAGATATATAAAACCAAGGTGTCCTTGCACGTTAAAACTAGTTCATTTCCTTGAGGGCCCCAACATTGATATGTAATAACCAAGGTCTCCTTATGCATTAAAACTCCTAAATATGCATAAAACAATCGAGGATACATGCATTGTAATAGAATGACCGATGACAATTAAAGATCATCTAGAAGAAAACTTGTGTGTTTTACTTGAACCATCTATTTGTGACTCACTCGTGCTTAATGTATCATTCACATTATTTTTCTAAGGAAAAGTATAGTACTACTAAGATTTGTATGGTTTTGAGAGAAAAAACAATGTTGGAAAAGTTGCTACCTACCTAATGTGGGGTATCTCCCTACCAATGAAGGCAACTTTCTTTATCCAAATAGGAAAGTCACTAATCTCTACTCCTAGGTATGTCCCATCTTCGATAGCATCGAAAAGATGTCCAATGAGTTTGTAGGCTTAGTCAATTCTATACTCAGATTAAACATAGTGGCCATAGACAACTGTTGCTCCACTTTGATTTTAAGGATTTTATCTTCTATGTTTGTCGGTCCTTACCCACCTCATTTGGGGTAACTCCCTACCAATGAAGGCAGGTTTCTTGAGGTAGATAGGAAAGTCAACAATATCTACACCTAGGCCTAGCTCTTCTTCAAAGGCATGGAACCGATGGATGAGTTCATAAGCTTAGTTGATTCTATACTGAGATTCAACATAGCAGTAAGACATACCCTAACCTCAAGGATTTTATCTACTATGTTTGCTCCTCTTATATGCTACTTGTCCAAACGTGTTCTCATAGCAAAATGATGCATTGGAGAAATGAAAGACAACATATTCAATGAATTCACTCAAGAGTTACACAATAATGGAACATTTAATCACATATATACATAGACATAGAATTGAAAGTGTAAAATTAGAGCTTCCATTTTATTGATGAAGTAAGAGCTAAATGTCATCTCAACAAGATACAATCAAGCGAACAAAGGATCATTCATCTCCCTCTATTGCATTTGCCTGATGCTCCAACCTCTCTTTTCTTGCGCTCCCTCTCTCTTTCAACACACAATTCGTATTTCCTATATTAGAGAATTTGGGGAAATCCCAATACTTTGGGAATTTTCTTGTCAAACTAGTTTTTTATATGGGTTACTGTATCAAATCTTCAAAGTTGGCAGAGTTGTTCCTTTACAATCTACTCTTCAAGAGCTTGCCAATGATATGTCACATGAGGGTGCAAAGCATGAAAGATTTCACTGTGCCCCCATTCATTTTTAAGATATTTGCAAAATGGGACTTTGGATTTTCTGAAATTCCCTAAAATGATGTTTGTAGCATAATTTGTGATTGCATGAGTCTCACTCACACATATATTTATTGTTGCATAGGCAACATCCTTTTGATCTACAATATTTCAAAGATGAAATAAGGCCCAAAATTTATGTCCTATTTACATTTAAAAACACTAGATCCATAACATGAAGTTGAGCTAAACCCCATGCAACATCTGTGTGTTGCACTAAAGCCAATCAATATCTAAAAAGATGTGAATTACAGAGCCTCGTCCCTCTGAGAAAGTAGAGAGAGAGAGAGAGAGAGAGAGGACTGCACCTATATACTATGTTGTATTGAACATAAACATGAATATATACATGAGTATCCCTTAGGGTTAGGGTTAATGCCCTATCTAGATGGTGCAATTTACACCATCCTTAACACTCCCTATTAAACTACACTAGGTAAGTAGAGAGTGCATGTACAAGATCTTTTTGGATTTCATTTGGTGCATATGATAGCATCCAAAACTAAAAAAAGAAAATTGCAAAGAATCAGAGTAGTTTGTGCTCGTGTGAGCACAATGACTACATAGCAAAAGCATGTACAATGAGTACAACTTATGTGATCATGTACATAGATGTGCATTTCCCCCTCTTAAGTTGTGGGTCATCTTCACCTTTGGGAACAAAGTTGAGAAGATAGTTCGAAGAGAGGAGGAGTGTCCAAAGATGTGATCAGCTTCGTGTCAGGAGGTGAAAGCTGTTGAGATATCGAGCTCCACTCGTGATATGCCAGGGTGACCATTGTGCATTTATGTCACCGACTTGTTAGCTAAGGATGCGGTTGGTACACCACCCATGAATAATAGCTGGATGACAGCTATCCTTATGTACTCTAGTTTGTAGCTCAGTTAGTATGCCACCTTAGTTAGCTGAGTTTGGTTTGAGACCCACATATAGGGTTCTTCTATTTCTTTGTACTAGAGTTCTTTTGGCTTTCACAACTAAGAAGAGAAAAATTGTTTTCAACCTCCACCTTTGTGTGTATTCCCCCATTGTGTATGTGAGAAAGCCGCAAGTGAGACTCCTTTTTCTTCTCTCCCACTATCTTCACATGGTATCAGAGCTTGGTTCGTGGTAAGGAGCTCAAGAAAGCAAACCAAGTTCATGGTGTCCTGATAAGAGGACCAATGTTGCTTTCCTTTTTCGAGTTTGGGAGCAAATCTCTGCAGGTAGCATAGCCGGAAAGTGCAAGAGTGCATTGTCTCAGATTGAGATGCCCTTCGCGGTGTGGTGAGAGGGCAGTATATGCACTGAGAAAAAGGCCCTGTTTTCGAAAAATCGAGGCCATTTTGAGGCCCATTCTAGAGGTGGAAGTTCTCCGCAAGCACTGAGAAAAAGGCCCTGTTTTTGCTGTGCGACCACTACTTTGCAGGTCGGTGAAAAGTTGCCGTAAAAATTAGATCGTATGCCTGTGCATAGAGATATTGGGAGTTACAGAATCATCCTTATTGCCTGTTCATGCAATATCATCACTAGGAATGACTATGTGGTCAAATACCACTTTCTCAGTTTTGCAGATTTGTCCTTATGAGGTAGAAGCTGTGTTTTTTGCAGTGACAGAATATTTTGCAGTGTTCTGTAATGGCGTCTGATTCTCTTTCATAGATTGTCACTGAAAAGCTTGACAAGAATAACTTCCAAGAATGGAAGTTTAGAATGATGAATTTTCTTATGGGAAAAGGCTATTGGGAGTTCATTACAGGGAATGAAGAAGAACCAGTTCTTCCTAATGTTCCCAATCAACAGGAAAGGCAGGCATTTAAAGGATGGCATGAGAGAGCCAGAAAAGTTATGTCCTGGCTGTCTATCAGTATGTCATACTCTATGATTGTGCATATTCAGGATGCAAGTACGCCAAAGGAGGCATGGGATACTTTGGCAAAAATGTACAGCACAAATACGCAAGCCAGGAAAATGTAGCTCAAGCAGGAGTTGCACAATGTGTAGAGAGAAAATATGAGCATCAATGACTACCACATGAAGGTGAAGAAGATTGTAGATGCACTTGCTTCCATTGGGTCGCCAGTGGAAGATGATGATTTAGTTTCTATGACCTTGAATGGTCTAGGAAAGGATTATGCACAGTTCTGGACATCCATTGCCGTCTGTGAAAAATTTCCTGATTTTGAGGAGTTGTTTGCTCTTCTAATTTCTGAAGAGCAAAGAAATGGTGGTGAATTTTCTTCAAGAGGAACTTCAAAAGAAACTGTCTTCTACTCAAATGTTGGAAGAGGTAGAGGCAGAGGTAGAGCAGGCTGATCTGGAGGCCATGGTAGAAATCAGAATATGCAACAAACTCAAGAAAACCAGTCCTATGGAGGAGGACGTGGTAACTCTAGAGGCAAGGGGAGCCAAAGAGGTCGTGGTGGATGGCAGAGAGGCCAAAATGCAAACAGTAATGTTGAATGCTACTACTATGGTAAAATGGGTCATATGGCTAAAGACTGCTATAAAAAGCAGAATGACATCATGAATGGAAAATTGCAGCAAGGGAATTATGCATCTTCTAGTAGACATGGTGATGACAGAAATGAGCATCTATTTATGGTGCAGCACATGACCAATTATGTGACAAGTGTAGAAAAAGGCAATGATGTGTGGTATGTTGACTCAGGTGCATCAAACCACATGACAGGTCATGCAGAATGGATGCAGGATGCAAGGAAAATGGAAAGACCAGGATTTGTGGAGACTAGTGATACTACACATCCTATTGTGTAGATTGGTAAAATTCCTTTGTCTATGCAGGATGGGAAAAAGAAATACTTGTCTGATGTATTTCATGTCCCGAATATCACCAAGAACCTAGTTTCTGTTGGTCAAATGGTTGAGCAGGGCTTGCAGGTCAGATTTAATCCTCATGGATGCTTTGTTGAGGATATGAAAAATAATGGTCGCTTGATAGCAAAAGGAAAGAAGAAGGGCAGGATGTTTATGTTGGATGCGGACATGCCTGAATTAAGTGCAGCAATGTTTGCACATGGGACCGGTGTAGTTGCAGATACTGATATCTAGCATAAATGCATTGGTCATGTTAATGTACAGTGACTTAAATCAATGCAGGCCCAAAATGTTGTTGTAGGATTGCCTAAATTCAAGGTTGCAGAAATGCATAAAGTATGTGAAGCCTGTCAATTTGGAAAACAAGCAAGGAAACCATTTCCTAGACATGTTCAAGAGAGTAAGAAGCCATTGGAATTAATCCACTCTGATGTGTGGACTACTAAAGCTGCATCTATTGGAGGCTGTCATTATTTTGTCACTTTTATTGATGACTTTAGCAAAAAAGTTTGGGCATATTTTATGAAAAAGAAAAGTGAAGTGTTTGGGCATTTCAAAGCTTTTAATGCTATGATTGAAAAAGAAACAGGCCTGCAAATAAAATGCCTAAGGTCAGATGGAGGGGGAAAGTACCTCTCAAATGAGTTTGGAAGGTTCCTACAGGAGCATGGCATAAAGTAGCAATATTCATGCAGTCATACCCCACAGCAAAATGGACTTGCAGAAAGGAAAAACAGGCATATTGGAGAGGTATCTCAGGCCATGCTAAATGAAAAAGACCTACCAGATTATTATTGGGCTGAAGCAGTTGCTACAACAGTTTACATAATGGAACAGGACTCCCACTGCAGCAATACATGGCATGATGCTAGAGGATATGTATACTGGTAGGAAACCAGATATTTCTCATTTGAAAATTTTTGGTTGCATTGCCTATGTTCATGTGCCAGATGACTTGAGGTCCAAGTTGGATCCAAATGTTGAGAAGTGCATCTTTATTGGTTATTCTCTACAGCAGAAAGGGTATAGATGCTATAACCCTTCTACTCGTAAGTTTACAGTGAGCAGAGATATTGTTTTTGATGAGATGAGCAGCTGGTATAAGCCAGTAAATGTGATTGATGACATAGATGCACATTCACAGCAACAATCACAAAATATTAGTGGACCTGCAGTGTCCTCTAGCAGTGGTTCACATACTTCACCATGGACAGGCAGATTGAGATCAGGAGAATCTCCTCAAAGCAATGCAGATAGTGGTACGCAAGTATCACGACAAGGAAAAGAGAAGGTAGATCAGCCCATGTTTGATGTGAATGCAAGTCACTCTTATGTGGATGGTGAATTCAGTGGCTCAGAACATAGCATTGATGATGAGTTGTGTATTCCTTCTCTTATTACACCTGGAGTAAGGAAGACCAGGGATGTTTTGAGAGTACCTGGAAGTGATCCTATTTTGTGCAAGTCTACTAGAGCTAGGTATCCTGTGGATAGGCTGAAATATGATGGATTTACAGCCATTCACTATGCCTATATGGTCAAAGTGATACAAGAACCAGAACCCACTTCTTTTGAGCAAGGGAAAAGAAAAATGGGAGAAAGCCATGGATGAAGAAATGGATGCCTTGGAAGCAAATAATACATGGAAATTGGTGCCTTTGCCTAAAGACAAGAATGCAATTGGCTGTAAGTGGGTTTATAAGGTGAAGCACAATGCAGATGGTCCTGTGAACAGATACAAGGCAAGATTAGTTGTCAAAGGGTATGCACAGACATATGGCATTGATTATCAAGAAACATTCAGTCTAGTTGCAAGAATGGCAACTGTAAGAGTAGTCATTGATATGGCTACATCAAAGGGATGGTCTTTACATCAGATGGATGTAAAGAATGCCTTCTTGCATGGTGATTTGCAAGAAGAGGTCTTTATGGAGTAGCCACTAGGTTATGTTCATGCTGTTCATCCTGAGTTTGTTTGCAGGGTTGAAGAAATCCTTGTATGGCTTGAAGCAAGCACCTAGAGCATGGTCTGACAAGATAGGACAGTATCTTGTCACTATTGGCTTTCAGATTTTCAAGGCAGATTTCTCACTTTATGTGAGAAAAACAGAGAAATGTATTATGCTGCTTGTCATTTATGTTGATGATTTGATCATCACAGGTGATAGTGATGAAGATATCCTTCATGTGAAAATGCTATTGAAGCAGAAGTTTGAGATGAAGGATTTGGGAGAGCTGCATTATTTCTTGGGCATTGAGGTGATTAGATCACCAAGTTGGATACGGCTCTTGCAGAGGCAGTATGGATTGGACATGCTATCCAAATATGGGATGATAGGCTGTAAGCCTATTTCAGTTCCTTTGGAGCGGAATGTGAAGCTGAGTGCAGATGCAAGTGAGCTTCTGGAAGACCCTACTATGTACAGATGCATAGTAGGAAGTTTGATTTATATGACTATTACCAGGCCAGATTTGAGCTATGCTGTTGGATTGGTAAGTCAGTTTATGCAAGCTCCAAGGAAACCACATTTGGATGCGGCTAGACGCATACTCAAGTATGTGAAGTCCACATTGCAGTATGGACTATTTTATGAGACTGGGGTTCAGATACAGTTGCATGGATACACTAATGCTAGATTGGGCTAGTAGTATTTATGATAGACGATCTACCAGTGGATATGTGTTCTCTTTTGGGAGTGCTGCAGTCACTTGGAGCAGTAAGAAACAACCTACAGTTGCCTTGTTGAGCACAGAGGCTGAGTACAGGGGTGCAGCAATGGCTGCATGTGAGGTAGCTTGGTTGCATAAGCTACTTTATGATCTGCATCAATCTACAGATGGGCCAGTTGTCATTTATTGTGACAACATGAGCAGTATACACTTGGCAAATAACCCAGTCTATCATGCTAGAACAAAGCACATTGAGGTGCATTATCACTATGTGCGGGAGAAGGTTTAACTAGGTCTTATTGATCTAGTTTATGTCAGCATAGAGGATCAGGTAGTTGACATATTCACGAAGTTGAGATATCGAGCTCCACTCATGATATGCCAGGGTGACCGTTGTGCATTTATGTCATCGACTTGTTAGCTGCAGATGCGGTTGGTACACTACCCATGAATAATAGTTGGATGATAGCTATCCTTATGTACTCTAGTTTGTGGCTCAGTTAGTATGCCACCTTAGTTAGCTGAGTTTCGTTTGAGACCCACATATAGGGTTCTTCTATTTCTTTGTACTAGAGTTCTTTTGGCTTTCACAACTAAGAAGAGGAAAACTGTTTTCAGCCTCCACCTTTGTGTGTATTCCCCCATTGTGTATGTGAGAAAGCCACAAGTGAGACTCCTTCCTTCTCTCCCACTATCTTCATAAAAGCATCAATGATGGATGCTAGAATGTAATCACCTAAGGAGATGAATGATATGGCATGTATCTCTGCATGCTGCTAGAGATGTGAATGCCTCATAGTGAGGATTTACCTACTAAAAACCTGCATGATCAATGTGGTGAACTCCTACTGAGTATTTGTATCATTTGTGGTGGAATAGATGGAGTCATATCCATGCATGAAGATGATGGTTGTGCATTATAAGAATCAGTCTATGCTGATGTCAATGAGAGTGCCTCATGTTAATGGCTTACTATCAAATATACCTCATGTTGAGGGCTTACTATTGAATATGCCTTGTGCTTAGGGCTTACAATCAAATGTGCATGATTAGAAACTATGGGTTGAGATCCATACTAGTTTAAATGGGCATCTGATCTCTCAAGACCAATGAGGCTCGAGTCTACATCATAAAATGGCACATACCCTGTGGCAATGAATGGTCAAAGTAGGTTCTCTTTCCCCTCACAGATCTCATCCAGAGTCATGACTGGTATATCATCAATTGTGTGATGTAGATAACTCCATGCTAGAGGTGGTCTGGTGCTCTATGTAAGAGGCTTACTGTATATTGACAAGAGTGTCACCCATTGAGCACTATATGAAAGCTACCACTCGGGGCTTATGCTGAACTATGAGAACCAAGTTATGGTGCAAGAACACGTGTATGCCAAAGATCAAGCATTTAGTTAAATGATGACAACTGAGTGTCGAGAGTAGCCAAGAGTTTATACAAGGCTAATGTATGTGTGCATGAACCAATGCCAAAAAAATAGTCAATAAGTATGACTATACATAGGTGGCATGTGTGTGTGCAAGAAGAATGCAACGATCCTGAATCCGAGGAAGATAACTCTGCCAAGTGTCACACTAAAATGATGAACTACCAAATGCCAAGAGAATGAGTTGGTGTTAGCAGATGCATGAATCTGTATACTGATGATAGAACTGCATGGACTGATGCCAGTGGGAACTAATCGGGTGATATGGCAATGGCTTACTTGGCTTGGTGGAGTTTAATCTCATCTAGGGCTATGCTAGTCTATAGCCAAACTACACATCGAAGCATCAAAATGTAGCAAATAAATTCCATCTTGATTCATTTAACGTGTTGGGTACACTGCAATGGATCAGAAGGTGGTTTTGATGATGAGGATTCAATGATGCTAATGCGTGGAAAAGTCAAAAAGTTGATCCAAGGTTCTCATCGCGTAGGGCATGATTTGGCAATCATTTTTGCATTTTGGATCACCTCCAAATTCCTTCTATTCATACGTTATGGGCATTTGAAATTCGCACCACATTATGTCCAAAGAAGGGTCAAAATTGATGAGGTGGCACATGTGGTGATGTTGCAGTGTGACATGGCATTGGTGGTCACATGTTGCTTACAAAGTCATGCCTATATGGCACTGTGTAATGACATGGCATGATGATGTGTCATTGCTATGTGTCATGATGACAAAGTAGGTGGACGCTGAGGTGGCAAGTGATTGGGCACTACTGAGCACTACTAATGGTGGCAAGTGATTGGGCACTACTGATGTGGTTTCCAATGATGATGTGGCAATGTCCACGTGGATGATGGCATGGTAGGTTGGTGTGTTATGATGCTGACATGGCTGTTGTGCAATGTGTCAGATAAGATGATGTGGCACATGCCCAAGCTTCCCATGTCCCATGATGACGTGCTCAGGTAAGGTTAGTTGCCACATGGTACTTCACTGACCACTACTGTGGCTAATCTAACTGAACCATGGTCCAACCCTATCCAAACATTTGACCCAAGGTTAAAGTAGCTCGGGTTAGTTTGACCCAATCCCTTATGGGTGATGAAAGTGCCATGTGTCCAAGGATAAGGTGAGAGATAAAATTCTACCAAAATCTTTAAAAGATTCCATTAAAGGTCTTGGACGAGGTTTTGCATCGCTTAGTAGTGGGAGTCGTCTAGACTTGCTATGGAGTGGAGGTTGGCTGTTTTTGAAGTGGACATTTGGGTGAGCTGTGTTCATTGTTGAAGAGGCGCTTGAGTGGCGTTGTACATGTGGAGGCTTGGCCTACAAGTTTGGTGTAGAGGCACTACTGTAGAGGCTCTGGAGTCCTGGTGGGGAGCCTTTCTCTTTAAGGTTGTAGGAGTCGTAAACTGAGCTGTTGCAAATAAGATGATCGTTGGTGAGGCACTAGAGCCATGCTTTCCATTGGCATTGAGTGCCTGAGAGTCGTTGGTGCGACATCTTGCTTAGAGGTGGCCATTGTGGAGCCTTTGGAGGTGCTAGCATCCATAGGAGAGAGGTCATAGTAGTTGGGATTAGGGAGTCTTCTTTGTGGAATCACTGTTGATGAAAGATCAGTAGATAGGTCCCTTAGTGCTTGTGGCATGAGCTATAGGTAGTCACTACTAGAAGATCCCACTGTTATAGGCTGGTGAATGTTTGCTACACCTAGACAATTGGAGCTAGGTAGACACGAGAGCCATTGGTTGCATCCACATTGATGAAGGTGTGTTTGTTGGCTATCTAGACTAGCTAAGAATAGAGTCTCTCATTATAGCGCTACAGATAGAAGTCATGTGTCATAGGAGATAGGGTCTTTGGAGCCCTCTATGTTGACTACTTGTTGCTGCTCGAGGAGCCTTAAAGTCTCCTAGGTCATAGTTGTTGCTGTAGAATCCCCTGAGAGTTGTTATAGTTGCAAGCTAGCAGAAGAGTAGATAGTTGACACTAATTTAATTTCTTAGCAGTACGTGGTTACTCATAAAGGACTAGAGGACCAGAACACTGATGTAGGAAGAACAGGAACCTCTATCCAAACCTTTAAAGGTCTCAAGAAATGAAGAAGAAAAAATTGGTCTAGGAGATTAAAGGCTCTCAAAAAAGCTCATAGAGAACCTTATAGAGCTCAGAATACTCTCAAAATCTAAAAATCTCTTAAAGGAATGAACTTCAATACTAAAACGAACATATCTTACTTTTCATAGCTCGGAATGATGAGCTTTTTGAAGCAAATTGGAGATTGAGAAAAGCTCTACAATAAGAGCTAGAGAAGGAATAGAGATGCCTCAAGGACACGACTTGTGCCTTGACTGAGAAAGGGCTTATGTGCCTTGATGGAAAAAGGTCTTGCGCTCTCTCTAACTTAAAACTCTCTCACAAAGATCAATAAATGACTCGCGCAAGGAGGGCTTGAAACTCATGGAGGGAGTGGGAATACCATCAGTTCTGATACCATGAGAAAGTGGACAGAGAGAGAGAGAGAGAGAGAGAGAGAGAGAGAGAGAGAGAGAGAGAGAGAGAGAGAGCACACAATATAGCTCCTTGTAATTTTTATTGTATTGAACATGAACATGAATATATACATGAGTACCCCTTAGGGTCATGGATGTTTTTATCGAAGCTATGCTTATATATCAATATAAAAACTTGGCAAAATTCTATCAAGATTTTTTTTTTAAATTTCACAATATAGATAGAATGTAGTATATTTTTGTTTGAATTTTGAAGTAAAAAAAGTAGATATTGGCGAATCTTTAAATTTTTTTGCATAAAAGTTTCAAATCCTAGCAAATGTTTCAAGCAATTATTTTTATTAGGACATATGAACTTTCAATAGAAATATAAAATTTTAGCTTCTTAACGAAAGTAACTTGAAAATCTTAAGGTTAGGGTTAGGTTTTGTTTCTAATACCCCATCTAGATGGTAGAATTTACACCATCCTTAACACCCTCATCGTTTAATAAATCTTTGAGAGCTTCTATAGCATCTTCAATGCTTTTCATTTGATTCCCAAGATTAAAAGAATCATATTTATATATAGAATTTGGGATCACATGTTAATCGAATAAATGAAATCCCGTAGCTATAGATAGTGCCTTCCTTGAAGGTTGTGCATTACTATATCAGATTCTTCATCTTCATCTATTTTCTTACTAATTTCCTACCAAACATTAGGATGGAATGAACTATAGGATTTCCAATTGCCCAACTTGTGTTCTAGTGACATGAGTCAAGTTAGCGAGCTACCTATCTGGAAGGTTGGAAAAAAGTAAACATTCTTTTATTGTCATTGTAGTATTACAATTATGATGGGCAGTGGCAAGGGTTGGACCTCCTCCATTTAAAGTCCATATGACTAGTAAATTTGAATAATTATTCATTGTAACATATTCAGCTTTTACGGGTATTTCTGGCAACATTTTAAGGCTATCCCCCAGTGTCTTGATTCTTATCTTTGATTCTCTAAGGGCCTTCTTGAATTTTGAGAGGTCCTTATCAATTTACTATTAATTAGCCTCAAATTCTTTCCTTAAATTTTTAAGGTAAACCTCTACTACCTTGATCCAAAGGTCACAATGCTATAGCTCTTCTTAATTTTGAACCTTCTCCATATCAAGCCCTGTATCTTGCAAATCTCATCCTTCATTCTTTTCAATTCTTGTAGGCCTGTCTAGCTTGACTACTCAAGAATGACTATGCCTCCCTTTGTTTGCACAAATAGTGATCTACAGTCTATTGACTCATCCTTCATTGATCAAGGAACAAGTCACATTCGATTGCTAGGACCCTAGATTTTTGAACAAATTCCTTCTCCATCTCTTCCATAGCTTAGGTCTTCCTCTCATATGTCCATGATGCATGTGGTGTATGTTTGATTACTATTAGGAGTGCCTTGGTTTGGTCTTCATGTGGTTCATGTTAGGTGTCCCACTAGCCACAAGGGTATTCTTGCTGGCTCGTGTCTTTCACCTATTTGCTTTGATTGTTTTAATGCTCTAAATTCATCAAATGCTTTGCTCTATCACTACTTCGATAAGATAGTGGAGCTAAGAGGAAAGCCAAGAGCTTTGCATCCTCATGCTCGAGTAGACTCAAATGAGTCTTTGGGACAAACTTTTGTAAGGTTATTTACTCCATTACTCATTTTTCTTCTCAAAAAGATTACTTCATTAAGTATGAATGAAAGCCACAAGAGCAAGCTCAAATGCGGGAGTACATCATGTCATGCATGAGAGAGAAAAATAACTCTAAAGGAGCTAACCAAACTCCAAGGTGGAGGCTGAAAATGCCAACTCAACCCTGAGGAAGACTCAGAGAAGAATAGAGATCCTCTCCAAACTCTGAAAAAAAAATCTCTTCTTGCAATTGCTGCTCTAGAGGATCCCTGCATGCTTGCCCAGATGGCCGTCAATGTGTATATACTATCAATCCATATACTAGCCATAGATTGGGAAGGGTGAACTTGTGAACCCTCCATCGCCTCCGTACATCTGGCCCTCCAAATATGCCAAGCTGCAATACTAGCGAGATATCTCCCAAGATGTGTCTACCAAGGCATGAGCAGCTCTAAAAGGAGTGAAGGGAACATCCTGGAGAGAGCATGACTACACAAAGTATCGTTGTATAATGAAGGATGAGTTTGAGTGATGTCCCTTAAAAAACACCTGAGGGCCAGTAAGAGATAACCATGCCACTAATCCCCAAGTCATGAAGAAGGGTGCTCTATGAAATATGCAAAGAATCCTGGCAACACCCTTCTAGATCATCCTCACCTATCTATACTCCCAAAGGCAATGCTAAACTGACTCCACACACTGCTACGTGGCATCTAGGACAAGTAGGGTCAGGGCCCTGAATCTGGATCTCCACAAGTTCACTGCAATCCCTCCATGACTAGAAAACAAAAAGAAGAGAGTGACATTTCTATTCCTGAGGGTCCAAAGCCTCCTCCAAAAGTTTTTTTGCACCTCTACAGAAATATGAAAACTATCCCAATGAGGAGCTCTGAAGGGCCTCCAACCTCTACTGCTAAGCTAAAATCTCCTGGCATTTCTGATTGTGTAATGAAAGAAGGGGATGCTCTTCTCTCGGTCCCCTTCATCAATCCCCTGGGTCCCACTACAAGAACTTGATGGGAGAACCACCATATATCCAAAGTCTCCAAGACCCAAGTGTTGGGAGAATAGGGTTAGGATCAAGATACCACTATAAGTCCATGCCCCACTCCATGTAACCTACAATCCTAACAAGCTGGAAGGCAACCTCCAAAATAATACCATCTGAAGATCTAAGAAGTCTGCCTCTCGATTGAACATCAAAGAAAAGAGTATCCTCATGTGCATCCCACAAGCCAATAACCTGTAAGGGAACACATATCCCCATGAAAGCTCCCAACCAAGTGGACTTGATCGGCATGTAATCTGTATCTATGCACTGTGCTACTATGGCTACCTCTATCTGCTACATCCTAACTGCACTCCCTCTGAGGTGGCCAACTGATAAGAGTCTTTGATCCTCTGAAATCTTTCTAAAGGCCTTCTAGGCACCTACCATGGAAGCAAGTCCCCTCTCCCATCTAGACCACTGCATATAATGTGACACTCCTAGTGATCTACCATGCTCATCCAATATAGATTCATTCCACATGATTGGTTGCTTATCTATTTCTTCATGAGAGGAGGGTGCAACTCTCTGAAGAGTGTCTCTAAAGCTACCCCAAGCTTTGAGAATGGAAGCCATGAGAGGGGAAGGGGGAGATCTAAGATGGGCTTAAGTAAAAATTCCATCTTGAGCTGTCCATCCAATCTCCCCCATGAGAAGGTGTACAAGACTAAATGTTGTGTAAGAAATTTTTTTTCCAAGGCTCCTGTCTAGGCATCAATCTTGTCACTACAAACTTGTAGAGCAAGGCCATACAATGCAAGTTCGGATCAATAACATTGAGAACTCCTTTCCCTCTGGGAGAATGAGGGTCTCCCAAGCCACCTTGGCTACAACATCTGAGATGCCATCTAACCCAATCCAAAGAAAGTTCTTGATAGGTCTCATGAGCTGAGATATACAACCTCTAGATCTACACCAACATGAACAAACAAACCAGGTAGTAGCCAATAATACCTGGTTCACAACAACTACTTTGGATGCAAGATCAAGTCTAGAAAAACTCCCAAAATGAGTTTCCATCTGATGCTCTCCAACACGGGAGCAAACTCCTATGTGGGAGAGATGCCCACCCCAACCTGGCATCCTAGATACCTGATGGAAACACCCCTCTGAATCCAAGTGGATCCTATGTCAATCCCCCAATCTAGAGTGTCCTCGTCACTAATCCAAAAGCCATTGGATTTTTGCCAATTAATAAGAGCCCCTGTTGCAGTGCAAAACAAATCCAAGGCTGTCCTAAATGAGGTGAGTGTCTGTGGTGTGGCATCCAAAAAAACAGCCGTATCATCTGCCAACTCACTATCCAATAGGTCATCCTCCTGCCTTAAGGGAAGACAGCCCTATAATATAAGCTTGAGCTTTAAGGTAATAGCTCATAGCTTCGGCCACAAATAAAAAGAGAAAGGGGGCTAAAGGGCATCCCTGACAAACCGATCTAGTAATATGAAACTTGTCTCCCCTGACTCCACCAATGAGAACCTGGCTATGGGTTGATCTATAGAGAGCTAACATCCCTTTGATCCATGCATCTGTGAATCCAAAGAGAGTGAGGGTACCCTCTATAAATCCCTAGTCCATTTTGTCATAAGCTTTCTCAAAGTCCAGGAGTACAATGGCAAGCCTATGGCCATTATGCATGGCCCAGTTAGAAGCATGCCAAAATGAGAAGATGTTATTGAACATGCTCCTACCATGCACAAATCCCATCTACGTATCATGTATAAGATCTAGAAGAAAGGGCTGCAGACGTAGGCTAATTGGTTTTGCCAAGATTTTGTACAAAGAACCCAATAGAGTGATCGGTCTCCACTAAGACACTAAATTCCTACAACGATAAGATGAATGAGGCCCTTAGTAAGTCTAACATCTAACCCGAGTCCCAAACACGCTATATGGCTGAAGTAATGTGATCCCCAATCTGATCCCAAAATGAAATAAAGAAAGAGGGTACATGTAAGCCCATCTGAACCAGGGCACATGAAGGGTAGAGAGAGCAGGTCCTGAACTCTATGTTGGTGAATGGTGCATCAAGTGAGACAATCATATCTTCAGTCACCAACATAGGTAAGTGCTACCAAATAACAGCTCGAGCATCATCTCTGGTCTAAGTGTCAAAATCTACTGTAAGAAGGGAGGCATAGAAATCTATGGCTACCTGCAAGACAGTATCTGGATGTGTCTGTAAAACTTCATCTAAGTCAACAAGCTGTGAAACACTCTCCTTAATATGTATGGGGTGAAGAGTAGAGAAGAACTGCTTGTTGACTCGATGCCCACCAAAATGACTCTCTAGCATGAAAGGCATACTCTACTCTATGATCTAACAATGATTGCTATTGAGCCCTTGCTGCAGCAAGATGGTCCTAAACCCAAGCATATGTAGGCCTCTTTTTCTCTTCTCTCTAAAGAGTAGCCAACTGCTGATGGATACCTATCTCTTGCCTAAGGATCTCATCTCTCTTGGTACGAGCAATTGAGTGATAAAAGTCGCTAATATCTGAGAGGGCTACTACTAAATTTGATGGGGAAAGCTGCCCATCATGCATGTGAGATACTCAAGTCTGTAACACTACCTCTGTGAGGCCCTCCTCTGTGTAGAATGCATTTGGAATCCTGATACTAGCAGAGAGACTCCTCACATGAGGATCTGAAACAAATAGAACAACTAGAAAATGATCTGAAGTGGACACCCCAGGTGTAATGCATATTGTCCCACCTCTGTCTAGAGCCCAATAATCCACATAAAATATGTCAATCCATGCATGGATAGGCAGGTGAAGATAGTGGGAGAGAAGGAAGGAGTCTACTTGTGACTTTCTCACATACACAATGGGGGAATACACACAAAGGTGGAGGCTGAAAGCAATTTTCCTCTTCTTAGTTGTGAAAGCCAAAAAGAACTCTAGTACAGAGAAATAGAAGAACCCTATATGTGGGTCTAAAACCAAACTCAACTAACTAAGGTGGCATACTAACTGAGCCACGAACTAGAGTACATAAGGATAGCTGTCATCCAACTATTATTCATGAGCGGTGTACCAACCGCATTTGCAGCTAACAAGTCGGTGACATAAATGCACAACGGTCACCTTGGCATATCACGAGTGGAGCTCAATATCTCAACACTGCCCCTCGAGCTCAATCCCGATTCCTGCACACCAAGCAGGTCTCTGAACTTGCACAGCTTCTCTACACCAAATGCCTTCGTGAATATGTCAACTACCTGATCCTTTGTGCTGACATAAACTAGATCAATAGGACCTAGTAAAACCTTCTCCCGCACATAGTGATAATGTACCTCAATGTGCTTTGTTCTAGCATGATAGACTTGGTTATTTGCCAAGTGTATACTGCTCATGTTGTCACAATAAATGACAACTGGCCCATCTGTAGACTGATGCATATCATAAAGTAGCTTATGCAACCAAGCTACCTCACATGCAGCCATTGCTGCACCCCTGTACTCAACCTCTGTGCTTGACAAGGCAACTGTAGGCAGTTTCTTGTTGCTCCAAGTGACTGCAGCACTCCCAAAAGAGAACACATATCCACTGGTAGATCGTCTATGAGAAATACTATGAGCCCAATCAGCATCAGTGTATCCATGCAATTGTATCTGAACCCCAGCCTCATAAAATAGTCCATACTGCAATGTGGACTTCACATACCTGAGTATGCATCTAGCTGCATCCAAATGCAGTTTCCTTGGAGCCTGCATAAACTGACTTACCAATCCGATAGCATAGCTCAAATCTGGCCTGGTAATAGTCATATAAATCAAACTTCCTACTATGCGTCTGTACATAGTAGGGTGTTCCAGAAGCTCACCTACATCTGCACTCAGCTTCACATTCTGCTCCAAAGGAACTGAAATAGGCTTACAGCTTGTCATCCCATATTTGGACAGCATGTCCAATCCATACTGCCTCTGCAAGAGCCGTATCCCACTTGGTGATCTAATCACCTCAATGCCCAAGAAGAAACGCAGCTCTCCCAAATCCTTCATCTCAAACTTCTGCTTCAATAGCATTTTCACATGAAGGATATCTTCATCACTATCACCTGTGATGATCAAATCATCAACATAAATGATAAGCAGCATAATACCTTTCTCTGTTTTTCTCACATAAAGTGAGAAATCTGCCTTGGAAATCTAAAATCCAATAGTGACAAGATACTGTGCTATCTTGTCAGACCATGCTCTAGGTGCTTGCTTCAAGCCATACAAGGCTTTCTTCAACCTGCAAACAAACTCAGGATGAACAGCATGAACATAACTTGGTGGCTACTCCATAAAGACCTCTTCTTGCAAATCACCATGCAAGAGGGCATTCTTTACATCCATTTGATGTAAAGACCATTCCTTTGATGCAGCCATAACAATGACTGCTCTTACAGTTGCCATCCTTGAAATCGGACTGAATGTTTCTTCATAATCAATGCCATATGTCTGTGCATAGCCCTTGACAACTAATCTTGCCTTGTATCTATTCATAGAACCATCTGCATTGTGCTTCACTTTATAAACCCACTTACAGCCAATTGCATTCTTGTCTTTAGGCAAAGGCACCAATTCCCATGTAGCATTTGCTTCCAAGGCATCCATTTCTTCATCCATGGCTTTCTCCCATTTTTCTTTTCCCATGGCTTGCTCAAAAGAAGTGGGTTCTGGTTCCTGTATCACTTTGACCATATAGACATAGTGAATGGCTGTAAATCCATCATATTTCAGCCTATCCACAAGATACCTAGCTCTGGTAGACCTGCGCAAAATAGGCTCACTTCCAAGTGCTCTCAAAACATCCCTGGTCTTCCTTACTCCAGGTGTAACAATAGAAGGAATATCCAACTCAACATCAATGCTCTGTTCTGAGCCACTGGATTCACCATCCACATAAGAGCGACCTACATTCACATCAAACATGGGCTGATCTACCTTCTCTTTTCCTTTTCATGATACCTGCATACCACTATCTGCATTGCTTTGAGGAGATTCTCCTGATCTCAATCTGCCTGTCCATGCGAAGTATGTGAACCACTGCTAGAGGACACTGCAGGTCCACTAATATTTTGTGATTGCTGCTGTGAATTCTGTGCAGCAATACCATTTTGTGCATCTACATCATCAATCACATTTACTGGTTCATACCAGCTACTCATCTCATCAAAGACATCTCTGCTCACTGTACTTACAAGTAGAAGGATTATAGCATCTATACCCTTTCTGCTGTAGAGAATAACTAATAAAGATGCACTTCTCAACTTTTGGATCCAACTTGGACCTCAACTCATCTGGCACATGAACATAGGCAATGCAACCAAAAATTTTCAAATGAGAAATATTTGGTTTCCTACCAGTATACATCTCCTCTAGCATCATGCCATGTATTGCTACAGTGGGAGTCATGTTCATTATGTAAACTGCTGTAGCAACTACTTCAGCCCAATAATAATCCGGTAGGTCTTTTTCATTTAGCATGGCCTGAGATACCTCTCCAATATGCCTGTTTTTCCTTTCTTCAAGTCCATTTTACTGTGGGGTATGACTGCATGAATATTGTTGCTTTATGCCATGCTCCTGTAGGAACCTTGCAAACTCATTTGAGAGGTACTCTCCCCCTCCATCTGACCTTAGGCATTTTATTTGCAGGCCTGTTTCTTTTTCAACCATAGCTTTAAAAGCTTTGAAATGCCCAAAGACTTCACTTATCTTTTTCATAAAATACACCCAAACTTTTATGCTATAGTCATCAATAAAAGTGACAAAATAATGATAGCCTCCAATAGATGCAACTTTAGTAGTCCACACACTAGAGTGGATGAATTCCAATGGCTTCTTACTCTCTTGAACATGCCTAGGAAATTGTTTCCTTGCCTGTTTTTTGAATTGATAGGCTTCACATACCTTATGCATTTGTGCAACCTTGAATTTAGGCAATCCTACAATAATGTTTTGGGCCTGCATTGATTTAAGTCAATGTACATTAACATGACCAATGCGTTTATGCTAGATATCAATTTCTGCAACTACACTAGTCCCATGTGCAAACATTGCTGCACTCACAATTCAGGCATGTCTGCATCCAATGTAAACATCCTGCCCTTCTTCTTTCCTTTTGCTATCAAGCGACCGTTATTTTTCATACCCTCAATGAAGCATCCATGAGGATTAAATCTGACCTGCATGCCCTACTCAACCATTTGACCAAAAGAAACCAGGTTCTTGGTGATATTCAGGACATGAAATACATCAGACAGGTATTTTTTTTTCCCATCCTGCATAGACAAAGGAATTTTACCAATCTGCACAATAGGATGTGCAGTATTATCACTAGTCTCCACAAATCCTGGTCTTTCCATTTTCCTTGCATCCTGCATTCATTTTGCATGACCTGTCATGTGGTTTGATGCATCTGAGTCAACATACCACACATCATTACTTTCTTCTATAGAATTGGTCATGTGCTGCACCATAAACAGATGCTCATTTCTGTCATCACCCTGTCTACTAGAGGATGCATAATTGCCTTGCTGCAATTTTCCATTCATAATGTCATTCTAATTTTTGTAGTAGTATTTAGCCATATGACCCATTTTACCACAATAGTAGCATTCAACATTATTGTTTGCATTTTGACCTCTCTACCATCCACCATGACCTCTTTGGCTCCCCCTACCTCTAGAGTTACCACGTCCTCCTCTAAAGGACTGGTTTTCTTGAGTTTGCTGCATATTTTGATTTCTACCATAGCCTCCAGATCGGCCTCCTCTAAATCTGCCTCTACCTCTTCCAGCATTTGAGTAGAAGACAATTTCTTTTGAAGTTCCTCCTGAAGAAGATGCACCACCATTTCTTTGCTCTTCAAAAATTAGAAGAGCAAACAACTCCTCAAAATCAGGAAATTTTTCACGGACGGCAATGGATGGCCGGAACTGTGCATAATCCTTTCCTAGATCATTCAAGGTCACAAAAACTAAATCATCATCTTCCATTGGCGACCCAATGGAAGCAAGTGCATCTGCAATTTTCTTCACCTTCATGTGGTAGTCATTGATGCTCATATTTTCTCTCTGCACATTGTGCAACTCCTACTTGAGCTGCATTTTCCTGGCTTGCATATTTGTGCTGTACATTTTTGCCAAAGTATCCCATGCCTCCTTTGGCGTACTTGCATCCTGAATATGCACAATCATAGAATCCGAAATACTGATAGATAGCCAATACATAACTTTTCTAGCTCTCTCATGCCATCCTTTAAATGCTTGCATTTCTTGTTGATTGGGAACATTAGGAAGAACTAGTTCTTCTTCATTCCCTGTAATGAACTCCCAATAGCCTTTTCCCATAAGGAAATTCGTCATTCTAAACTTCCATGCTTGGAAGTTGTTCTTGTCAAGCTTTTCAGTGACAATCTGTGAAAGAGAATCAGACGCCATTATAGAACACTGCAAAATATTCTGTCACTGCAAAAAACACAGCTTCTGCCTCACATGGGCAAATCTACAAAACTGATGAAAGTGGTAATGGACCACACAGTCACTTCCTAGTGGCGATTTTGCATCAACAGGCAATAAGGATGATTCTGTAACTCCCAGTATCTCTGCGCATAGGCATACGATACAATTTTTGCGACAACTTTTCATCGACTTGCAGAGCAGTGGTCGCATAGCAAAAACAGGGCCTTTTTCTCAGTGCCCGCGGAAATCTTCTGCCACCAAAATGGGCCCCAAAATGGCCCCGAATCAAAAAAATAAAGTCACCAAGGGCTATGCCATGTTCCACAGCATATATTGCCCTCTCGCCACACTGCGAAGGGCATCTCAATCAATGCACTCTTGCACTTTCCGGCTGTGGTACCTGCAGAGATTTGCTCCCAAACTCGAAAAAGGAAAGCAACACTGGTCCTCTTACTAGGACACCACGAACTTGGTTTGCTTTCTTGAGCTCCTTACCATGAACCAGGCTCTGATACTATGTGAAGATAGTGGGAGAGAAGGAAGGAGTCTCACTTGCAGCTTTCTCACATACACAATGGGGGAACACACACAAAGGTGGAGGCTGAAAGCAGTTTTCCTCTTCTTAGTTGTGAAAGCCAAAAAGAACTCTAGTACAAAGAAATAAAAGAACCCTATATGTGGGTCTCAAACCAAACTCAGCTAACTAAGGCGGCATACTAACTGAGTCACGAACTAGAGTACATAAGGATAGCTGTCATCTAGCTATTATTCATGGGCAGTGTACCAATCGCATCTGCAGCGTGACATAAATGCACAACGGTCACCTTGGCATATCACGAGTGGAGCTTGATATGTCAACAAGGAATCTGCAACCTCGTGTTCTACCAAGAAAATAGGAGTGACTACAGCTAAGTTAAAAAGAATCATCATGCCAAGCATCTCTACCACTGTACCAAAAAAGGAAGGCATGCCAGGCTACTCTCTATAGGGAATGGATACCACCTTCCCTACCTCCTCTTTTGTTTGTGGGCATTTCAACCATGTTGAAATCACCCCTAATGATCCAAGACTCTACAATGCGTGACCAAGGAGGCCACTCCTTCCATAGAAGGACATGGTCCCCTCTTGAATTGGGGTCATAGAGGTTTAAGAAACCAACCTCATGCCCACCAATCAAAAGAATGATCCACTAAACTCTAGAAGGAACTATGATCCCATGTCCAATCACCAAGGGTAGCACTGAAGAAGAAACAAAAATGCAAGTACCTCCCCTGGTTCCCAAGGCGAGTGACAAAAAAGTATGCCCTGAGAGCAGCTTACTCGACTTGGAACAATCCCTGACATCCAGTTTGTGTTCGTGAATCATGAGAATATCCATGGGTCCCCCAGTAACACCTGGATGAAGTTGGTTACAAATCAACTTCCTACGGCAGTAGTGAGGTACAACTCTGAGGCCCTAAATGTTCCAACTGACAATCCTCATCAGTGAGAGGAAGAGGTTGGATGAAAAATGATACCCGAACTGGTAGCAGAGATATCCCTCTCTTGGGAAAGATTCCTCCTATCAAGAGGAGGGAATTCAAATCGGGAAAGCACTCTAACACCTACAGAAGGGGAAGCTCTACCCATAGTGCTCTGAACAAGGTGCTCCCCAAGGGTAGAGGGTACAAACTCCTCCTCTAGCTCAAACTTTGCCATGTATGCCAGAACTGCAAAATTTTTCCTAAATGATGCAACTGGCATAGGTGTGTAGAGGATCCCTATAGATGATGGAGTAGAAGCTATAATCCCCTTGCTATAATGGATTATGGCCCAGGTTTTGGCAATGAGTTTCCCAAAGATAGAAGCTCCTTCATAGGAGCACCTAAGGGAACAGGAGCAACCTCATTCGCACAAGGAACTAGGACTCATTTTGGCTTCACTATATCTAAACTCGTCTTAAACTAGAGATGATGGAAGAAAGTTGAACTTAGGAGCAAGAGAGAGAATTGAGATGGGATTTGGGATCCATAGAGAGAATTAAAGAGCAAGATATAGGCTCTCAATGGCTCAGTGACTACTATGACAATTCTAGGCTTGACCTTTAGGCCATAAAGATCTGATGCATTTAGTTATCCTACCACTCCTCCTAAGCCAAATGGGTATAGTTGGGAGATAGTGTGACTAGATAGTTCTTTCGGATTATTGGGCCATGATCAATTAGGGATCAGTTACGATGTAGCTCCACTAGTGGCTAAGAGATCCGTATGGGTAGATGTGAGGTAGATGCACACTGACTCATAGGAGATTCTTGATATGACCACAAACTCTTATCAAGGGGTGTTTCAATCCAAGGAGAAGTCTCCCTTGGTTCTTGTAGCCCAAGAGCCAGTATGGGGTTAGGTTATATTACTAGTCATGTCAATTAGCTAAGTAGGAGGCTAGATACACCATTCAATGGTGATGAAGAGCTTAGGGAGGCCATCAAGGCTTTATTGCCTCAAAATGCCCTGGGAATGATGTGTTGACTCTAGTCTTCTTTTGGAGGTTTGGGATCATATGATGTCTTGACTCTAGTCTTCTTTTGGAGGTTTGGGATCGTATTCTCACCCCACTTTGACTAGCTTGTCAGGAGATCTTTGACTTAGGCTCACTTAGTCCCTGAGTTGAGGGTGGATTTGCGTAATCCTGAAGAGGTTGATAGGGCTGACATTCTCTAGTGGAGATTGATCACCGTACTAGATATTACATACAAGATCTTAGCCAAGGTCTTGAGCTTGGGGATAGTATATTGAATCAACATGCACCCTAGTGGTGACTTTAGCTCTGGGAGGGCCACCCTTTTAGGAGGGTAGTTTTGGCTATCTAGAGTAGGTCACATAGATCAAATAGGCGGAGTGTAATTTTTCTTTTACAAGACATGGATTGGATGATGTCTTCAGCTAAGCATTAGCAAGCACTCCTTTGAGAGAGAGACACTGGGCCAAGTAGTAGGTGCCCCAAGTTGTCAAATCTAGATTTGGGATGCCTTTAAACTAACCATGTGTCTAGAAGCCTTAATAGCCCAAGCACAACAATGCAATTATCAAGGGCGCGCTCTACCACTAAGCTAAATCAACTAGCCTACCAACACAAAAGAGCTCTTACTCTTCTCAGTGGTTGCCCATGGGGGTTTACTCAGTGGTTGCTCATGGGGGTTGCAACCAGTAGGCTGGTTCTTGGAATATTTTAGTGCTTCTTGTAGTTAATCCTAAAATCAATTAAAAGGTATTTTCTTGTGCACCAATTGCTTATGCAACAACTGCAACCAGCAATGACTACTACCACCAATGACTGCAATAATAGTATTATTTATATTAAAGTTGAAACTTAAAAGAGATTACACCCGATGTCTAGAGAAAATTGATAACAACTCAGTGATTGCTGAGAGCCTCATCAGTCAAAAATTGAACAAAAGATATTACATCTGGATCCAAAGATAGTTAATAAAAACTATCAACTCAACAATTGTTGAGAGGCTCATTGAGCGAAAATTGAACAAAAGAGATTACATCTACATCCAAAGAAAATTTATAAAAACTATCAACTCAGCAATTACAAAGAGCCTCATGGAGAAAAAATTGAACAGAGAAGATTACCTTTATAAAACTCAACGATTGTTGAGATCCTTAGAGCCCAAAAAATTGCATCATCGAGACATTAAAGAAAAGAGTTTATGTCTACATACAAAGATAGTTTATAAAAACTAACAACTCAGCAATTGCTTAGAGCCTCATGGAAAAAAATTGAACAAAAGTGATTATATGTATAAAAAGTCAACAATTGCTGAGAGCCTTAGAGCCCAAAAGATTACATCCAATGAGGGTAACCACTCAACCATGGCTGAGTGGTCTATAAGCCTCATTGAGAAAAAGTTGCAAAGAGGAATTTTTTTACAACTGGATAGTGCCAATTGTTGTTGAATGCAGTATTGCTGATTGTTGATAGACTATTATACAATCTCATATCCAGAGGCTAGCTTAGCTTGTTGTGTTTGAATTTTTGGGGAGCCGATGGAGGAGACACTGGAGAAGCCAAAGACCATGCCAAATGCAAGACTTGGAATTTGGCCCCCCAAAAACATGAGAAAACTCTGCTCTTAAAATCCTTAGCCCTTCATCAACATCTTTGAGGAATCTATATAGCAAAGCCATAAAGAGGCCAACTATGTGCATGCCATCCAAGGTGGCAACATAGAGATGTGGGGGGAATAGATGGAGATTATGAAGACATTGCACAAGAGCAGGCATTTCAAGTCTTGGCGGGTGCAACACAATGATCTTGTACAAGAAAGTAGACAAGATTGGGATCATTGTTGTACCAAGGGGGTGTTGTAGTTCTTGGTATGGTGAAAAGAGTGAGTGAGCAGTCGACTGGATGAGTAGGGGAGTAGATGAGTGGATGAGAGCTAGAGGAGGGGGCTTGGATCAAGGTATGGATGAGATTTGGAGGAGCAATCCTAGAGAAAAGTAGCAGAGTAGGGGCCAATGAGACTAAGGTAGCCAAATCATGTTCGAGGCCATGGTTAAATGGTAGTTGTGGCACATGGGCCACCTTAAATTAATCGAAACTTGAGCCATGGTGGTGACTAGAGGCCCCGTGGTTCCATCCAAACAATCATGAGCCATCTTAATAAGCCACCTTCAATTAATCAAAATCCAAGCCAACACGATGACTGGGACTAGATTGCTTGTTTTACCCCAAAAATAATCACCAAGATGCAAGCCCATCCAATTATAGAGTCTTAAGCCACTATTTAATCTAGTAGTTTTAAGTGCACAATCACATGCCACCGCAGTGGCTGGTAATTAACATTGAGATGTCCGATAATCATGAAGAAGCTACCATGTCAGTGATTGGTAATTAGGTGGTAATTAAACCGCATGCATATCAGACTAAAACTGCTTGTTTTACTCACCAAAAAATCACCAGGCAATTTTAGCATGCAATCACATGCCATCATTGTGGTGGCTAATAATTAACATCGAGATGTCCAAATAATCATAAAGGAGCTGCCATGCGACAAGCCCATCCAATTATAGAGTCTTAAGCCACTATTTAATCTAGTAGTTTTAAGTGCACTAAAAATAGTTTTTCCTAAAAAATAATCGCATGCAAGTTCAGCATGCAATCACATGCCACCGCAGTGGCTGGTAATTAACATCGAGATGTCCAAATAATCATGAAGAAGCTACCATGTCGGTCATTGGTAATTAGGTGGTAATTAAATCGCATGCATGCCAAACTAAAACTACTTGTTTTACTCCCCAAAAAATCACCGAGCAATTTCGGCATGCAATCATATGCCACCATTGTGGTGGCTAATAATTAACATCGAGATGTCCAAATAATCATAAAGGAGCCACCATGCTGGTGACTGGTGGGTAATTAATGCATGCTAAACTAAATTGCATGTTTTGTCCCAAAAATAATGGTCGGCATCACGCAAGCCCATCCAATCACAGAATCATAAGCCGCTATTTAACCTCATGCCATTGTGGTTACCGATAAATTTAACTATACTAAAAATGGTTTTTTCCTAAAAATAATCGCATGTAAGTATAGCATGCAATCACACGCCACCATGGTGGCTGGTAATTAACATCAAGACGTCCAAAAAATCATGAAGGAGCCACAATGCCGATGACTGGTGGTAATTAAATTGCAGGCATGCTGGGGCACCATATGGAGAGGCAAGATTGCACATGTTGGGTGGTGTCGTCCAAATAATCATGAAGGAGTTGCCATGTCGATGATGGGTAATTACGTGGTGATTAAATTGCATGCAAGCCTGATCAAAATTCGAGCCATCAATTATTCACCTGCCAAAATAATCATCAAGGAGCCATTGTGGTGTCTACTAATTAAGTGTACTCTACCTAATTTGGTGGAAAACGACATGGTTTAGCCACCTCCAATAGCCTAGTTAATTTAGTTTGGCATGCAATAATTACCCACCAGTCTTCACTCTACTTCTCAACTATCCCATTTCGTTCACCATTTCTGACTCCTTTCATTGTTTTGCCTAGTTACTCCTTCACCATTACCTCTCGACCTTTCTCTGTTGCACTTTTCCTACAACTTCTATCCCCTCTCCCAATGGATCCCCTCCCAAACATGTCATCCTGTGGATGGACAAAAGCAGTAGAGCCTAATCCGCCTTCACAGCCACCCTCATCCACGTTTAAAACAACCGAACAACACAACACAATCACAAGGTAAAAGGCATTCATTCCACATCCTTGTCTCTACACACCTCCGGACACATCTCACACTCTGGTCACATTTCTTGTGGAATCCAAACAACTCTTAAAAAAAACCAGTGGAATATACAGCTCAAGATAAGCTCTCCAACTATATAGAACTGAAATCTGCAAATTAATTCTAGCACTACATCCGCAAACAAAACATCATCTTGATAATTGCATATTTAGAGAGAGAGAACCCTGTCAACTCCATGCAATTCTCATTGCAACTCAGCAAACAAGCAAGCTCAATCTCCCTTTGTGTCAAACCAGGAAATCTCACATCATGATTGCTTCTGATTTGCCCGCCATGTTCATCAAGCATGTCAATAAGTAATATTCTTCTCCTACGTGCATTTTGTGGCCTTTTGAGAATGCTTTCACCCGTTGATAATCTCGGCCCTTGGAGATCTTCTACAAAAGGTACTCCTTGTAGTAGTGCATGGATTCTCAAGCACATCAGATCTCACAACTTATTTGGATCAATGGCACCTATCTATCCTTTATATGGTGGTCATAGCATAGTGGCTACTCCCATGCTCACAGAGCACACATTTCCTTCGTCTCAGGAACCTTGGACTTCCTCTCCTTAAGGACCTCCATCTACTTAATGGACACATTTAGCCCAAACTCCTTGTAACTACATTCATCAAACCTTTGAGTAGGACCTCTGATAGAACTCTTTCAAGGCTCCCTGCCCATGCATTATCGACGCCACAACCAAAACCCTCCCAAGCTTTCAGCTCTTCAAACTCCTTCTACGAGCCTCCACACCCGTCAACCTCTACCCTGCAAGACATTTATGGCTCCCAGTTCCTCTCCTGCCCACCTAGCTCCCTTCCAAAAAACTCCAGCTAGACCATGCATTCTTTGCATCAATTCACGTGCAAATGATGACCGTCTTGCCTATGTAGGAGCCATGCTTAGCCAACCACAAACAGCTCGCTATTTTTGAAGACCTTCAGCACCAAGGTCTTCTCAGTGCACACAAGCTCACAAAACTCTCTTACGTGAAGATAACCAGTAGCATCTGCAGTCGCCCTTTTCTCCCATTCGATCTGAATTCACCACGTTGCTATAATCCCGATGCACCCAGAGCTTATCCTTTCCAAACCTGAGTCCCTTTGAGCCAAGCATGCAGTCAAAAATTCCCCTCCCATCACGTATGTAGCCTCCCTTTTTCAAGCTTCCATGGACCTTCCCACCTCCACCTGGTCTTCTTGCTTCCTTGAACCTCCTTGAGTTCACGCAGAGCCTTCCTTTCTCACCGAACTCCCGTATTCCTATCTCCAATCTCCACTTGCTCCTCCCCTGTGCAACTCCTAGTGTAGGCTTTTGCTCCCAAGCTTATCGAGCCACCCTTCGCTCTCCTTGGTCTTTCAGCTTCCTTCCCCAAGTCCTCTTCTAGATCCCGTAACCACTACTCCTCATAATCTACCAAAAGCGGCACTCTCCTTTCATCCAACAGACCCCTCCTTTCACTGAGCTCTTGGCCCAGTATCCCTCCACGAGCTCCTCAGCAGAACCTTCCTCCTGTGAACTCCTTTTCGGCTTCTCCTACTGATCGTGCACCTCTTAGCGACCCCCCCAGCTCGGAATCCCTCCATGAGCTCACGAACTCCTTCCCTCTGCACAATGACTTCCATCACTGCAGCCTTCCCCCCCAACTCCTTGAGCCATGAAGCTCACCTGCTTATTCTCCATGAGCCCACGATCCCTTCTGGAACTCTCCTGCAAGTTGTCACCTTCATCTACGTCCAACTCGTCGACTTGCCTTTCCTTCTCTATGTAGCCACATGCATGCTTTTCTTAAAATTAGCCATGTCACCTTTGCTTTTTTACCACTCTCCCACTCTCTCCTTCAAACTTTATACCATGGCTGTTAGTGCCTATATTCCAACCTTATGCATACCAATGCACATAACCTCCTTACCAGCATTTAATGCTCAGTTCTCCGTAGACTATCACACAACCATGAAGAACACACTGAGTTAATGAGTGCTCCCATGACTTTACCACAATATGGAACATCACTCATGTACACATGTACACGTTGTGTTTGGGGTTTTCAAAAATCTTCACACACCTGCTCCTCCATATCTACATAGTACAAGAGCATCTCACACAATCTTTCCTCCCCGAATCTTGAAATTGTGACATGTGAGAGCTCCTCATACAATCCTTCCTCCCCTAATCTTTGCAATTGTGACATACGAGAGCTCCTCATAGAATCTTAAAAAGCCCAATTTAAATTCTCTCTCTAACTTCACCAAGTTGATAGATGAAGTGAACGTGAAGGATGGTTGGATACATTGTCTGTCAAAGTCAAAAGATTAACATCAATGAAAGCATGATTGGAAAGGTGCTAGGCTTTCCCATCGGTGATTTGCAAGAACAATTCTTGGAGAAATCATGGAAGAGATCAGATATTTTAGAAAAATACATGAATGCTCAAATTAGTGCAGATGGTGGAGTCAAGGTTTCAAGCTTGCCAACTGATCTTCAAGATGTGTTGAAATAGACAATGTAGTACTTTCTTGATATGAGAAAGACTATGAAGTTTTGGCAAGTTCAAGAAACAGTAGAGCAATTGATTGGGCATACGATCTCTTTCTCAAAGGCGATCTCCAAGAGCATGTTGACTAACTTGAAGAATTGCAAGGATGGAAAATTCAAATTGTCATCAGCAAAATGCATTGAACATTGATAAAGGAAAAATGATAGAGCAACTAAAAAGGGAGAATGCAGAAGCCAAAGAATTGATGTAGAAGCTGTGAGAGAGCTTCAAGTCAAGGAAGGACAGAGAGCAACCACGGTGTAGGAGACAATGAGAATGTGCAATTTTGGAAGGATATGTACAAGTGCATGGAATCAGATTGCACTAGGGATTTGCAATAGCTTGCCATGGCTTTTGAACGTTATGACAAGTAGTCCTCCATCCTGTTTGAAACCCAACAAAGAGTGGATCATTTGGAAGAGGCCTACAGAGAAGCTGCTACACAATTTCACCAGGTTCAAGAGGAGTTGATAACATCAAAGATCGAGCTATTGCACAAAGTGAGCATCAAGTGGAGGCACTGCAGGAGAATGTATGCACCCTTAGGATGAGGTAGGAAGGAATCAAGAAACATCTTGCTAATGCACAAGGTCAGACTGTGGTATTCACAATTGCAATAGTTAAAGTAGATGACTATCCTCTTCCAATGTGGCAACATAAGAAGTGCCTGATATTCCATTGGCACATCATAGATGACTACCGCTTCCAATAGTTAAAGCGGAGGACTATCCTCTTCCAATGTGGCAGCCTAAGAAGTGCACGATATTCCATCATCACATCATAGATGAGTGCATGATCTGATAGCCTGATTGTGGCCATGCTTACTTTGGGGTGTTTGTGGATGGAAACTTGCTTTAGAGAGAATCTGATTGTGGTTGTGGTTGTCGGCTGCCCACATCATGGAAAGATTAATTGTGCCTACCTATTGCATCTATCCAAAGTGAGAAACGAGATGCTACAATAGAAATTGCCAAGTGGGTCTACTCGGGAAAAAGAAAGGGCCTTCATGAGCCCCCTGAAACAAGGGAGCCTAAAGCAAAGAAGTCCAATGTCGAGCTTCAAGAAGAAGGGCCAATCCCTCCAACAAGCTCAAAGCAACCTGATGAAGGGAGATCAAAGCAAAAAGTAAGATGTGGAACCAGTCTCCCTAAAGGAAAGGAGCAAGAAGAGCCCATCCTCTAAGAAGCTTGATGTACCTAAAAGTCCTCTAAGTGACAGGATGTAGCTGAAAGACCTCAATCTATGAGATATATTGATTCAATTATTAATGAACCCACTTTTTAATTATTGCTAGAGTTGTCAAATGTTTGCAGCTATTCGAATATAAGTTTATTTTATACAAACTAATCTATTTTAGGATCTTCCTTTATATAAAAAAGCTCTTTTAGGATTGCAACTAGCATGGTGGTGGTACAGTATAAGTGGTCTCACAAGTTAGAATCACAAACAGCAAGGTAATAGTATAGGATAAGTGGTCACCATAGCGCGGTGGTTGGTTGTATAAGATATATGGGCCCTTGAGGGGTCCCCTTTAGTGGCAAGGGCCATATCGACTTTTGACCATACATATAGGGCATGTTGATATGGCCCTTGCCCCTAAAGGGGACCCATCATGGGCCATATCAACAATTGCATTTATATAAGTTGTTTTAGGATCGCAGCAGTGGTTTCCTTCAAAATTATTACAACATGAATGTGGTCACCATCTTGGTGGTTTTACAAGATAGGGGGCATACATTGTGTGTGTGTGTGTGTGTGTGCATGCGTGCACGTGCCTATGTGTGTGTCTCTCTCTCTCTCTATATATATATATATACCTTTGCAAGACTAGAATACATCCAATCTTTTGGGATTACTAAAAAATCATAGTGGGTCATTGATTGTAAAACAAGCTCAGTGGGGATATACTATCTGGCATTTACATTTTACAAGCACAGTGGTTGTAAAACAAGGGTGACTCACTCTTCCTATTTTTTAAAAACCCTATAATATCCCATACACAAATAAATCTCACCCCATACCAGGGTATTTAGCATTCATACACATGATATTTACAGTGATCTGTTCCACTCATCCTCTCAATCCCATACAATATCTTAGAAAATGGAAATAAGTGAGAGCCACTAGTCTATCACTCTTATCAAACATAGAGAAAAGCAACATAGATACTCACACTCTTATCAAACATAGAGAAAAGCAACACCAATGCCAAATAGAAGATATCAATTTTTGGCATCATACTAACCACTACATTTACAAGATTCATTTGGCTCATTTCAGCCTGTTGAGAGTAAGTGCCCTTAAATCCATATCAATTTGAGTTGATATGATTCACTTAAATAAATGCTTTGTGATGGAATTCTTTCTATGATTCATTGATGTAGAGGTTGGTTGGCATTATGGTGCTTGCTCTGGTGATTGTTTGAAGGTGGGTCATTCTTATGCCAATTTCTTTGGTGACTATTGGGCAGTGAACTAGCATTATGGCAATTGCTTTGGTGACCATGTCCAACGACCACCTCTCACCCCTTCAATCATCCTTGCACTCCTTTCTTTCATGTCTAGAATCATGGCCTTTGGTTGGCCTTTAGGCTTGGATATGATGCCTCCTCTTGGGCAAGACTCAAGCTATTAGATGGCCACATTTGCACTACTCTTGCCCTTATTTGGCTCTTTAGTTGTTGCCTCTCTATGCTATTTGCTAAGGAGCTCTATTCACCCTTCCATTAGAGGTTTTGATCTCATCATTTACCCTTTGATCGGTGATCTTTTATCTGCTTGAGCCCTTGATTCATTTTTTTCAAGTTTCAACAAAAATTTCACAAATTTGGCAAAATTATAATATCCCCAAGGCTTTTGGGAAAAATAATGGCTCCAAAATTAATAAATGTAGCCAAAGTTTTGACTATAATGGGGTTTTGTAGCCATAGTCTAATAGGTTGACCCAAAGATTGAACTAGGCTTCATTATATTAGGCATAAGTAGATGGAAAATAGTGTAAAATATCATGATACTTCCCCCAAAATATGTGGATTGTGGCCAAATGTCAAACACTTTTCCAGGAAGGGCTCTTGGGAAAAAACTCTGCCAATGGGAAGACCTATGTTACACATGATAGGTTGAATTTACACAAGTTATCCCATAACTAGAAGAATAATATAATGTCACTTTAGTGAAATTTGACAATAGGGGATGACAAACTTGTAACCATCCCACTAGAGCCTATTGCCAATATGTTATAATAATGGATAGTGGGGCAAGAGTGGACATCTTAGCAAAGGATCTCTATGAGGAATTGGGACTACCACCAATGAGGATGGCCACATTCCACATATGACTAGCTAACCATACAAAAACATTTGGGAATATTTGATAATGTATCAACCAACTTGTTAGCCTGAGGATATAGAGTGGAGGAAAGGCTAGGATGAGAATGGAATTTTTCCTTGGGGCATGACCCAAGTGCTTGTAACATGTGAAATAGGGACAGCGGTGAGGAGGAGTAGGGTCAGCCCTCCCTTCAAAAGGTGCCATGTATAGAAACTAGAAAGTTTGACTTTTGGTCTTCAGTTGTATGGATGCGAGTTTGAGGAATAGAAGATCTCCTTCTTTCTAAGAAGTGTTGTCTATGATTCTCTTGTTCTTGCCTTTGTGAATTTCTCTCACCCTGTGTGCCCTTCTTGCTTCATGCATCTGCTCTCCTTCTCTCTCTCATTTCCCCCTCTTTGATCCCTCTTTCCCTCCTCCTTCTCCCCTTTCTTCTCTTGAGGATTCACATTGCTACAACTCCGAAATCCATTGGACTGACTCTTTGGACCACATGGGCTTGCATTGCTCCCACAAGGAGAGGTAGGAGGTGGAGAGTTCCCTTGGCACCCTTCTTCACGTGGAGTCAGTGCCGGCGGACTACACATTTTGGGCACCGTTGCCGGAGAGATAGAGGTATGCTTTTGCTTGTACATGCTTCTTCCATTACTTCCCATTGCCAAGAAGTTTGGTTGTGGTGTTGTGTGTAGAGACTAAACTGAAAAAGTGGAAGAAAGAGAGTGAAAGGTATGTAGGAGGATACTAAAACTATTTTTTGTGGTTTTGTATGGGATTGGAGGTGCCAAAATCTAGGATGGAGTACTTAGAATCATTGGTAAGCCTTGAACGAAGTCCCATCTCACTGGAAAAGCTGAATGGTGATGAGTGGGTTGAAGTTTCAAGGTCTTGGAAATGACAAATAGTTTACCTTGGGAAGAAAACCTTCCATTTTGGTCCAAACTTGCTTACTTTTTGTTGTTTTTAATTCCTTTTTTTTGCTTGATGTTGTTTAGTAGGTAAAGTAGCTAGAAAACTAGTCCCTACACACTTCAAACACTGCATAAAGGCCATAGAAACTCGTAGAATCCCATAGAAACATGGCTAGATGGTTCCTAGAGAGAAGTACTGCATTAATTTGAATGTAGTGAACATGTTGGGTTACTAACCCAGCACACGGCGGGTTAGGAATCCACCGGGTTACCATTGACTATGCTGCTAGCATTAACTTCATTAGGATAACATTAACTTCATTGCTTTAGCTATCTGACATCCATTGATAGCCTGACAACTGACAAAATCTCTAACAACTGGCATAATTAATGAGCAAAATCGTGGCCAAAATAGGAGTTAACTCTAAACCTACACACGTTGGGTTATTAAGCTGGTGGACCCATTGCATTAACTAACCCCTTGTACGTTAGGTTAACATCCCAATGCACATTGGGTTACTAACCCAGTGCATACATCAAGTGAAGTTCAAAGGTCAATAGAGTCTTGCAAGTCAAATCTGGTCATTTAAGTGATCTAAATTGTGCTGAAACATCACCAACCACTCAAAAAAACTGAATATGACTCCCAAGAAAAATGTTTCTAAAGGGTGAGTGTATTCAAGATGAAAATTTCTAGGGGAGCCATCACATTGAGCGCCATTAGCAATCTAAAGACTCAAACCATTTGTCCAGGACCACTGAGCACCCAAACTAAATCCTTGGCCTACCAAAAACAGGATCATGCTGAATTGGCCTTAAAGCACTGCACATGCTAGAATACTAACCCCGTGCATGCCATGTTCAAGACCCAACACATGGTAGAATACTAACTCCATGCATATGCTGGGTTAACTAGTTGACTAGCAAAAGGAGTGGAAACTTCACAGGTAGGCTAACCAGGAGATTACCTATCCTGACCCACCTACATGCTATTGAGATCTCGGAAAATACTAGGATCTTGAGCTAAAGCTAGAAGATAGTGCCTCCAACAACATAGTATTAGGCCAAGGAACCACTCTAGTATTAGCCACCACATTTGGAAAACCAATTCTGAGCTCATACTTTGTACACGGCCCTTTACAAGGCAATAGTTATAGCTCAAAAGACTCAACAATTTTTAACACCGTGAGATGAGAGAAAACCTAAATCCAGGGTCCTCCATGGCTCCTAGCTATAGCTCAATCATACCCTAATCCCCCAGTTAATCAAATCTGCAGCCTCACGGATTAGGGATTCTCTCTCCAACTTTATAGGGAGGTTTGGGTTTTCTAGCCCCAACTTGGTTAACCCCTTTACACAGCAAAGGAGAGTGCCAAAGGAGCCGTAGGGCCCTCAACCAACCACACTAAAGCCTGAAGTATGCAAGGTAACTTGGCGTGTGCATTGACGGTGAATCCTACAGAGCCTCATGTTCCATTCTAAGAAGATGAGCCATCCTTCACTAGAACCTTTGAGCCCTAGGTACCCAATTTCTAGCCACCAAGTCTTGAAGGGCACGGAAATGAATAGATGGACTTTGGGGGAAATACACTTTCGCATCCAATGGCCCCACATCCCTCCCTCTACTCAACTTGGGTAGGAGTCCCATAAGGTGCACCTTACCCTATGGCTATCCCATATAGGCCAGTGGCCTAATGTGAATATGCCCATGCCAAGGCCTACACCAGTGCATCCAGTGAGGCCAATCCTACCACACATGCCAAATTCAAGCCCTAATGATCTCGAAACATCTACTACAGTGCCTACATGACCCATGAATTTTTACAATCCACTCCATGGACCACCGAACTTTGGCAACATGCCAGCTCCACCACCAAACTCCCACTGTGCTGTAGACTGCACTTACATATGAGACCATGAGGATCCTAGTGCAAGCATTAGGAAGGGCGGCCATGCCGCCAGCTTTTGTTGGAAGGGATACAAGTGCTTCAAGGAGTAGGCTAGTCACTATCTCTAAGCTCATCACACCAAATTCCTAGGAGAGGGAGACCCAGTGTCCCATGTCAAAAGGTTCGAGTACATCTATGTGAGCGATTGAGAAACACATTTTATTAATGATATGATATGCATTTAAATGAGTGAGTTCCTCATCATTCATAGGAATCCCACACCCTATTACCCCAGAGAAAATGGCCAAGCTGAGAGCTTGAACAAGATCTTGTGCCGCACAATGACATGCACAGTCGAGGTCACTTGTTGTAATTACTGGGAACACAAACTCACTACGGCATTGTAGACTTATTAGATGGCATATAAGCTCTCCACTAATGGCACACCCTTTAGCCTAGCATTTGGGGTAGAAGCAGTCATGCCTATGGAATTTATCATTCCAATCCTTAGATTTGCAATTAGAGATCGATTATCCAAGGAGGTATTCCAGAAATGCTAATCAAGCTAGAAAAGCTTGATGAGACAAGATTTAGGGCAGCCTATGTCATAAAGGTTGAGAAATTATGCCACAAAAAGTGGTTCGACCACAATATTTGAAACAAGGACTTAAAGGAAGGTGATCTCATGCTACTATATAGCATGAGAAAAACGAAGTGTAAATTCAAATATTGAGGAATGGGTCCTTATTGGGTCGTGGAAATCAGACCACAAGGGTCATGTAGAATCGCGATTAGATGGTACTGAGATGGATGGTTACATCAACAGCAGTAAGATTAAATGCTATTATGGCCCCTTGACCCTCTAGATGCTGTAGGCCATCCATCGTGAAAGGGAGCTAAAGAAGAAAGTCGCTCGTATGAAGCTAGGGCTCGGCAAGCTAAAGTCAAGAATAATCTGTAAGGCATCTGTGGAAGGGTTAAACCCCATGGAGGATCTCACTATTGCCCATGCCAGGATACAAGTGGATTTTCAATTGTGCAGGGAGACAATTTGTTCAGCAAAGGCCTTCGTTGACCCTGGAGCAAGCCACAATCTCATATCCTACGAGATGTGCACCCAACTCCTAAATTCAAGGTAACCATGGAGCCCACGCTTGTCATGGTATGTGTTGTAAATGGAAACATCTCGCCCGCAATTCTCGCCCGCAATAGGCTGTGTAGAATCAACCATATTAGTAAATAACCATAGCGTGGTGAGTAGATGTTATATTATGCCTATAGATGCCAGGGACAAATAGGTCATTCTTGACAAGACTTGGTGCTGGGTGGTCAATTGCCAAATTGACTACCGTGAACACACAACAATAGTAACTAATGAGGGTCACACCTCAGTTATTTCAATTGGCCCTAGTATCTCAGGTCCAGAAGCAATTGGTGAATGCACCCCCATGCTAGCCCTAGGCAACAAGGTAACTGCCCCTTGAATACCACCAAGGCTTTCTTGTCCACTTCTACTTCTATCAAGATGATATCTGCATCTTTCGATGCAAGTACCACCATGACCTCAAAAGGGCCAATAAAAGGGCTACCCCGATTATACCTTTTGCATCAATATCCCCTTCTCCCATTTTCCCCCAATGAAAGTGAAAGCCCATTGGATCCAGAAGGAAGTGCCTCTTGTCTACACTCGGCACCCCACAATGAATCACTCCCAAGGTGCAGCTTCGCTTCCCCCCTTACTTCCCACACCATCTCTCCTACAATTTGCAAGTCCAAGGATATCTCAGGCAAGATGACACACGTCAATGGGCAAGAAAACCCAAATCAGCTTCGATGGATTCCCAAACAACTACTCTAAGCTCAAGGCTACTACGAGGGTTGTAGGTATATCTGGGTGCCTAAGGCCCCCAACCTTGCCACCCTAACCAACATTGGGGTACCCATCAGGACTGTGCCCACACCCAACAGTAAGGACACATTAGTACCACAAGAACATACCTCTAAAAATGAGGTAGACACACAAGAACCTATTGCAAGAACGTCGAGGAAAATAACAGCTAAGATATGACCATAGGAAACTCCCTTGTATCCTCGCTTGATTATGCTAAGGATCAGCTACATGAGCAGCCATAGCAATTACACAAGAACCTATCCCTAAAAGTGGGACAGTAGCACAAGAACCTACTGTAGAGAAAGGGAAAGGTGGGGAATACTTGGTTCCAAGGTGCCATTGACCAAGCCTAGCTTTTACCTGTACCTCAGCCTCGGCAATGAGCAGAGTAGATCCACAAACTTGTTCCTAAAAAAGGGACAACCCCACAAGAACCTACTGTCATTTCTGTGCCATGGACATTAGATGAAAGCACCAATTTTCTCACAAGGACCACAGAAACTCGATGGATTCCTCACATTTATGTTGAATTTCAAGTAGTCCTATTGTTAGTTGAAGTGCTCGTCGACCAAAGCAAGTTAATACCAATGAACTCGCAACACCGCTTATGCAAGTTTCAAGGACGTATCTCTCCATGCTCTTTATAGGTGCTCTGAGCAAATATGTAGCTTGGAGAAATGCCAGGTACGCTAAACCCTAAGAGGATTAAATCTACTCCTACCTCTCATGATAGATGATAATAGGCAATCCTCCCACCTCTAGGTGAAAATAGGAGTCTTTACTTGGCAGAGAATCACTCCCTAGGTCAATAGGGCATCACTAGCATCCCCTATAGCTTCCACTTACAAAGCACTAATGTGGATAGGTCTCGTCACTCCATCAATCAATTCCACCACGGTCTCCCCCTATCTCCTCTCTCTCATTGATCTGGCAAAACACTTCGATGGAACTCCAAAGTAGCTTTCCAGCAACAAGTACACTGGGCTACTATCTCCACGTACTCATCACGTTACTATCTCCACGTACTCGCCAAGATATCATCTCCACGTTCGTCTGGATATAATCTCCACGTCCATCGAGTTTATCTCCATGAAACCCGTTGGATTTAGAATGCATCATTCTTTGGGTTAGCTCCAGATTCACCGAGTTAGCTCCACATCATCCAGGTTACTATCTCCACATACACGCCAAGATACCATCTCCACATCTGTCAGGATACCATCTCCACTTTCATCAGGTTACTATCTCCATGACTCGTCGGATTAAGAATGCATCATTTGTCGGGTTAGCTCCAGATCCATTAGGTTACTATCTCCACATATGCCAATTTTCTATCACAATGCCCGTCGGGTTACTAACGCAATGTGCATTGAAAATAGAAATCTATATAAACAATATCTTGGTGAAAATTTCACATCGGTAACAATTCAAACTCTTGCAAAAATTTTCTAGATAATCTTAGCTATCAATTTTGCCTCCAAAGTCGTCCTATCTGCTTGTTCGCACCCTGAATTCTTCTAGTCTACATGAGTTCACCCTCTGAGAGATTTGATGACTCCCTTAGTGACCTTTTCACCATCTACCATTCCTTCAGCCCCATGGATCCATGTCTCTACCACCGACTTCTGAGAGTGCTCTCAACGGAAGCGGAACGGAAGAGGGAGAGAGAGAAACAGAGAGCCACACAAGTTTTGGTGGGTGTAGAACCACCTTAATCTTCTTTTTCATTCATTTATATATGTGTTTGAGTATTGTACATAACTGGGGTAAAGGCACAATGACCTTTAACCCCCACAACCTCCCACTTAAAGGACAATGTGCCTTTAAGGGAGAACAATCTGTGAGCATACTATCCTATGCCTAGCAATACATGACAATACTCAAACCGTTGACTAGCTAGACTCTTCGTCAGCATATTTGCAGGGTTATCATCTGTATGAACCTTGACAAGCTCTATGCACTTGTCCTCAAGTACCTCCCTAATGAAATGATACCTGACCTCAATGTGTTTGGTCTTTGCATGAAAGATAGATTCCGTGCTAGCTGAATAGCACTCATGGAATCACTATGCAATGTCGGTACACCTATATGAATCCCCAAATCTCCCACTAGCCGATCAAGCCATATAGCCTCCTTGCAACCCTCTGTGGCTGCAACATACTCAGCCTTTGTGGTAGACAAAGCAACGCACTTCTGTGCACGAGACATCCACGACACTGCACCACTTGCAAAGGTGAACACATAACCAGAAGTGGATCTCCTACTATCCACATGTCCTGCATAGTCTGAATCTGTGTACCCAAGTACATGCATGTCTCCTCTACCAAAGCAGATGCACATCTCCTTGGTACCCTTCATGTACCTCATGATGCACTTAACTGCCTCCCAATGCCTCTTTCCTAGATTAGCCATAAAACGGCTAACAACTCCCACTGCAAATGCAATGTCTGGTCTAGTAGCTATCATAGCATACATAAGACTCCCAACTGCTGATGCATAAGGAACCTTGGCCATCATGGCCCTCTCCTCATCTGATTTGGGACTATCTGTATGACTCAGTTTCACATATGGAGGCAATGGACTACTCACTACCTTCCCCCCCTCCATATTGAAACGTTGCAATACTTTTGTAATATACTCCTTCTGTGAAAGCCAAAGAAGTTTCCTACTCCGATCACGCGTGATGCGCATACCAAGAATATGACCTGCAAGTCCCAAATCCTTGATATCAAAGGCCTCATGCAACTTGGCCTTTAATGCATCTAGCTCATAAGTATTCTTGCTAGCCAATAGCATATCATCTACATATAGTGCTAGGATTATCAGGCTATTATCCTTAGCCCTTTTAGTGTAGAGACAGTGATCAATTTCACTCCTTCTAAAACCCTGGGACCGAATGAAAGCATCAAACTTCTGATACCATTCTCTAGGTTCTTGCTTAAGACCATAGAGACTCTTCTTCAGCTTGCAAACTAAATGTTCTTTGCCCTTTTCTTCAAAGCCTTCCGGCTGCACCATGTAAATTTCCTCATGCGAATCCCCATGCAAGAAAGCTGTCTTGACATCCATCTGCATAAGCTCCATATCCTCTACTGCCACTAGTCCAAGCATGCATCTAAGTGTGGTCATCTTCACAACCGGAGAGAATATCTCATCAAAGTCCACACCCTTCTCTTGCTTGAACCCTTTAGTGACCAAACGGGCCTTGTACCTAGGCACATCATCACCTGTGACCTTCATTTTGTAGACCCATTTACATGGCAATGCTTTCTTTCCATGTGGCAAAGAAACCAAGTCTTAAGTGTTATTTTTCATAAGTGAACTCATCTCTGATTGCATAGTATACTCCCACTTGCATTGATCCTCGCGCATCATAGCCTCTCTGTAGCAAGAAGGCTCCCCGCAATCAGTAAGCATCACATAGTCTACCCCTGGAACAAACCTATCAGGTGGTCTAGACACTCTAGATGATCTTCTCAAGGGCATTTCAGCTTGCTGTCCCACCTACATATCAGCCACATTTGGCTTATCATTTCCACCAATAGATGATCCATCATCTACCCTTGATTGTATACCTATGGGAGTATTTGGTGGTACCATTTCTTTCACATTTGGTGCATGGACAGCTTGCTATCTATCAACATATGCAGGTGGATTCACATCCTGGAAAGTGATTCTCCTCACTTCAACATCCCTCATGGGTGCCTTATGCATCTTCTTAGAAGACTACATCATGGCTGCGTATGATCTTCTTTGCTTCTGGATCCCAGAGACGATAGCCCATCTCTCCACTTTCACCATAACCCAGAAAGATGCATTTCCTAGACTTAGGATCTAGCTTCTTTCGAAGCTCTTTTGGCACATGTGCATATGCCTCACACCCATATATATGCAAATGAGAGTAATAGGGCTTCTTGCCACTCCATGCCTCTTCAGGAATACCACCATCCAAACTCTTACTAGGTGATCTATTGATCACATGCACTACAGTCTTCATTGCCTAAGCCCAAAAACCACAAAAAAGACTTGCATTGGAAAGCATGCATTGCAACCTTTCTTGAATGGTATAGTTCATCTTTTTTGCAACTGGATTTTGCTCTGGAGTACGAGGGGATGTGAGCTCCCTCTTAATCCCACGTATATCACAGAAATGCTGAAAGTCATGAGAGAGATACTCTCCACCATTGTTAGTCCATAGGCATTTAAGCATTCTACCTGACTGAAGGCCAGCCATTTCTGAAATACCTGGAACACATCACTCTTCCGAGCTATAGCATAAAGACACACTTTCCTAGTTGCATCATCAATGAATGTCACATAGTATTCAGCCCCGCCTAATGACCGTGTAGGCATGGGACCACATATGTCTGAATGCACCAAATCAAGCTTTTCAAACTCTTTCTTTCCCCTTCTTTTATGGGCTGATTTAGTTTGCTTCCCATAGAGATAGTGCTCACAAAATTCAAAATCAGAGAAACTCAAATGCGGTACATAACCCAAATGGCATAAGAGTTTCATTCCATTCTGGCTCATGTGCCCCAACCTGCAATGCCACAAAGAAGTACTTGGCTGCTCGGTTATTGCAACAACATGATCAAACACCCTTGATACATGTAAGGGATACAAAGTCCCACACTTGGCATCCCTAGCCAAAAGCATAGAGCCCTTTTGAATTTTCCAACTCTAAAAGCCAAAAGTGGTGTGAAAACCAGCATCATCTAGCTAACCCACTGAAATAAGACTCTTGGTCAACTTAGGCACATGTCTCACATGTTTCAAAACAAATGCAGACCCATTTGCAAAAGAAAACTTTATGTCACCTACTCCCACTATGTCACATGCATAGTCATTTCCAAGATGCACACAACCTGCCTTTCCACTGTCATAAGTGGAGAACCATTCCCTATGGGGAGTAACATGGAATGAAGCACCAGAATCCAAAATCCAATTCTGGGAATATGCATCATCTGAAGTGGTAAGCAACTCTGCAGATAAACTAGACATGAAGAGAATGTCATTGTTACTATCATGTGTGACTGCATTGATCTCCTTGATCTTCACTTTTCCTTTGTCCTCCCCACAGCAAGGTAGGGGTCATCCGAGCCGTAGGAGCAAAAGTACCATCATAATCAACACATGGACGCTGAGCATAACCCTTGGCTACAAGTTAGGCTTATTCTTGTCCAGTGACCCATCACTGGCGATACTTGGTCTTATGCATAAGAATGAGCATGGTTATGGGACATGGAGCATGCATGTATGATATTTTTGTCACTATGTGTATGCTTTGTGCATGTTATGCATGATATGCATGTCATATGTTTGCATGTTTGGTGGGTGTATGCTTTGTGCATGTTATGCATGATATGCATGTCATATGTTTGCATGTTTGGTGTGGATGTCGGCTTTGCCTGTGACATGTGCATGCATGAGTCATGTTCATTTTGGCCCTTTCTAGCCATTTTGCAAGTCAGAAGTAGGTGCATATTCTAGAGAGAGGAAACTACTGCATAATTCTAGAGAGAGAAACTATTGCAGATTTTTGGCTTGCCCTGAGGAGGGAAGGATTTAGTAAAGGTGTGGATTGGGTATGGACGGTGTGAACCCATTTGGTCTCAAAAGCACCTCTTACAATGTATGGTTAGTGATATTGGCCCTGTTTAAGAAAGGGAAAATGATGTGGAATTTTCCTATTTTGGTCCCCATTTTTTTCTCCCTCTCTCTCTCTCTCTCTCTCTCTCTCTCTCTCTCTCTTCTTCTTCTTCTTCTTCTTCTTCTTCGTCTCTCAGCTTTCAAGGCAAGCCTTTTGAATTTTCTCTTCCTTTTGATTTGCACCCCAATTTGCATTCTTTTTCTTATCCTTTTGCTCTCTTTTCAGCTTGTAGCAATCCTTTTTCATGTGGCCCTTCTTGCCACAATGGTAACAGTCAATGTTCCATGCCCTGGATTTGCTACGAGACTTCCCTCTTTCTTGGGGCTTCCCCCTGAACTGTGATCTGCCCCTTTGCACATTTAAGGCTGCATCGTGCTTGTTGCCATCCATAGACTTCTGTCTAATCTCCTCGGCCAAGAAGCTACCCACAACATCATCAAATTTTAGTACGCCACTAGGTGCAGAGTTACTGACAGCTGTACGGAAGGTATCCCATGAGGATGGCAATGAACATAAGAGAAATATTGCCTTAGTCTCCGCATCAAAATTCATCTTCTGAGCCTGAAGCTGTGGCTGAAAATAATATTGAATTCATTCAAGTGAGAAGCAATGGAGACCCCTTCCTTCATCTGCAGCTCAAACAACCTCTTCATGAGGTAAACTTTATTAGAGGCAGTTTCCTTCTCATAAGTGGCACACAGTTTCTTCCACAAATCTTCCGTAGTCTGCTCATTTACCACTGTGAAATAAACTGACTTTGCAAGATGAAGTCTAGTAGTAGACTTTGCTTATGCATCCAACTCATTCCAATCATCCTCAAACATATTTGTAGGCTTAGCTTCAATCCCTGCCAAGGGTTTAATCTGCTTCTTTTGAATAAGCACGTCCCTTATCTGTTCTTTCCACAAAGAAAAGTTTGTCCCATCAAACTTTTTAATGTTGAAAAACTCATTTTCAGACATGGAAGAGAATGCCATGATGCAAATAAAGCAAAATCCCAAATGCTAGTGCCTGCAAGAGAGAATCACACCAAATACCAGGTGCACCCAAATGTGTATGCCACAATAGAGTGAAATGTCACCAAAACTCAAAGCTCAAAGCATCAAAAGATCCAGCTGACTCATGTGCATGTACTATGCATCCATATGAGCAAATCTGGCCCAAAAGAAAATGCCAACTGCAATGGCAATCCAAAATGCCAAATGGCTCAAGCATAAACACCATCCATGGGCATATGCATCAATAATATCTCATCCAAGAGAGCATAACACTATCAGTGCATCACCTACAATGTGTCAAAGCTGTCCCTCAGCATAAAATAGCATCCATGTGCAAAGCGTCCATAAAAATAGCATCCCACAAGGCAATCTAGTCCTATCAGCGCATCCAATAAGGATCGCAATGCATCCAAATGGCCTATAAATCATCCAGTGCAACCCAATGCACACCACAAATGAGTGCACATGGCTCAAACTGCAACCAGAGTGATCTGCATAAGGTATGCTCAAGAAATCATGGTCCCACGGAAAAGACCGCTACTGAAAATAGAACCTAAGATGCCTCAAAACATGGGCGCCATTGCATAATCAGACTCAGCAAGAAAATCTGTAAATATCTCTCTTCTGTTGGAACCCTAAAATTCCAACCGATGAGTGAGAAATGGGAGTCAACACTTATCCACTGCCATGTGGCATAAATCTAAGGTTTCAAAACCTTAGAATGAAAAATGCATAACAAAGAGACGAAATCCAATACACAGAGATCTATAACTCTGAAAATACTCCACCGAATCACACAAGAACTAACAGGTAGGGGTTTTTGGGCGTCCGAAATGCAATGGGATAGACGGTTTTGGAAACCGTGGTCTCAATCACTGGGTCCAACACACGGACTGAAAAACGTTTTTGGAAACAGAACTGTTTGTAAACTCCACCGGAGTGCGAATGATAAGCAACGTAGAAGTTTTAAGACCTTCTGAGTCCATCGAAACTGACAGATTTGCAAATGGTTGCTCCAAACTTGAGTTCCAAAACCCAGGCAGAAAAATGTAGGAACTGACACAGTGAGTCAGAAATCCAATGAAATGATCCCAGATTCAAGAATGAAGGTGTTTCCAAGCTCCTGAAGTGAAGTGGACACCAAAAGCAAGCAATAGTTGCCTCTACAAGTCAATACATAGTCTCTGTCATTGCACGGAACAGGGAAAAGCTCAAAAAACGACTTTTTCTTTGAAAACACTTAACAGGCTCTCAAACCAACTTCACAAGACCAAAATGACTTTTTCAAAGGTTCCTCCAAGGTCTTTGCACACTCGGATGCAAGTAAAGTCACCCACAAAGCTTCCCACAAAGCTTCTCCTTCCTCCCACAGAGCTGCTGAGCTTCCAGGCATTCACGCACACTCAGCTAGATCACCCGGGCTCTGATACCAGTTGAGAGTGCTCTCAACGGAAGCGGAACGGAAGAGGGAGAGAGAGAAACAAAGAGCCACACAAGTTTTAGTGGGTGTAGAACCACCCTAATCTTCTTTTTCATTCATCATATATATGTGTTTGAGTATTGTACGTGACTGGGGTAAAGGCACAATGACCTTTAACCCCCACAGCTTCTCTAGTTCTTCTACCACTCCATCCATCGCCCCAGCCCAACCGTCTTCTCCCCTCTCTACTCCGTCCGTTACTCTCTCTCTCTCTCTCTCTCTCTCTCTCTTCATCTTCCTAGTCATAGAACTCAACAAGAGCCAGTAGAAGAGACACATAGCCAGCCCCATCCTGAAGAAAGTGGTCAAGCCTCCACATCTCGCCCTACTAAGCGTCGCAATGTCATTTCAGCTGCCCCACTTTACACTGAGCATTCCATTACCTCCCCCTTAGGTCATGATTGGCTAACTGCTCTCAACGCTTGTCCATCCACTCGTTCGTCCGCTACAAGCCCAACCTGGACTTCCACATCTCCTATTATACTTAATTATGCAACCTGTCGTGACCCCAAAGTCTAGCCCTACGTCGAATCCATCGGCCTAATGCCACTTGTGGAAAAGCCCCCTTGCTACCTGGACCTCAATCTAGTGATGCGATTCATCAACAACTACAGTCAGGCCACAAAGCTGACATCGTTCATTGATGAATAGGGGATCACCCACCACTTCTAGCTCGTGATTTTTAGATTTTTGATTATGAGCGAGCCCTTCATCAAAGTCCGATAGATGGAGTAGAAGCTCGTGAAGTGGGTCAGTCACAACACCATCGGTATTCCCTTCGACGACATAAAGAACCCCACATACATCCAGCTGGCTCAAGTATTTAAAATGCTAAGGTTGAGATGTCCAACCATCACAGTGTGGTAGTTGCCAACCTACTATACTGAGACTTCTAGAGCCCATGCAATTTAAGACGAGCTGGGAGGATTACTTTTACAAAGAGCTGGAAGAGCAAGGCCACAAGCTTCATCGGCAACCCCATGCTCTTCATGCTGATCATTTAGGACATCATGAAGACCATGACTGGCCACCTGGACACTATGGAGTCGCCCACTGCACAATACAAGGAATGCCTTCAACCCCATCTCTGCAAGTATTATCAGCAAAAGAAGAAGCACAAAGGCGCAAACAAGAGGAGGAACCAAGGGCAACCTCACAATGGCAACACAACATGCAAGAACTAGCTCACCAAAGATCTATGGGCACGGGGGCATAAGGTGTTACGATACCTCTTATGTCACCCCAGCTAGCCACCCCCTCTATTATGGCCATGAAGGCCCAGGGCCAAGGCCTAGGGCCAATGGCAGAATCAAGAGGAATAACAACAAAGGACGACCAGATTGGGGACCAGCTCTATGATGATCTCCTTAATTTCAAAGACCCGGCTAGCCAAACACCTTAGTCTTAGCAGCCCATTGTCGAGGCAGATTGCCTCTCTACTCTCATCTGTCAAAAGCAAGCAACCTATTGGGGGAGCAGCAGGGTCCTCTTCCACCAACTAGATTGATGTATAGGAAGCTCTCGACCACTTCGCCAACCCAGCCTATGGGTCACCGTCAGAATATAGGAAATTATAGGATCAAGCACCCACGCACGCCAACCTTATGGAGGATCGCTCGACGGTTCATGGACTTCCTAGTCTAGGAGGTCCATATTGCACACAACATCTACAAAAGGTGGCAGGAAGTCAATGCAGAAGCCTCAACCACAGGGGCCCAAGACAGAGAGCAAATCCATCGGTTGACCGAAGAGCTCCTGTTGGCACAGGGTCATATGATTAGTTTGCAAGCGGTAGGAGAGACCCTAGAGGAGGCAACGTGCAAGTCTACGGAGTTGGCCTCAACACTATAGGAACATAATGAGGCACTAGAGCAGGAAACATTAGTAGAAACAACCAGCTTCGATACAGACTTCATACAAATGAACGAAGCTAAACAAGCCCTTGAACAGTATCGACAGAAGGCAGAGAAGAGATAGCAACCATGTACCACCAGATCAAAGCCCTACATGCCTCCAATTAAAAGAAGTTGGAGAAGTATAGCCAGTTGTATCACCAGCTTGAGCTCGCATGAAACCAGCCCATTGAGGAGGCCAAGATGGATAGTCAAAGGGAGGTAAAATATAAACACGTATTGGAAGCATTGGCCCACCTCAGCACCCATGTCCTCGAACCTTGCACAGTGGAAGACACCTTCCACTTTCACTTTAACATTCTTAAAATCTCTTCCATTCAGTATCACTTAGATCTAACCAACCCCTTCAACCTACATACATTTTTGACGTAATTCGCCGCCATTCAGTACATGCACATCCCATTTTAGCAATGGCTTTTTTCAGCGGTGAATGACCTTTAGTTTGAAGAGGGCCATGACATCAGTCACCTCCCTCTACACCCCATTATCCATAACTTTCATAGCTAGTGCAGATGCTTACTAGAATCCTCACTTTTTCCCACTTACTCATAAATTCTAGAATTATCTAAGCCTAGTGACCTCCCTACTTGGGCGTGCACCCCACATTCCGTGAGGCCGAAGGCCTCAGGTGGTTGTGAAAATGTGGTAGAGAGGAAGCACAAACAACATATATGATTATCTTTTGGCTCATGGAGTGGTACAATACCCTCTCGATGGAATACTCCACTGTACAATAAAGCCTTAGATGCCATGCAACGCATCCTCGACAAAAGTTTTAGTCATTTTGAAACCAAGCATGTCGCCTATCCCATGTTCCTAACTGATGAAGCCACTAATGTGGCCATTGGCATCTTTAACTCCATAGCCCCTAATGCAGCACAACTTCCCCATCCACAAAATAATCCCAACCGTCTCAGACCCCACTTTTCCCCCCCTTTACACCTATCTTAACTTTCATCACCCCACCACATCCACCCCGTCTACACAACCTTCCTCCACACAACCCTCTTCTTCTCAGCCCTCCACAACCACACACCTAGGGTCGGCCGATGGTTCCACCAAATCAATATAGGAATCTTCTTCTTAGCCCTCCATGACCACACACCTGGGGTCGCTCCACCAAATCAACACAGGACCATCCCAATGACTTGACACTGGAGTAGGTACAGCCCATCATACGGCGTACCTTTGTGCCTACCAAAGATCTTCCATAGCAATAGCCTTCCCCAAGCTTGGACCACTTTCCAGATGACGGCGAGGATCATGTCAAGGACATCCTAGTCGAAGATCCAAAGTCATACCGAGGGGTACCGAGTCCTCCACAAATGCCGCCCCTTCGAGGACGTCACTAATCTTAGCCTGTGGAAGGGCAAACTATAGAGCTACAACCTTAAGGTAGTGGACATCATGGAAGTCTGAGCACTTATAGCCTTCACCGAAGAGACGTTCGATAAGTGGGAGGCTAGCCATAGACCAGAAGACAAAGGTGGCTACGTAGAACTGGGCCCCACCATAGTGCTCACTATCGATGCAGCAACAGGGATTTAGCCTGCTTGGAGGGTACCCTTTTTGAAGAAGCATGAATTTTGGCGACTTTATTGTAATGCTTGCCACTCCTGATGTATTCATCCAACATATATGCCGGTGCCCGGCAAATGGAAATGGTCTGTTTTTTGAGAAATGAGAGAGAATGATTCTAATGTCATCTACAATTTTCCCCGCTTTAACTTTCCCCCCATCGGCACAACATACAATCTTATCACAAGGACTACATCAATCAATTTATACAAGTTCTCAATCCCACCATGGTTGCTTCTATCCACTATCTCGCCTCCTAATTATTTTGTTACACGATGTTCCGGAGCAACACCCCACACTCGAAGAACAGGATCTCCATATCCACCATGAAATAGTGTTCAACATGGATGCAGGGCCTACTTTCAAATAGGTCATCTGCATGTACTACCTCAGAGTTCACAATCTCCATGCTCACCACATACACATGTTTGAGGACATGCATGACACATAGTTTTGGGAGCCCCGAATCCCTTTTGCCACATCTCCCAAAGGCTTTTCAACCACCACTCTCTTGTACAGTCAATGTTGACCAACGGCCTTCTCCACACATCTTGATTGAAGGATGGATCAACTATAGGAAGGGGGACATGTTATACCCCATGAGCAAGAGCAAAAAAAAGGCTAGGATAGGAATGGACTCCTTAAAAGCTATAAAGTTGACTTTTGGTCTTCAGTTGTATGTAAGTTTCAGGAATAGAAAACTTCCTTCTTTTCAAGTGGTGTTGTCTATGTTTCTCATGCTCTTGCCCTTGTGAATGCCACTCACCCCCTTTCCTCTTCTTTCTCCATGCATTCACCTTCCCTCCCCCTCCCCCCCTCTCTGTCTCTCTGTCTCTCTCTATGTCTGTGTCTGTGTCTGTGTCTCTGTCTCTCTCTCTCTCTCTCCATTCCCCCCTTGAGGATTCACATTGTTGCAACTCACACCTTGGACTGCATGGGCTTTTGCTTTGCTCCCACAAGTAGTAGTAGGAGGTATGGAGTTCCCTCGGCATTCCTCCAAGATCCCCTTCCCACGTGAGTCACCACCTGACTACACAATAAGTTCATGGCTTACATGCTTACAATGCATGCATAAAACAAATGTACCCATATGATAGAAAGTGCATCCTTTCACACAATGTATGGGTAGAACACACATGTTAGTAAAATGGTCCCAAATATTGTAGAGACAATGAAACAATAACCATTCAAATCTCTCCTTATTGTAGTATGAGACCCCCTACACTTGGCTTTGAACCATTTGACATCAAAGATGAATACTTTACTATCTGAAATTCACTTTGAGAATGTCTTTTATGATTCCAATATAATGCTTGAAATGAGATTTGTATCCCTTGCATGAGTTCTATTGTCTTATGAAAAGTATGCCATGACTTCACACTCAAATGTATTGCACGTTACTTCAATTTTCTCTACTAAAAAATGTGACCACATTGCATTGAATGAAAGGTACTAATAAATTAGCCCTTTATTAATAGTGAATACTTGTAAGTAACATAGAAAATGAAGATACAAAAGGAAGATACATAAAATTAGTATTATGCTTATAGTCCTAAAGAGCAGATCCTCGTGCAAAATCTTTGTTACTTCCTCCTCACTTTGCTTCGGCCTCCATGAGAGATCCTTCCAACCATTTGTTAATGTATTTAGTGGCATTGTAGGTAACTCTGGGGGATGAGGCCATCCTTAGTTACTTTACCTAAAAGCCCTCCTATCATCCTCTCATTGTTTTATTGCCTCCTTATATCTTTCAATCCGTTTAGTTTGCAAACCATTTTGGTCCAAAAATATTATATCATCATGTAATTTTGCCATGTATACAAATTGATATAAAATCGTCGATTTCTAGCTTGTCAGTGTAAAAGATTGTGCCAAAACCAAGTTCATGAGAAAAAACTTGCGAAATTGGCTTGAGCATTCACTCCCCCATCTAGCTTTTCTACAAGTGGATAAAGCATCAAAATTTTAAAGCCCAAAACACACTTGTGCCACCAATTTGATCTAGCATATTTCCCCCTCTTGCTCAAGACTTGACCTTGTCATTGTTGATTTTTATGTTTTTCCTTATCAAATACAAGCATTTGCCAATTAATAGAACTATAAGACTTTAGTACTATGGTTGTCCGAAAGAGCCAAAAAATGAAGGCTGTTGAAATTAGGGGGGTTTCACACACGTCCGCTCGCGAATTGGCGAACAATGCCCCCTCCAATGAAAAACATGCGCCCACGCCTTAATGCTTTCACATGCGTCCGCCCGCCCAATGAAAAAATATGATGTAGATGGTGACTCATGGATGGGTGAGCAAAATATTGTGGGCGGCTTGGTCACAGTGCCCAAGTGAATGTCCAGCCATCACTCACCAATCACCACAGTTCGCGAGAATTGAACTCAGGACCCACAACATCTTTTAGCATGGTCTTACCAACTGCGCTACCCATTTCTGGATAAAATATATGTAGCGCATTTATTACTTTAATAAATTTGTCCACCTCCTTGTGAATACAAGGGCGGACGAGCTGCTCTCTTTTGGTTTTGACGAGATGGACAAGATTTTTAGGGGTTTCCTTCGTCGGCGGACGGGTGTGAAACCCCCGTTATTTGCCAACTACGCGTAGATTGGCAAGTTAAATCCTTCCCAATTATCCCCAACATATTGGATACATGCATAACCCTTACGAAAAGGTTTGTAACTCCTCAGTATTCGCTGGCCCTCCTCTCGCCCCATCCTTCCCCCTCCCCCCTCCCTCTCCCTTGCCCCCCTGTGCCCTCCCCTTGCCCCCCCAAACTTCCTCCACCGCCCCAACAACCAACATAAGCTTTTAGTATACAATATGGGGGGTGCCGCTCCAATCTCTAGCCTATGTCTCCATCCTGTTGTTGCCGATTCTTCTCGGACAATATGCAACTATTGCTGTTGAAGTGTCCCTCCAAGTGTTGGCCACATCATTGGTGATGTCACACCTCGCTCTACGATGCAAATGTCAGAGCATTTACAAACTTGATTCGACTTAAAGCATGAGCTACGCTATTCAAAGACCGGTTCGGTTGCAACTCGGTGGTTGTCTCTGGTGGATCCACTACATCATCATCATCATCATCATGAATCATCATCATGGTCCTCCCTTGGAAATCATTTCTAGAGTGCACGCCCTACTTTTCCTCATCAATCGTCATCTCTTACCTGGGGAAGTGCCAGTTCCTCCGATTTTACTGCATTTGCCTCTCCTTTCTCCTGCAATTTTGAGGCTAACAAACTCCGACTTGTTTCGAAAAGCCTTTTACAACAGAATGCAGTCCGTTTCAAGAGCTCTAGTAGCTGCTCTCAGACGGTCCCCTCTGCGTGATTCTGGTTGGTATTCTGACATTTTTCTGAAATCCGACGTAATGCCAATGCTCTTGCTTTGGCTGGATTTTTCGCGGCTTCACATGCAATCTTCTACTTTTAAAAATTAGAAAGAAGATGTCGTAGGGTCGTAATTTCTCCCAGCATACAGTAATTCATATATTCTTTGACAATTTTATCTTCAGGGGTGGGGGCATGGTCAAGCCTCCGACAAGAAAGGCTATCTACGACTGAGGTAGAAGTTGACACTCATGATGATTTCAAACCAGTCCACAAAGCGCCGGATGAAATTCTTTCTGTGAAGGAGCAAATAGAAAAGGTTAATTTCCTGTCTTCAAGCTATTATATTTCAGTTGTTGCGGTAAAGGACCTGGTTTTCGGATTGCTGAGTATGAGAGTGTGTGTTCAAACGTAATCGGGAAATTTTCGTAGCAAGACTTCCCCAGCCTATACGTCATGAGAGTAAAAATTATATTCATTAGTAGCAAGCTTCATATCTAGTTTGTGAGAGAAGAAATATGTACTGCTATGGGCCATGGGCTGTCCAGGTCCCTTCTTAATGACATCCACATCATGTTGGACAATGCACTTGTTTGCAAGAGAAGCACTTATGCACTCCCCATGGGCCATGAACTGTCCAGGCCACCCGCTCGCCCCTTCATTTTAGATGCTGACCTGCTGAGGCTTGTCTCCTTCTTGTTGTTGTTCATGATTGATCTTTGTGTCTCATTTGTCACTGCTTCTTGACCTGCTGTTCATCATGTTCTTTACATAGCATCCTGTTTTTTAAAACTTTTTTCTAGTGTTGTCTTTATTGCATGTACTTACAGTTAGTTGTGTTTGTTGTGAGCTACTTCAATCTCGTTATCATCTCACAATTCGTTGTTTTGCATTTGTTACAGTTTCAGATTGCGTATTGTACTTTTTTACCTCTTCCCTTTTTTTTTTTCCAATTTCTATTGTCTTTTTTAACTCTTTAACACCAACGATACACTTCTCATCAATACTTGGGATACTTCACTCACTTTCTTTTACATACTCCATCCCACTTTTTCTTGTCAGAGGTTGTGATTGAATTTCAAGACGTGAGAATTGAGGCTGTAGGTTTGTCTCCAAATAAGCATGATTTTTATGGAACTCTTTTGGGGATGTGGCATGTAATGAAGGGGAAAAAGAGGCCAAGTTAGAGGCCCTTTAGGTGGAAAATGTGGAGGGACTATATGAGTCTCCATCCACCCCCTACTATGTGCTTTTTGATGTGACATCTAATTTTATCTACTCTCCCTTCCTCCTTCCTACCTACGCTCACTCACTTTCTCTTTCTCTTCCCTACTCCCTCTCAATCTCTCCCTCTCTTTCCTACCTCATTCTCTCTCTCCTACCCCTTCTCCTCCCTTCTTCCCCTATCTCTCTCTCCTTCTGCTAGTCTATCCCCCTTTTCCAAATCTGTCCCTACCCTTTTCTACATTGGTATCAGAGCGAAGATTCTGACACCTTTGCTTCCAATTACTCTTTTGTCCTCATTTCTATCTAGAGGCATTCACTTGCGCAGGTCTTCGACGCTTGAACGCAAACCATTAACTTCTGGAACGCAAACCACTCGCTCGTGTTCGTGGTTCCCATCAGCTAGAGTCTATGTGGTGCAAGACAAACAGCAGTGCAAGACTACTTAACGAAGATTTATAACGGACGACAAGCAATAGCAACTCAAACTGCAACGCAACAGAACAAGATGACACTTCAGCCCATAGACGCTGAAACAAGGTTTCAGCCCAACAGCAGCAGATTACAGTCAGTGATGACGATCGCCATCAACCCCATATCAAAGCAAAGCAGTAGCAATGGGTTATAGCTAGGCACATCCGTGCACTAACCATTGGTATACTATAGAAGAAAAGATGAGAGCAACAAACAGGTGAAGACATCTAGAGTTGCCCTTGTTAGGGCATCCATTGATGCAATGCCATATCTTTATTGTAGTCTGCAATTCGTCTCCTGAACCTTTGCATACCCAAACATGCCACCTGCTGACGCCTCGCCATCGTCTTGCAAATACCCATTGCCACGCCTTGCATGCCGTGCTCCGCCATCTTCGTCGCCTTCTTTGGTCTCCCACCATTCCGATGACTAGTAAGATCCTTCCAACCATGAGGTTGCCCCGCCAGTCCCATTGCTTCGCCCAAGCTCCGCCATCCTCATGCTGCCTTCGCCACGCGGTATCTGGCCTTTCCGCCTGCAAAGAAACCTTAGTCTGTATATTTTCCTAGGTTAAGTTAGCTAGGGTTAGGTTGGTCGGGTTAGGTCAGTTAGGTCTAGCTAGGCTAGGTTAGGTTTAGTCAGTTATGTTTAGTTAGTTTGGTCTAGGTTGGGTTAGTGCTAACTAGGGTTAAAAGGAGGGCTAGTTTGGGCTGAGTCAGTGTCCTAATTGTCTTACCAATGTTAGGTTAGGAGTCCTAACTGTCTTAGGTGACTTAGGGACCCCCCCCCACACACACAAAAAAAAAAGAAAAGAAAAGAAAAGAAAAGAGGGTAAAGAGTTCACTTTCAGCCTCTTTTTAGGGGCCTTTCAGAGCCCGTGTGGAGCCATTTTGGCTCCGTTTCGAAGCTTCTTCGATGACCTTTCTTCTGAGCCTCTCCATCGACATTTTCGTGTTTTCCACACACTATCTCAGGGGCTCATTACAGCAGGGTTTTGTTATCCATTTCTCCTTGCCTACATTCGAGCTCCTCTCTCCAGGGCCAGTCACCATGGCAACGAAGCGTGTCCCTCGTGATATATCACATGACACTGATGAGGCTACTCAGTATGAGCAAGTGCCTGCCACAGTGGTTGCATCCACTGGTGGTGCAGAGGTTCCTTCCACTCAGCCTCTCTCTCCTGCATCTCGGGAAGTGTAGGCAGCGCAGACGCAGTTTCTGGATGCCCTTTCCTCTATGCTTCAGGGTGCTTCCCGCTAGATAGGACAGGAGTTCAGCCAGCAGCTCACCATAGCCATGGCTATGCAAGATACGGCTCTTGTCTAGATGGGACAGCAGATTGGTCAGCAAGTCACATCTACCATTGTTATGTAGGATAAGGGTAAGCAGCCCGCACCCCAGCACGGGGACCATTGAGACAGTCAAGATGTTTTGTCTGCTCCATGCAGGGGTTTTATGGCAGATGCCCGTCGTGCCTATGAGCATTAGTCTTCTGGACCATTGCATGTACCCCAGCTTGGGGATTATCTGGACATAGATGATGCATTTTCTGTGCCACAGAGCACCTTCTTGTAGGATGTCAGGCCATCTTTTGGCTCTCAACTTTTTGCATCTATGCAGGCTGAGCCGTCTCTTTTGGGCCGACCCGTTGGTGTGCATCCGGCTAGTGCTCCTTTCACCCCACCAGCGAGTATGCCTGGAGTTGGCTTGGGTTTATATGGCAGCCCACACCCCTGGGAGAGAGGTCAGTCCTCTTCTCAGCCCTTTGGTATGCCTTCATTTTGGAGAGATGCATTTGGCAGAGAGACCCAGCCCGTGGTTCATGCACCTATCGCTCTACCAGCGAGCACATATAGCCAAACGCAGCCAGTGCATCAGACGGTAGCGGCTTCTATGCAGCAAGGGGTTGGTGGTGGGCAGCAAGCCACTTTTGATGACATGTTGGCAGATTCTTTGTGTTCATACAGGGCCCTACCTGAGGCCATCAAACTTGAGATGCCCTTCTCCGATTATGTGAACCTCAAGCGTGATGATGCCCCCAGTTTTGGAGGTTACACACACAAGGATTATGCAGCCAAGGATATCAAGGACAAATTCACAGTGCATAAGTTTAAAGGGGACACTCACACTCCCAATGAGTTGGAGGAGTGGCTCACGAAGCTGGAAGACTATTTTCGCTTCTACCCCAAGTCTGAGGAGGAGCACATCATTTTTGCAGGTATGCATATGCAAGACTATGCCCACACATGGTGGCGATACATGAGGGATTCGCCTCAGAGACCAACCACTTGGAGGGGTTTCAAAGAATTGATGGTCACTACACTTGTATCTCCACTTGTATTAGACCAATACTTGGCTGAATTTTATGCCTTGTCATAGACCGGTACGGTCCAAGAGTACTTGCAGCACTTTTGGAGGCTTTCCCTGTTTGTGCAGGACGTATCTGAAAAGGGAAAGCTGTTGTGTTTCATCCATGGGTTAAATTCTTCTCTCGCTGCAGATGTGAAGGCACACAACCCTCAAACAATTGAGAGGGCAGCTCAGCTTGCAGAAGTATTCGAGCCTAAATATGTTGGCAAGCACAGAAATGCCATGGGCAGCTCGCATGCTATGCGGTATGACATTGAATCGAAGCCTAAGTTTGCTGAGTGGACTCACAAGAAATCTGCAGCAGCACCATTTCCTCACTTTCCTACTGTCTCGGGTAGTAAGATGCCGTATGCCAGGCCTTACAGGTATCCTGATGCCAAGCCTATTGCTGGAAATGAGCAGGCTGAGATAAAACAGCATACACGGGCAATAATCTCCTTTAGTGCTAGCCTTCGTCATGGCTGAGTTTGCCCTTCACCTCTGGAGTGCCAACAAAAACTCAATACGAAAACTTTGTATAAATGGATGCTCAAGTATGTGTGGGTGTGTGGATTTGTATGTGTGAGAGCATACTTTTATACTATGGTCTACACCCACTGTTGGGCGCTGATGACGTTAGTGGGGATGTCATAGTCACAGTTACGCTGAAACGCCGTTTCAGAGAAGCCCCGTTTCCTGAAACGCGTTTCAAGGTCTGAAACGTTTCAGGACCCTGAAACGGCTGGCTGAAACGTTTCAGCCAGTTTGAAACGCGTTTCAGAGCCCTGAAACGTGCTGTTTCAGACAACACAGGCTGCTAGGTCTCCAAAATCACGCGAAATCCGCCGCCAGCCCCGCTTTTTGTCTTTTGCTTTCGATTTTGGCCTCCTTCCACTCCTTCAGCCTCATACTCTCTCCATCCTCAAGGTTTTCCAGCCCTCCTTCAGCCCCATTCACTCCTTTCTTCTCCTTTCTCTCCTGCAGCCTGCTTCAGCCCTCCATCATCATCTACTCCCCTCCCTTGCTGACGTGGCGTTTCCCCGTTTCAGCCCTCCCAGAAATCCCGAAACGTTTCCGTTTCCCCGTTTCCATTTCCCCTAACTATAGTCATAGTAGCTAGTCCTTGCTATGCGTGATGGAGTTTATGGTTTTCAATCTTATGAGTGACTCGTGAGATTGAAACTGCACTATGTTGTGTTTTTAGAGGATGAGTTTGGGAATGTTCCTGGATTCATTTAGGTATATACACAGGCAATAATGGACAGCAGAAAGAAGGCCAATTTATGTTTTAAATGTGGCGAGAAATGGACTCTTGAGCACGAGAATGTGCGCAAGATGCACAACAGTGGTACTGCCAAGCTCAGCATGATCATTGACCTCTTAGATGACGAGGAATTGTTTGATGCCCCAGGTTCTTTAGATACGTCTCAGGATGTGAGATGGCAAATACACATGATGCAGATGAGGCTCCTGACACTGGAGCCACGAAGGGCACTGACTTTCCTTTTGATCCTAGTGGTGCTACTATCCCTACAGGATCATCTGCAAAGTTGGCAAGGTGGCATATGAGTTGGAGCTACCCAGGACCTCTAGGATTCATAATGTTTTCCATGTATCCTTGCTGAAGCCACATGTCGGACAGCAAGTCCAAGTCCTTCCTGAGCTACCACCTATGGATGAGGAGGGCCACATACTCTATGTTCCGGAGCGCATCATGGGTTTCAGGGATCACGTACTTCGAAACAAAGTCTACACCGAGTATCTTATCAAGTGGCAGGGACTCCCTGAGGATGAGAACTCATGGCAGCCAGAGAACATTGTCCAGGATAACCCATATCTCCTACCGGTCTAATTATCATTTGCTGTTTGCTGCACCTATTTAACAGCCCGCATATGTAATTTTGAGGGCAAAATTCTATGGGAAGGGATGGCTGTAATGAAGGGGAAAAAGAGGCCAAGTTAGAGGCCCTTTAGGTGGAAAATGTGGAGGGACTATATAAGTCTCCATCTATCCCCACTTTCTCTTTCTCTTCCCTACTCCCTCTCAATCTCTCCCTCTCTATCCTACCTCATTCTCTCTCTCCTACCCCTTCTCCTCCCTTCTTCCCCTATCTCTCTCTCCTTCTGCTAGTCTATCGCCCTTTTCCAAATCTGTCCCTACCCCCTTTTTTACATGGCATCTGACTAGTAAGTGCACACTTTAAATGTACCTCTTGCTGAATTTTTGTTATTGGTAACTAAATCAGAACAGATTAGAGTTAACTTTCATGAACTTATTTGTTTAGGAAATTCTGTTGGAATCATTTGCTATCAAGGTTTTTATAGAGTATTTTGTTTTTAGTCATGCGATTTGTACCATTTGACTTCATTAACTAGGAAGGTGAAATTCTGGTATTTCCTATGGTTTTGCAGGACATAAAGGAGAATCCAGTGTTGTTGTACATGAAAGGAGATCCTGAAATGCCACAGTGTGGATTCAGTGCGATGACCACTCGAATACTACAAGCACATGGTGACTTTTCAGTTGTTTTCTTTAAAAATTACAGCTTTGAGCAATGGGCTTCTTTGGGCTGCTGTTTTTTAAAAAGGGAGATGCCCCTTTTATTGGAGTAACTAGCAGTTATTTACTTGCACTTTAGATAGATCATGTTGTGAGAGTGGAGTGTGTTCGATAGCATGCAAAAGGAGAGAGAGAAAGAGACACAATAGTGAGGCAATAGCAACTGTATAACATCCAGGGAACAGCCTCAACTTGAGGAGAACACCTGTGATAGACTGCTCCAAGAGAGGCCCAGTGTAAGACACTAAGAGTGGAGAAGGGGGGGCATATAAATAGCCCCCAGCCAGCCTAGTCGGCCAGCTGGGTCGGCTGACCCGACCCAACCAGGGTACTAGACAAAAACGAGCATTAGTTTTAACACTCTCCATTAAATACTCACTTTTATAGCTTGCAGCCCCAGCATATATAGCCCCACACCCCTCAAACTCGTTGCCAACCAGTGGCTTCTTGTTGATTTCTACCTCAAAAGATGAGATCCACTTCTTGTGATGCGACCTTTTCCTCTATGAAGTGAAATGCACTACCACAGGCTGGAAGGGAGGGTGGGAGGCTTACTGTCATGTGCATGGATTGGTATCTGACGTGTACTGGGTACACAAGACTAGCTCAGGTAGCCTGGGGAGGCTTAGAGCTAGGCAGGCTTGATTCTCGGGTTGAGTGGCAAGGGTACGAACCATTTACAGGTCTTCGCTATTTTTGGCGCTGGGGCCCAAGTCTATAAAAGGGGCCCAGGGGGTTCAGTTCTCAGTGTGCCAATGGGAGCAAGTTTCGTTCCCAGGTGCTAGGTCTGTTCCTGGATTGTGTCGCGGACGCGCGCGTGCATCTTAGCCCAAGGCCCAGTGGCAGATCCCAGGCTTCACAGCGCCACCTGGTGGTATGGGACACCAGGCTGGTTTGGATCTGGTTGGGAGTTCGTGCCAGTAGCTGAGCTCGTGGCTCGGAGGGGACATCTCCTGATTCGGGATCACATCCCGTAGATGTCATGGTTGGGTGGTGAGCAGCCTGCTCAGTTTCTCACGTTGTGTGTGTTTGTTTTGCAGATCAGAGGTTTCAAGAGTGCTGCGACGCATCAGTTGGTATCAGAGCCAGCTCCTGAGGTAGGAATTTCTGATGCAAGTACTTTGGACGATTTCTTCCTCCAGGTATGCCCTAAAATTCAAAATTTGCTGCTGCAAATTCTGCTAGGTTCATGGGTTATGAGGGGTGGTCAGGATGTAGGGAAAAGGTAGGAGGAAGAAGGAGAGTGTTTCGAATTTATTGAAGGGTTTAGGAGAGAGAAGGATGAGCATAGCTGGGAGAGAGCGAAGGTGCAGATAGGACAGGCGATAGAGGAGCTGAGAGGCAGGTGTGCAGATCGAGGCGGATCGGGACTGCGTGGGGGTAGGGAACGCAGAGGCAAGTGGTTGTGTGGTGCGCTAGGGCTGGAAAGAGTTTTGGCCAGGGCAGGGTGATGCGCAAGGGCTGGAGCAGGGTGCGGCCACCCTGAGGGAGGTGCTGCTTTTTTCGAAAAAGCAACACCCTCCAAAGTTGGGAGGGTGAGCTTATCTGGGAAGCAGGGCTAGCTGCCCTGTTCCCTATATAGCTTGGCAAGGTCCTAAGCTCAGCCACAGCCTTGCATGAGAAACCCTCTTTGCCTAACGTCTAGACTGCGCCATCGGGATTCGGGACAGCCTGCGACAAGCTGTCGTACAGCCAGCGTCATCTATCGTACACCCGCGCCAGCGTCCGCACACCTGCGTCATCAACTGTACGGACTGTGTCAGCATCCGTACAGCTTGCGTCAGCTACCGTACGCCCATGTCAGCAACTGTACGGACTACGTCAGCGTTCGTACAGATCACGTCAGCAATCGTACGGATCGCGTCAGCAACCGTACAACCACGTCAGCTATCCGTACTGATTGCGTCACTTGTACGGTCAGCAGGAGGATTCCGTACTGTACGGATTGCTGCAGAATTTCGTGCATTGCAGCCTGCAGCGAATTCAGCAAGAGGAAGACTTCGGGTTTATTGTGCCCGCGGTTCGCCAGTTTCCAGCATCCTCTTCCGTCAGCATCTCTTGGGACGGTTTTTCTCTGCTCCACTCTACTTTCAGCTTCGATTCCCTTAGTTATCTCTCTCAGTTATATTCGTTTCAAATCAGATTTAAGATATGTCTGATTCTGCAAATCCTGAGTTCACCATGGGAGATCAAGATTTGGATTACACTACTGTGGGAGAGGAAGACCAGGGTCTTTATGACGATCTGATTACGAAGAAGGCCTTTAGTGAATTCACCACTGCTCTGGATGGAAAATTCGAACAAGTTAATGCGAATCAAACGGGGTTGACACAGCAACTCCAAGGGATTCAGGCGACTCTCACCCTTCTGGCTAGCACTGTGCAGGCACTCACGCATGTGGATGCCATGGCTTCAGTGCTAGGTCCGAACATAACTCCAGATCCTTTTCCGGGAGATCAAAAGTCTCGAACTAAGGAGGTGGTTGACACTTGGTTACACAAGTGGCAGGTACACTTCCAATTCCACCCGTACCCAGATGAGAAGAAAATCTAGCTTGCAGCCGGTTTCATGTCAGGTAAAGCGTTGCTATGGTGGAAGGAACTCCAACCTAAGCTGGATACATGGATAGATTTCGAAGGGGTCTTCAGGAAAGAGTTTTTGAAGGAGGACGATTATGATATCGTTGGCAAGCTGAAAGCCCTCGATATGTCAAAGCTGAACTTGTCATTTGAAGTTTATCTTCAAAGGTTTCGGGATCTGCAGACCAGGGCCACAAAGATGGATCCAGTGACCTTGTTAGGTTTCTTTGTGGATGGTTTGCCAGATTCGTACAAGTTGCAAATAAAGAACAACAAATGCACAACGTTGCAAGAGGCCATGAACTACGGACGTATTTATGATGATACCATGGCCGGTGCAAAAGCAACTACAGTTTCCGACACGAGTGGAAAGAACAAACGAAAGTTCTTTCAGCCTACAACTGGTACCGGGGAGACGAAGTCTACGGATAATGCCTCCAAGAAAAACTTGTTTCAGGCAAAGAATGGTCGAGCCCATTTCCTTCGCACATTGAAGCTTAAGAAAGAAGGACGTTGCTTCTATTGCGAGGAGCGGGGCCACACCAAGAATGAATGTCCAAAGCGAAAGAATCAAAAGTTAGTGCTTGGACCGAAGCTCTAGGCGGGTCCAGGTACCAAAGCCAAGGGAGCGAACCAAGTTTCGATGACAGGTATTTCTGTAAATGTCATTACTTGCCCACTTTCTTGTAATTGCACTTTTAATACTTCGTTATTTGGTTCCCATGATCTTTTCCGAGTTTATGGAGAAGTTATGAACCAACAGGTTCACATTCTCTTTGATCCGGGCAGCTCTCACAACTTTGTTAATTACAAATTTGTGCAGAAGATGGGGCTGTCCACAGTACCTAGCGATCACACCTATGAGGTGCAGCTTCCAGCTGGGAAGCAGTTTTGGGATCGCAAGGTTGAAGCGCTTCCTATCCGGATTCAAGCTTACACAGGGGCTCTTACGTGTTATGTTATGCACCTGGAGCATGTAGACTTGTTAATCGGAATAGAGTGGTTTAAAACCCACAATATTCAGATTGGATGGACGGAGCATACCCTTTCTTTTGTAGATAAGGACACCCAATTTTGTATTTAGTGTGATAAAATTCCCTCATCTCAGGGACCTCTTGTATCTGCGATGCAGCTTCAAAATATATTAAACACTTCTCATTATGATGTCTATCAGTGTGTTTTGATTACGTTTTCTTCATTTGTTGTCTCTGTAATTTATTAAGTGTGTTTGAACACCGTGAATTGAGAATGTTGTTAGATAGTTTTAAGGATGTATTCCCTGCTCAACTGCCGGAAGGTTTATCTCCAGAACGGGCAGTAGATCATCGACTTAGTCCCAGGGGCTCAACCTATTAGTGTACCACCTTATAGGATGAGCCAGGTAGAGGAGGATGAGTTAGCTACCCAGCTACAGGATTACCTGAATATGGGCTATATACGCCCAAGTAAATCACCTTGGGGTGCACCTGTCCTCTTAAGAAAGAAGAAAGATTCTACCTGGAGAATGTGTATAGATTATAAACGATTAAATAAAGTGACAATTAAGAATCGATACCCTCTACCTCGTTCCGATGATCTGATAGACCGTTTGGTCGGAGCGAAGTATTTCACTAAGATTGATTTGCGTACGGGTTATCACCAAATCCGTATCTATGCTAAACACATAGATAGAACCGCATTCCGAACTAGGTATGGTCACTACGAGTTTCTTGTATTACCTTTTGGTTTGACCAATGCTCCTGCCACATTTCAGCAGATGATGAACGATTTGTTTCGGGAATATCTGGGTAAATTTGTAGTGTTCTTAGATGACATCTTGGTATATAGTCGAACGCTTGAGGATCACATAGAACACCTCCGGATTGTCTTAGTTATTCTAAGACAGCATAAGCTCTATGCCAAGATGAGTAAATGTGACTTCTTTATGAAGGAGATCATTTACTTAGGACACAAGATTTCTTCTGAAGGTATTAGCATTGACCTGGATCGTATCCAGAAGGTTTTAGAATGACCTATTCCTCAGACAGTGAAACAACTTCGTTCTTTCCTAGGATTTACGGTATTTCTACGGAAATCTGTGCGTGATTATTCACATATCACGGCACCCCTGACAAACATATTGAAAGGTCGTGGACGCAGGTCTACCCAGCCAATCTCTTGGAATGATGCAATGAACAAGGCTTTTGAAACCTTGAAGTTTTCTATCAAGGAAGCACCCATTCTTGCATTATCCGATCCTACCCAGCCTTATGTTTTAGAGGCCGATGCGAGTGATTATGCGATTGGGGCAGCTTTATTCCAGGAGGGCAGACCTGTAGCTTTCGAGAGTAAGAAGCTCGACGACACTCAATATCGTTGGCCCACACTCGAGAAGGAACTTTATGCTGTAGTGTATGCCCTTAAGGTTTGGCGACACTACTTGTATGGTTTAAAGTTCCTTGTATTGACTGATCATCAGTCAATTAACTATGTGTGTGACGGATCGGAATTGAGGGGACGGAAAGCTAGATGGGTAGAATTAATGCAAGATTTTGATTTTGAAATACGTTATCGTAAGGGTTCGTTGAATAGTGTGGCGGATGCCTTAAGTCGAGTTAAGTTTGTAAATGCTCTGTCATTTACGGAAATATCCTCAGACCTATTTCAATCCTTGAGAGGGCTATACGCAACTGATAGTCATTTCAGTTCTTATTGGCAGAGAGTCCAGGATAGGAGCTCCATGGTTGACCAGGACTCAGGGATTGTGCCACCTACGGTACAGGCGGCGGGAGGTCAGTGGATGATTAGGAATGGCTTGCTGTTCCGGAATGAAAAGATTTGTGTGCCAGATGTTTTGGACCTTAAATCCAAGATTCTCTGGGAGTGTCATGATGCTCCTAGTGCTGGACATCCAGGTATACATAGGACTCTGTCTCTTGTGAAGCATACCTTTTATTGGCCTAAGATGCGTGCATTTATTGAGAACTATGTAGTCGGTTGCCGGGTTTGTCAGGTTACTAAGGTCGAACGCCGTAGAAGCGCGGGGTTATTACAGCCATTACAGATTCCAGGTAATAAATGGGAAAGTATTTCCATGGATTTTATTACTGGTTTGCCTCGTACGCGCAAGGGTCATGACTCCATTTGGGTCATAGTCGACCGTTTGACAAAAATGGCTAGATTCTTACCTACTAGAACAACTATTTTAGCTGTTCAGCTGGCTCACGAGTTTGTGGACCACTTGTTTAAGCTGTATGGTTTGCCATCTAACATAGTCAGTGACAGGGACTCCAAGTTTACAAGTAACTTTTGGACGCTTGTTTTTGAGAAGTTAGAAACTACTCTAAGTATGAGTTCCTCCGATCACGCACAATTCGATGGCAATACAGAGAAGGTTAACCAGTTGGTTGAAGACATGCTTCGGGCATATGTATCTAAGAGACAGTCTTCCTGGGAAGATTATCTACCTATGATAGAATTTGCTTACAACAGTGCAAAGCATTCTAGTACTGGTTACAGTCCTTTTATGCTTATGTACGGGTTCCAACCTAAGTCACCAGTTATGGTTGGATTAAAAGGAATTCAAAATGATGCTGCTAAGAACTTCTTGCTAGACATGCAAGAAATGTTGCAGTTTGCCAAGGAGTCTATTAGAAGTGCCCAAGATCGGGACAGATTTTATGCTAATAGACATCGTTCACCTAGAGAGTTCTCTGAAGGAACGATGGTATATTTGCGAATTCCTAAGGAATCCAAGAGCTTAAGTACTGGTTTGGTTCCGAAATTATCCCCCAGATACTGTGGTCCATTCAAGGTCATTAAAAGAATTGGACCAGTTGCATATCGACTAAAATTGCCTCCTGATGTTAAAGTCCATCCAGTCTTTCATGTCAGTAGATTGAAAGAAGTCTTGGGTGCGGATGATCAACTTGTTTCTCCTCACGAGATAATAGAAGTTACAGATTTGACTTTTATTTCAAACGAACCTGAGTGTATTCTTGAATTTCGTGACAGACAGATTCGTAATCGATCTATCATGGAATACAAGATCAAGTGGAAGGATTGTGTTGAGGAGGATGCAACATGAGAGACATTACAAAACCTCTAGAGAACATTTCTGAGTTTTTTAGCGAACTCAGGAGTGAGTTCTTAGAGGAGGGGGAGTATGTCATGTGCATGGATTGGTATCTGACTTGTACTGGGTACACAAGACTAGCTCAGGTAGCCTGGGGAGGCTTAGAGCTAGGCAGGCTTGATTCTCGGGTTGAGTGGCAAGGGTACGAACCATTTATAGGTCTTCGCTATTTTTGGCGCTGGGGCCCAAGTCTATAAAAGGGGCCCAGGGGGTTCAGTTCTCAGTGTGCCGATGGGAGCAAGTTTCGTTCTCAGGTGCTAGGTCTGTTCTTGGATTGTGTCGTGGACGCGCGCCTGCATCTTAGCGTAGCCCAAGGCCCAGTGGCAGATCCCAGGCTTCACAGCGCCACCTGGTGGTATGGGACACCAGGCTGGTTTGGATCTGATTGGGAGTTCGTGCCAGTAGCTCAGCTCGTGGCTCGGAGGGGACATCTCCTGATTCGGGATCACATCCCGTAGATGTCATGGTTGGGTGGTGAGCAGCCTGCTCAGTTTCTCACGTTGTGTGTGTTTGTTTTGCAGATCAGAGGTTTCAAGAGTGCTGGGACGTGTCACTTACCAAGTTTCTCTAAGCACTATGCACAATTGTTAGTTTAGTCAATGCACAATTACTTAGAAACCATACGTGCTATAAAGAATGGATAACACATAACATTACAGGCTATGGTGGATTTAAGAAAGGAACTTTAATTCTATAGTGGATCAAATTACAAAATGCCTTTCTTGAGAGTATGAGCTACCCAAATGCTCAATAGATGGGCCTTGAAAATAATTAGACTCAGGTTGGGGGGAGTGATTAGAGCTACCAAATGGATCTACAAGATAATTCCTCTAAGTATTTTTTGTCAGAGTAATGTGTGGCATTAAACTTTGATTATCCATGCACAACAATGATTACCTACAAAATGTTCATCTCATGTAAGTACTTCATTCTCTATTTTGATTAGAGAATTATCCTTGAGTATCGTTGTGTTACCGTCTTTGGCTTCCATTTTAGGAATCAGAAGGGGCCGAGTACCATTCTCATGAAATTGGAATAGCTAATTCCAACAACAGCTAGATGTCAAGCAGGGCGAGCTGCAACACACGGTGTAATCAAATCAGCCCAAACCTCCAAGCAAATCTCCTTGAGATAAGTCGCAATCAACTGTAAGTGAGCTAGAATTGATTGTGCAAGAATCCCAATCCCACCAAGGAGCCATCACTCATTTGGAAATAGGCAGAGCCCCTCAGCTGCTGCGGAGCAGCTGCAGGTAGCTAGAGCAGGGCGGGGGCCTGCTGCATGCAGACGTGCTACAGGCGGGGGAGGCGGGAAAACCCGCAGTGGGGATCAAAGCAAAGTGGAGAGGGGGAGGGCAGGCAGCTGTAGCGATGGCTAAGCTAGGGCTACTGTAACCGCCGCCGCCTCCAAATCCATCCCGCTACTAGATCCTAACAGCGACATGACAGATGTGGAGAGCATGCAACAGAATATTGCAGCAGGTCCGATTCATCCTCACAGACGAACGTGCTGTCAAAAGGGCTCTTCGTCTCAACAAAAAAGGAATTAGATGCTGGCAGGACCTGTGGGACAGACCAAACAAAAAGTGGAAGAGTGAAGAGGCGGTAGTGGCAGAATTCAGACTAAACCAGTTCGATGCCACCCTAATCAAGGAGTGACAGAATCTGTGGGATGTGGAATCTCTAGCATGTATGGTAGGAAGTTCGATCAAAGAATTCAGATGGGCGGGGCAAAACCAACTCTGCCCATCAACCAGGAGCACCAAGAGAAACTAGTGCTCATCAACCAGGAGCACCAAGAGGAACTAGTCGCACATCTCAATTGAAAATGGATAAGACGGGAGTCGGCGGCAAAGTGGGAAAGGAGGTTTGAAAAGATGTGGGATAAGGAAATCCCGAAAAAACAATCGTGCTTGCTATGGCTCATCGTGCACAAAGGAGTCTGGACAGCAAGTAGAGCCCGAAGAATTGGGCACGGGGATGGGAAGTGTGCACGTTGCAAAAGGGAGACAGAGGATATTCCTCATTTGTTAATGAACTGTAGGCACTTGACCAAAGTCTGGAACCTTGCGAGAAGCCAAATAATGGGTGTCCCTATGCATTATGCATACTTGCTCTTGGGAGACACTCCATCCAGAGCACTGGGGCACTGACAAGTAGTGCGAGCGCAAGCGCTTTGGCTGTTATCGCATCAGTGATGTTCTGTTCTTTTTCGAAATGATTTCATTGATTCTTCTCTCATGTTACTAACGTGGTGGCTGAACGTAGGAACGAAGAAAAAATTGGGAGGCACTTGATAGGATGACGGAGGATGTAAAGGCGGGCCTTGAAAAGGAGCAGGCACTTGCTGACCAACAGGATCAGCTCATGCAGAAGGCACGAGACCTTATGGCGACCTACGCACACGAGCTTCAGGAGAGAGAGAGAGGTAAAGGCGGGCCTTGCATAGGAGCAGGCACTCGCTGACCAACAGGACCAGCTCATGCGGAAGGCACGAGACCTTATGGCGACCTATGCACACGAGCTTTAGGAGAGAGAGACGCAGGAAATCTCTCAAAGGCGTCAAACGTCCCTTCTCCCCACAAAACAAATGGCAGCCCCTCAGTCAAGTGTACGAAATGTACCAAACCCCTCTTCCATCACTCCGGAAGGAAGCATCCCGTATGTGCAGTACAAGCGACCTTTGGCCCGACCCGATCCAAGAAGTGCTACCTACAGAGTTCAGAATGAGAGTAACCTACAGAGCCAGCAGCTGCTGAAGGCTTTGGCTCAAGAAACGCCTTAGAGACAGGGTGAACCCCAGCGCAATGCAGGGCTAAGAAACACATAACAGACACACCGATCTTTTGACACTATTATTGTATCTGTTACCTTTCGTCTTGGCATGTCTGTCCCAAAGGAAGAATACTCGATTCTCTAAGCAGTGATGGTCGCAGTTTCTGAAAGGAACAAATGTAATTACTATAACGGTTCACTTTGACTTTTCAATATAAAACCCTCCTTTTTGGAATTTTTTTTTTCCAACAATGACTAGATGTGAAGCAGGCGAGCTGCAACACACTGGTGGAATGAAATCAGCCCAAACCTCCAAGCAAATCTTCTTCAAATAAGTCACAATCAACTGTATGAGAGCTGGAATTGATTGTGCAAGAATCCCAATCCAGAAATGATCTAAATACCCCGAAGTAGGATCTTGTAGATCATAGCTTATAAGGGAATCTTTGATAATCATGGGAATGCCTAGACTATCGTATGCAGTTTATTTTTTAAGTAGAGGATCTACCTTTCCATGAACTATAGCACAATGGTTGCTTCCCTTTGGATTAGTTGTCTTTAATGCACATTCGTACATGTGCAAGGACATATGATGCATACAGCATGTGCGTGCAGATGTAGGTTGGCGTAAGGGTTGTTTGTGGGGTTGTGTGGGTATGTCCTGTGGGTTTTGTTTGTCCATAAGTCACCTTAAACAAGTTCTAATTTAAGCATGAAAACATAATCTGTAGATGATGAATTTTCTTTAATGAACTTGCTGTCAATGATGAAGTATCTTTAATGGACTTGCTGTCAATGCGAGGGCTAAGGGTATGAACTGTGAGGGTTAAGGGAGTAGGTATGTTTGGTGGTTTTTGTTTTTTGATTAGTCATGTTAAATGTAGTTCAAAGCAGCATTTCAATATTGAGAAACATAAAAAAAATAGGGGGAGTTTGAAAAATTCAGTTTGTATTTTTAGGTCTGTAAAATGAAAATTTAATGCCCTGCATACATTTAGCCTGCTGGAACTATGCATAACAAGATAAAAAGTCACAGAATAGCTTCATACAACGCAGATAATGCCCAAAGATTTTGAAAGTACTCTAAAGTGTTATTTAAATCTTTCAAGGGGTTGCGACCTACATGTATAATGATTCAGTCCTCAGTGCTCACTGAACATTACAGTGTGAGACTTAAACTTTAAAAAGCAGTAGATTACAAAGTTCAAAGGTACAAACTTTTAATGACAGTTTACTGAAATATTAATATAGAATTAAATGATAAAATTTCCGTGATCCATCCAACAATTTAGGGGAGTACAGGTAGAGTACCCCCTGTTCATTGTGGTAATGAAATGTTTCGAGACTTGCACATTTCAAAAGGTTTCATTACCAATGAAGTGCGTTTCATCGTGACTATGATCTTAAACAAGTTTAGTTTGAGCATGAAAAACTAATGTGTAAATGCTGCCCTTAAACGGAATTACTGTCAATGCAAGGGCTATGTGAACAAACCGTGAGGCTAAGTAACTAGGTTGCCGATCCAGGTACTTAAGAGCATTGAGTACTTTGACCCTTTGTTTTTTGGAGAGATGGGTTTTTTTTTTGGGAGAGAAGGGGGTTTGGGGTTTCTTAATATACATATCATTCTTCTAGATGCTTCATACGAAGCAATACAATAGTCTGGAATGGTTTTGAATGGTCCTCTGTCTGATACACAATCTGAATTCTTTTGCAGCTGTGCCGTTTGCTTCAAGAAACATTTTGGCAGATCAAGAACTTCGGCAGTCGCTCAAGACGTTCAGGTATGTGAGTGCTGCTTTGCTACATAGAAAAGCATATATATATATCTATATATATTATTGTGCTGGGTCTGTGGAGGTGTATGTATGTGAGAGAGCATATACTTATACTATAGCGCACAACAACTTGTTGGGCGCTTATGACATCCATGAAGATGTCGTGGTGCATAGTCCCTTCCGTGCATGACAGAGTTTATGTGTTGCAAGTTGGTGACTGTCACGAGGTTGCAAGTGAGTTTATGTGTTGCAAGTGGTGGATTGTCATGAGGTTGAAACTGCACTATTTATTTTGCTCCTAGAGGATGAATTTGTGTGTACTACTGGATTCATCTAGATGTACAACCTCAGTTGTAGATCCATCAGTGTGTGCTGGGTCCACCCCCAAGCTGAAGGTCTAGGGTTTCACTCTCATGCCCTGGCTGGCAACAAGAAGTCAAACACCCCATATTTCCTTGTGAAACACCTATAGGATGTGAGTGACTTTGAAGTCAAAGCTCCAAATTGGAGACATTCTTATCCCAAATTTCTGTATTTGCTTTTTTTATTAAGCTAACCATTTACTTGTTGTCAAATACTATAGTAGAGTGCCGAAGTCTCTCTACCAATCATCATTGAGAACATAGCACTGTGTCAATCATTCTCTCTTGCTCTCAGCAAATTCATCCATTTGGATAAGGTCATAAGGACAAAAGATAGATGTACCTATGACGATCTGGACACCTACTACTTGTTAAAGAGTGGGAATTTCTATACAAATGGCTTATCCAGCAAGCTTTCCTGGCACAATCCTTCACAGTATGACAAGGTTGAAGCCTGCAAAGAAAAGGTTAGAGAGTGAAGATGCTGTCTTCTTGGATTGAGACGCTTTTGATTGCTTTTGAGCCAAATTGATCGAAGATGGGCCTTTGTCAGTACCCTTCCTCAAATTGGCTCTATGCATCGCTGAAATCTCTCTTCACTGCCAAAGTGGCATCACAGATTTTGGCAAATTTTATAGTATCATCGTGACATGGTTTAATTTCTTTGAACCTCCTGCTGATAGTAGTCAAATGGAAGCCGAAAGGTGGACTGCATATGAAAAATAATTGGATGCAGTTAGTAGCAGAGTCTTCCATTTCTTGGATATAGTTATTTAAGCTTTGCTCCCCCTTCTTGAGACTATGAATGTTACAATGGTACTCCATGCGATTGATTGAAACCAAAGCTGTCTTGTATACATCTTGAAACTCATCCCATGTTGTATCAAGTGGATGCCTTATTTTGCAAGTAGATTCGCACCTGGCTGATCCTATAAACCTCCAAATCTTAGTGTGAATCAAAGAAATCCGTCCAACAACTTAATCGTTGTCAGATGAACCTTAGTAAACGCCTTTTTCTTGTGTAAGGTCTTTTGGAGAAAAGTAACATGCATGGTTGGCAATTATTCTTTCAGCTGCCAGAAGCTGCTCTTGGGCTGCTAAGCATAGTTGCAACATAAATAGACCGTTCTATCTACTGAGCATACGATCAAGTAAAAGGACTGGTAGAATAAACTGGAAGCTGCTGATTGGGAGCAGCTTCAGCAAGCAACAACAAGCAGAACTGATTTTCAATTCTCAAGGTAAGGAAGTGATGAAAAAAAATATCAATTATATAGCATGACCACTTTTAAGCAGGGTAAAAATGGTTGGTGTCCTGAAGATTTAGTGTGAGAACATATAAGAAAGGCACAAAAGAAATTTACAAAGGGGACAAGGAAGTGGGTCTCCATGTATAGGCGGAAAAATCTAAGCGTATCCAATTATATCAGTTCCAGCATGAGAGAGAGGAATTGAAAATTAATTTTGCAGCTCTGAAACTGAATGTCCTTGGTGGAAAGTTATAATGGTGAAAGAGGAGACAGGGACATCGTAAATGGAAAATTTACTTTATTGGTCTATATGTAAATTTTTGCTAACGATGGTTTCAGAGGTTTGACCCAGGAAGGTTTTGTGGTTTATGATATGGTTACGACACAGATCAATATATTACACTTCATATAAGAATTCAAGATGTACTCTCTGTTCTTTTATTTTTTCTGTTTTTTGTGACAAGGCTTCCTATGGTTGTATTTTCTGTCTACTTCCCCTGTACTAAAAGGCGATTGAATTTTGAATCCTCTCTATTCCTCTGTTGTGACACTCATCATACTTCATATTTATTTGCTGGCAGTAACTGGCCAACATTCCCTCAGGTGTATGTTAATGGAGAATTCATTGGAGGTTGCGATATAATTAAAAAGATGCATGAGGTCAGTCAACTGCTGTTTCTTTGTAAACTTTCACGCCAAGTTTTACAAAATATAACCAGTGAAAAATACTTACCTTGACGTCTTCTGTCCCCTTGTGGCCAGTCTGGTGAGCTCATGGAGCTTTTAAAAACCGTTCCTCGGAAATGAGTCTCAAACGGACATTGCCAGGAATGTTCTGTTTTAATATTGACTAGAGATCGAAGTTCTTAATCTCCAGATGCGAATGGTGTATCTGCATCAATTGTTGCCGGAAAGCAACCAAATTTTTGTGACTGCGTGTGGAGAAACTGATAGGTCAATTATTTGATGTTCTTGGTACCACAGCTACAAGTTGTGAGATCTTGTTTAGCTGTTGATCTTATATTTGAAATGTTCCTGATAGATATAATGTGCTCTAAGAACTGAAGTGCACCTGTAAATCAAACTATGAAATTTAATGTAGTGTCATGGCAAATATAGGTACACTTCTCCCTGGTTACATATGGAATTTTGTGGAGAAAAGACTATTGTGGTAATATTTTTTTGTGATAATTTTGCACAAGGATATAATTCCTTATTTCTTTGGTTCTGCATGGGGTGTGGCTGCATGACCTTTGCAGTTATTCTTATGTATTGTAATTTACACAAGGATACTGTGTAACTGTTTGCTATAATTGCAAGATAATGATAATAAGGTGCATTGTGTAGACAAAATGCGCGCATTCATTGTGATGGCTGCACGTTGACAGATGCTTTGCAGATATACATATTTGGGGTAAATATAAAGAAACTTCTGGGCCCTAAAGGTGCTGCAACTGGAGAATGAGAGTGGGTTCCCATTTACTATATCCAAGGATGGGAAATTTTAACATTTGTATGCAACTTTGAATGATGAAAAAAGGAGCATGTACTTCTCATTTTAGAAGAATTGTCACAGACTTGAACTCAAATAATAGCTAAACAAAGAACACAAAGTGTTGTAAATTGAAAATTCTTCAAAGAAGGTTGATACACACAAGTCATGACAGATATCCATATAGGTTCAGAAGCAGCCGTATTCATTTGTATGAGTTGCTGAGCACTAGTTATTTAGAAAGTTTGATTTCTATTGTCATTTTTAGTTCTAGTCGATAAACAAATTAGAGCAATTTTGTGTGAATATTGAGCTTGCATATCGTTTGTTTACATCAATTCCTTTATCATGTTCCTAGTCTAGTGGAGAAAGAGAAGCAAGCTTCACCTCTAGTGCATTGGTGCTTTGGCATTAGGGACTTAGGCTTTGGGCCAAGGCCTTGGTCTTGAAAGCTCTCTTAAGAGCTTGGGCCTTGGAAGCCCCAAACCATTACTCTGATCATTGATTGGTGTTGGCACTTCGTGCGCCAACCTTTAGTGCTGGAAAAGGAGACCAAGGGTGTTGGAACCACTTGCACACCCTCAAGATAGAAGAGGGAGGACTTCTGTAACTCCTCAAATATGAAACAAAAGAAGGGGGAAGGACTCTAGTTCATCCTCCTAGCAAGTAAATTGCAAAAAGGGAATTCAACAGAGAATTAGGAAGGGAAATGGGCTCAGATTCACCTCTTGAGAAGTAAATTGAAGAAACATAACTCCAAAGAGAATCTATAAAACTTCATTTTAGGAGCTACAAATATTAAAATCTTTGACTAAGAGATCTAGGGGATGCAATATGGCTTGAAGGACTTAAGAAGAACCTATGTCTTGGAAAACATCAAATAGTGCTAAACTATAGAGGGATGGAGCTAATCTTGGAAGCTCTAACATCATGTCAATAGAAGTGTTGAAGGGTAAGAGAGGAGAGGAGAGGAGAGGAGAGGAGAGGAGAGCAGAGCAAACACCATGATCTCTATATAAATGTACACTTTTATATTTTAAAAATATGATATTAAATACATAACCCTACTTAGAAAACCCTATTAGGGTATTTTAAATTGAGGGAATGCCCTTTTCTACTACTCTTGTATACATATTGCCTCTAGTGAAATTTACATTCCCAACATGGCACCTACTTGGATTGGTCATTGTAGTGAAAAATGACTACTCTATAGAAATTGAGAAAAAAGACAATGTATAGTTGAATTAGAGTGGCAACAAGGCCTTTCACACTTATTGATTCAAGGGCCTTTACCTATTCCATAGGCCCAACTTAGTGAAACACGGGTCCCTTGGTATAGAAAGTGAGGAAAAAACCATGTTTGGGTAAAATGGAGGGGCACTTGGAAATCCAATTCTTATGTGGGCTTTCCACATGGTTACTCCTATAAATTATGAATGCCTTGTGTAATTGTTTCCTAATTTGAGTTTCTTTACCCACTATGTACATCCAAATTAGTGAAAATTGGCTTCCTCGATAACCAAAATTGAGAAGAAAGATGATTTACAGTTAGATAAGAGGAACCGGTGGAATCCAATGTTGATGTGGCTCTTCCATAGCTCACATCTATCAAGTATGAAGACTTTGTGCACTACATCCTTTCACTCCCTTCAGTTCGCCATTGGAGTGGAAAGTTGCTACCTTGATATCAAAAGTGTGAAAAAGACCATTTATGGTTGAATTAGTGGAATCCTATGTTTATATGGACTTACCATAAGCACAATCCCATTAATTATGAAGCTCTTGGTTACAATTTTCCCAACTAGAGACCCTCAACCATTTTGTATACCCAAATTAGTGATACAAACAAAGAGACCATCTATAGTTGTGCTAGAATATAACTCCTATAAAGTGAAATACACTTTCAAACTATTTTTTGATTCAATGTATTTTCCCACTAGGGTTTGAATGGAAAATGGTTCCCTTGGTATAGGAATTGTGAGAAAAGACCATTTATGGTTGAAATAGAGGTGCAGAGTATTATCTAATGCTACCATAGTTGTGCCAAGATAAATGCCTCTCAAAAGGGCCTTGTAAGCAATGGATTAAGCCTAATCAAAGGACCATGGTAGGGGCCAAACCCCCCCTACCTAGGTGTGTTAAGCCAACAAGTGACCCCACCTCTTACACCTCTTACACCCCTGTTACACCTAGGCACGAGCCACCATGTTCAAAATTTGAAAGTTGAAACTTTGGACTTTGAATTCCCTCTTCCCCCTCTCTCTTCCCTCCCTCCCTCCCTCCTCTTCCCTTCCTCCCTCCCTCCCTTTGCCCTCCCCCTCCCTCTCCTCCCTCCCTCCTCCACGCCTGCTTCTCCTCCCCCCTCCCCCACATCTGCTGGTCCTCCCCCTTTCGTCCTCCATGTGTGCTGGTCCTCCCCCCTCCATCCCTCCCCCTCGCCTACTTCTACTCCTTCTCCCTCTAGCATGCCGCTCCCTCATGCATGCTTCACACCTGCTACTCCACTCCTCTATAGTCCTTCACTCATGGAAAATCGAGGATGTCTCCAACGAGTTCTAGTTTCACTTAGAGTTGGAGGCTCAATATGCAAGCGCACACAGTTTGGTATTGAGGAAAATTTTTGGAAATGTGCTCCATAGTCTTCTTTTGCAAGGAAAGAAGCATCTTGAGCTTTGGGCAGAAGGAACCTTGTATCCAAGTAGATCCTTCCACCTAGAAAAGCCCTCCTTTTCATACAATGCATAAGCTTGTTCGGTTTGTTGAGACAATAGACATGCTAAATTGATTGGCTATTGCAATCTACTAAACCATGCTCAGGACAATGGCTATGCCAGCAAGCGAATAATGTAGAGCATAAGTAGAACAATTAGCACATTTAGGAAATAGTACCATTGTTGCAATGCAAAACTCTATATAGGAGCTTCAAGGGCAGAACAAGGATGTTCATGATCAAGCCAATGCATTGGACTTGGATAGACTTGCATTGGAATTGGAGCAATAGGAATTACAAGAATCACTCTGTAAGCTAGCTGAAACTAAAAAAGCTTTGGAAAGATCTATATACATCCAAGTTCAATGTGCCGTAGAGGATGAACGAGAGAAGGCAGAAGAACGAGTGCAAAAGAAGAAGGAAATACCTTTGCGATTGAAGGATAGGAAAAGACAATTACATTGGCACCCATTGGCAGTGCTAGAAAGAGGAGAATCTAAGCTACAAGGTTGGTCCTCCAATGTTCCAATGAAATTTCACTGTCTTGTGCTACATTGTTTGTGCTTAATTTTACTTGTGTTGACTGTCCATATGCACTAGCTGGTTTATTGAAGTCAATTGATATCATTATGATATTAAAGGACCCAAGACACAAATGCCTACATGTGCGAGTTGCTAAAGAGGTCATTAAGGACTTCAAGGGCATTGTAGATGCAAAGGAGATGCTTCAGTAGGAGCTTGTGACATTGCTGGTGTAAGTCGTGAAGCTTACACATCAGTTTTAAAGTTTTCAAGTTTGCTCTTCTAGGAAAGTATAATAAGTCTATGGTGCCACTACCTACACCTTGGTCTATCAAGCTTGCAAGGCAAGAAATAAATCAACGCGCAAGAGAAATGCTTGGAGGTACCATTGTGTGTAAGGGGCACCATGACTTGGAAGAGTAAAAACAAATCTGGTTTGCAATCATTTGAGATGAATGCTTTCAACAATATTTACTTGGATGTTGAGAAACTATAGCAAGCAATGGTCAAATTCTATGGCATGAGAGAAGATGGTAAGAGGAAATCCATCACATCATTTCACTTAGTTTAATTTTCTATATCATGTAAATCTAAACAAATTTTTATTTTGTTGTATATAGTGCAATGGCAAGCTCATTTCTGTTATCAAAATGGATGAAGCTCAGTTGGTCAAAGAGCACAAGCTAGAGATAGTGAGAATCTGTATTATGAACAAAGCCTTGGCCTTTGTTCAAGGGGATGAGGAAGTTGAGCAAGATTTCTTAGTTCAATATGAGAAAGACATATGGTGGCTTGCAGCATTTGAGACTACAAAAGAGTGCCATGAGAAATTGAAGTGGGTCCTAGAGAGAATAGGAATCCCATCAATTATTTGAAGACAAGTGGGAGGGAAAAGTTCACAGTGGATGGCCATTGAACATTTTGAGTTGAATGGCATCTTGCTGGTGATTTGAAAAACCCCGAGTGCTTGCATGGTTGTGATATAGGAGCAAATGCAACATTTACATGCTTGTATTGCATGTGTTCTCATTTGAAGCAAAAGGTAGAATCTAATTCCACAAGAAGTATCCACATGTTGCACTACAGAAGCTCAGAAGTTTATTTTAGAGATGGGATTCCATGGAGGACATGTCAAACTTAAGGAGGACAAGAAAACATCCTAGGCAACACTAAATCTTCTTGCCAAAGTGTCCATGGGTGGAGCAAAGGCAAGGAGACTCTTATCCAATCACAATATTGAGAAAGAAAAAAATACATTATCTCAAAGTACTTTGGGTTGAGAATATTGCAAAGCCTTGTGTGAATACACGACGACCAATAAGGCTTCACATCCTCAAGTAGAGAATTTGAGATCAAAAGTATGGACAAAGCTTGATGCATTGATAACATTGCTTCACCAGGGTCACATCATGTTTCTGGGGCTGATCTAAGGCCAGCCAATGCTACAGTGGTTGCCTCTACTGCTGGTCCTTCTGCAGGGGGTACTCCTCCTGATGCCTCTTCCTCTAGCACTCCTGCCAGTGCTCTTCCAGCTCAAGAACAGTCAAGATGGGATGCAAGAGATGCAAATGCACATTCATGCATTGCTTTATCATGCAAGAGAATCATTATTCCACACATCCGGTCTTGCAGGACAGCAAAGGATGCTTGGGATAAATTGGCTTCTCTCTATCATATTCGCAATGAAGCTCGTGTTGCATATTTGAGAAGGCAATTATAGGAAGTCAGTATGAATGAAGGTGAGTCAATGGATGCATACTTGACAAAGATCAAGGACCTCATGGAACAGCTTGCCAACATTGATGAGGTGGTGCCAAATTCACAGCTTGTCAGTACCACATTGAATGGACTACCAGATACATATCAAGGGTTTGCTACAACCCTTCGATTAGTGGCCATGGGTAATCCAGACCACTATTCTTTTGATCAACTAGTTAGTTTGCTTTTGTAGGAAGAGCAAAGTAGAGCTAACAGACAAGCCATTATTCTTGATCATGCATTTGCTTCACAGCAGACAGGAAGAGGCAAGGCTTACAAGCCTATGGGCAAGCCAAAATCTACGCATAGCAGCTGCAATTCCTCCCATGCATCTAAAAATACAGCAGATAAGGCAAAGAAGAGCCACACCTCCATAAGGATGTATATGAATGTCACCAATGGAACCTATTAGCTTGAGGATGTTGATAGCATCGTGATACCCAGATGCACCAATGAGTATCGCCTTAAATTCTTTCTATGTTCGACCACCTTGAGGGCCAGTAGACCCTCTCTATCACTAGAGAGGATAGGGGGGGGAAGATGTGATGCCAAAAATTGATATTTTTTATTTGGAATTAGTATTGTTTTCTCTATGTTTGATAAGAGTTTGACTATCAGGTGATAGCCTATCGGCTCTCACTTATTTCTATTTTCTAAGATATTATATGGGATTGAGAGGATGAGTGGAATGGATCATTGTAAATACCATGTGTATGAATGATAAATACCTTGGTATGGGGTATTTATAAAAGGTTCAGGATAGCTTTGAAAGAGTTTATGCAATTAATGGTGGTGAAAGCACGAGGGGAGTCGTACATTATGCATGACATGGTAATCATGTCACTGTCATAATCTTTAGCAATTGCTTTACTAAATTTTTTTGTTGCTGAAATGATGTTCGTCATGTCTACAACATATTCTCTATGCACATAGACCATGGTTTGTACAAAATTGGACCCTCTATTCATTTGGAACACACAAGGCATGGAGAAGTCACACTATCAATCAAGGTAGCCTACTTTAAGAACTCAAGGCATTGTGGAGGTGTCACTCATAGTAATACATTGAATGAGATGTTCGATTGGTGTTTTAGATGTTTACTTGGTAGGAATCTGGAAAGGAAAAGGCATCAAAACTTGCCTAAGCAATTCAAATTGTATCAAAGAATAGAAGTCATTGTGCATGGAAGGCATCCACCACAGGCAGCTGAGGAGTTGCATGTTGGTTGCATGGAAGGGGGCAGATGGGTCCAAAGAGAATTTGAAGCTATGTTGTAATTGTATACTACTCTACAACGAATAAAGTGCAAGTTTGGACCACAATTTGAGTACTCGCACGTGGAGCTATGACTGTGTTTGGAAGTCGGGGGTTGGGGGCAGGGTGGGGAGGTGATGGTTTGGGGGAGATGGGGGGGTGGGGTGGGGAGGTGGTGGGGAGGGACTTACTTGAAAAACCCTAAAATAAGGGATCTAAGGGCTTTAAAAAAGCTTTTACAAAGACTATGTAAAATGTATTTGAAGCCCTAACTCTCATATTTCAATGGCAAGAGTGAAGAACATTGCCAATCCCATAGGACATTGCCTTAGCACTCCCCGCCCAAGTTCCTCATCCAACTCCACCAACTCCTCGTGATCCATTGCCTCCTCTGAATACATGAATCCCTCCAAGGACATGAATTCCTCTGGGGAAATGAATCCTAGTGCCTCCCATGAGCCCTCCCTTGACTCCCATGAGAACTCCCATGAGCCCTCCTTAAACCACTCCTGTGAGCCCTCCTCTAACTTCCATGAGCCCTCATGCTTATTCTCAAATGCACCCTTGAGAACTCTCGTGAGCACTCTTCCCATGATACCCAAGTGCACACTCATCAGCCTTCCCACCATGAGCCCTCCCCAGATTCCTAAGAGTGCAACCATGAGCCTTGTCTTGATTCCCATAAGCCCACCCCTACCCATTAGAAACCACTTTAGTCCTCCCCTCCCCATGAGATAGCCAGTCAGCCCTCCTCCTACCGATAATAGTCTTTCCCAGTTGATCATATGGAAGAGAAAAATGTAGTTGAAAACCTCCAAGACATTGAGAACCTTTCTAGAGGGCCTTCAGTAAAGCAGATAGCACGGAAGTTTGTCTTGATCCAAATATTCCATTGATTCATAGATTGGAGATAGTACATGTGCCCCTACTAGAAGAACCTTTACCACAATAGCAACTAGCTCTGCGACCTCTAGTTCCAAGGGAGAGAACAAAGACCACCAAGAAAGCTCCATCACAAGGATTATTTTCAAAAGCTAGGTTCAAAACAAGCATGCCGGCAAGATTCGGAAGCACAAGTAAGGGAAGAGAAAAGGAGGAAGTACAAAGTAGATAAGAGGCCATGGAGCCATGTGCATCTACTTGTGTAGCCTCCACCAAAAGTGAAGAAGCCATATGGAATGAAACCAGGAGTAAGAGCAAGTAAAGAAATCAAGGAGTTATAGAAGAGTAATGATAATGTGATCCCACGTGCTCCTTTCCAATTCATTGCATGTGAGATCACATAAAGCTACAAGGATAATGTGCGTTTCTATAAGGGCGCTATGGGGGCAGTTGAGGAGGTTGTGGAGCAAGGAGGGAGCAAGTCACATTAGACTCTTTGAAGATGCAAACTTGTGTGCCATCCACGCAAAGCATGTCACAGTGATGGACAAAGATGGCTCTTACAAAGAGGATATGGTATGATCCTAGACTTAGGCCTTAGAATATTTGAGATTATCCCCTTCCCCTTTGGAGGCACATTTTTGTATATGCTGCCCTTAAGGCAAACTCTTTTAATAAACAACAATTTTATTTTTCTGCAAGATCACATTGTTGAGTTCTTTTCCTACGTTTTCAATGTTGAAATATGATGCATTTCAAGCCTTTTTATTATCAAAATACATTTGGAAGGGGTAAATGATGTAATTTCACCATGATAGTGTCATTTCTGACAAATACACAAGTAATCACACCATGCCATAGAAAGCAAAGTTGTGCGGGATGGCAATATCTCCCCAGAAACATCAAAACACACCACAGCACGAATTTTTCCATTTGGTCAGCCCCCAAATGGCCCAATTCATCTCGTGGTGGGTTTTGATGTTTTTGGGGAGATCTTGCCATCTTGGACAACTTTGCCTTCTACTACGACATAGTGAAATTCCTTGTGGATTTATTAGGAATGATCATCATAGTGCCCAAAATTGGACAAGATCATAATATTGACTTTAATTTTACCACAAAATGCTTTAAAATAGTGGATGCAATTTTTACAACAATAATAGGATGCATTTCAGGATTAAATGAAGTAGTGTCATTTTTGACAAATTCACAAGAATTTCACCAAGGCAAACTTGTTTGGGATGGCGCAATATGCCCAGAAATATTAAAACTTGCCACAGTGTGAATTTGGGCAACCCTGAATGGTCAAATTCATGTTGTGGGATGTTTTTATGCTTTTGGGTAGATCTCGCCATACTCAACAACTTTGGCTTTGGCAGCATGGTGAAATTTTTGTGGATTTGATAGAAATGATCATCATAGTGCCCAAAACTAGCCAAGAGCATATTATTGAATCAAATTTTACATCCATATGCTTTGAAACAATGGATGTAATGTTGACAACAATTAATAGATTGGAATATGATATACCCGTAGAGATGAATATTGAGAACAATGATGACTTAAAACAAATATAATAGTAACATACAAAAGAAGGAAAACAATATATTAACATACAAATGATGTTTATCTATTAAATAGATGGATGATAAGATTCTTAAAACTTACCATTATAGTGTTTTTAGCTTCTATTACTTCCTCTCTTGCAATGTTGATGGATCTTTGGCCCGCTGTATCCTATTCCATATGAGAGGTAGGAGCTTTGTCCTAGTCTACCTTGGAAGTGAAAGCTTCTTGAGTTGGAGGGTTGCACATAAAAAATTGACTTGTTTGCATCTCTCGATATAGCCACCATCCTCAACAAAAGGTCTTCCATTGTTTGGTCATCTAATGCCAAAATTCCAGGATCTTAGACATTGGTGTTAACATCAAACCCAAATAGCACCCCCTAGTGCCTCGTCCTCCCGCAATCCAAAAAGCACCTTGATTTCATGAAGGAACACATACTCCTCTCCATCAATGATGAGGGGGAACAGTTACCATATGTCTAATGTTGGGTCAATGATCTTTGAAACAGATTACACTACGTTGGCAGGGGCTGTTGGAGTAGGTCCAATGCTTCAACTGCTTCCATCTCCTCCCTTTGCTAGTCAAGAGACTCTTCCATGTATAGGTCATATTTTGGTAAAAACAGATTTGTGGTAGGGCAGGCATTTGAGGATGAGGCTTATTCCTCTAAATTTCCTTCCTGGAGAAGAAATATGAAGGTCATCTTCCAAGAAAGGAACATATATCCCGTGTTCTCTGTGATCCCCAATTTCATGAGATCCTTGATATCTACATGCCTAAACCCATCCCCCATAATATTATCACAAAATGGGTCAACTGCTTCACAAACTTGGGTTCCTCCATAAAAAGATACTTGATGAAATCTATGGGAACCCATGTCTTTGCGGACTCATTAAGATGATATACAAAAGGAACAAAGTTGTCTTTCATGTACTTGATGACATCTTTGAATTCATCCTTGGCTCTCATGTATGTGCCTAAAACATCTATGGTTTTGTCAAACAACAAAGAGAGCTCTTCGTCCCACTCTACAAATGGAGTTCGCGCATTGCTGCATTCATGGAAGATGCAATCAAGGAATGATTGAGGGAGTAAAAAGTTTTGAGAGTAGAAGTTTCTAAGGATCACTAAAAGTGAAAGTGAGAATTGAAATTTAAATTGCACTTACCTCTATATATCCAAACCCTCAAATTAAAAACCATAAATCCTAAAATCCCCAAATTCGTTGGACAATCTTAGACATGCAAGCATAGGAAAAACATCAAACTAAATTACATCACATTTCCTATGTCCATTTCTTGAAACAAGAACTTGGAAATGCCAAATTATTTAATTCTATACAAGTCAAACAAATTCTTTCAATGTTCCAAGAGGAATGAAATTGGCATGATGCATGGCACTGTTCTACACGTCGGCCAATCTATTTGACATTTAAGGTAAAGTTGTGACATATCATCCTCCATGACCAATAGGTGTTCTTGCACATCCCTTAGACTCCATTTTGATGTGACAATCAAATTCTTGACATCTCCCTCATCAACATCAATAGATAAATATACCCTTGTATTTTCTTCATTGGTAGAGTCAAGGCATCCTCCATGACCAATAGGTGTTCTCGCACATCCCTTAGACTCCATTGTGATGTGACAATAACATTCTTGACATCTCCCTCATCAACATCAATAGATAAACATACCCTTGTATTGTCTTCATCATTGGTAGAGTCAAGGGGAAGCCACCGGCCATTTGTTTTCTTCCAACGCTTGTACTAAAAAGATAAATACAACATTTGGTGACATGTCATATCTAATAACCACATTGTACTTACATGCATGACATTGTTGCCCTTTTCTTCACTTGGCTTGGTTCCCCATTCATCCCAACAAAATCTTCAATAGCATTTTCATCTACATGCTTGTAGGACCACGTAGTTTTTGTTCTATACATAAATATATTCTGAAAGCAAGAAAAAAAAAGTGCAAAGGCATAAACCAAGACAACCTTGCCCATTTGGATCAAACGTGAACTTCATGGCCATGCCCACATCCTTTGCGATCTTATCCTTGTACGATTACAATGTCCTCAAGTCCACCATGATGCAATCCATGTCTTGAAGTTGTGGTGATGCAATGCTTTGTAGATGGCCATAGATTGGCATTGTCCTTGTAGTGATACATTTTGCATTACACCAATATATGTTCTTCTTTTGCAAAGAGGCCGACTTCTCCCTGGCATGTATTTGCTTACATAACCTCATGAATCACTATGAACTTACCTATGAATGGCTTGACTGGTTCCCAATCCTCAAAGTCCAAAGGGAATACATCTACCATGAATAAGATCTCTTATTAAACCAATACTAAATTTCCAAAATGAACTCTTAAATCTTACAGGTGAAAAAGATACATAGATAGAAAGACTTACATTGCAATGATATACTAGATTGATTGGCTGATGGACGCAGCCACATGTTCTTTCCCATGTGGACATACACCTTTTCAAGATATCCTTTCTTTCCAAAATTGATCTTTAAGATGTGGCCCTTCCACTCATGCCAGATATCACCTCTCTTGCTCTTGGGAAGCCTATGTGGTCCTATGGCTAATCCTTTCATAACTATCCAATCATGCAAGGGATCTTTCATCTAATGCATTTTTGGTCTTGTGGAACACACAAGATGTCACAACATTGCATGGCCTTGTAGCCATGTTCTTCACCATGCTTATAGAGGTAGCAACAAGTATGAAAATCCAACACCAGGCAGAGGAAGAGAGGAGATCCAACAGAGGTAGAAGAGAGGGAGAGCGAGAGAGAGCGAGAGAGAGAGAGAGAGAGAGAGAGAGAGAGAGAGAGAGAGAGAGAGAGAGAGAGAGAGAGAGAGAGAGAGAGAGAGAGAGAGAGAGAGAGAGAGAGAGAGAGAAAAGGGGGTGTGTGGTAGGTAGAAATGAGGTAACAAAGCAAAAATAGGAGTTGTTGCAACCAAAATGAGGTAATGGAGTAGCAACAACAACTGTTGAATCCAAAATGAGCAGAGCAGCGGGAGCCAGAGTAGGAGGCAATAAAGAAAGAGATGTCAAAGGGTAGATGCAAGAGAGGAAACTCTAAATTTGAAAGCTAGAGGGAGAAATAGGTTGGACTAGAGTAGAGGACTAGAAGAAGAGGGGTAGACCTATAGGAGAGAGGAGAATCAAAATTCACCCCAAAGGTCCCTACTCCTCCTTGAATACCATCTTGGATGATTTGGGGAAGGTGCACATGGGAGGAGAGTTAAGCTTGGGTAAATTGGGGGGGGAGGATGATTTGGGTAGTTCCTAGTGTAAGGGGAACAACCAATAGGGGATATTTGTAGGCCTTCCCACACTACACCTCAAATCCCTCTCTAATCCCTTAAAATTAGGGAACACAAATTGGAGGTCCTTTTGAGACTGCATTTCTCCCCTAATGCTTGCACACTTGTTTATTGACTTGAGGCCTTTCACACACTCAAGTTGGTCATTAGAGTAAAATTGGGTAGCTTGCTATAAAAAAATAGATTTGATGCATTAGTAAGGGAACTTGATTTCACCACATCATCACAAGAATTTAGGGAGAGGGATTTTAGAAGTGAAAGGGGCCAATAAGATTTGTAGGGTTGGGGATAATACAATGTGCTAGAAGATTATAACATTATTTTTGATGTTTTTATCAATGTTTATATTGATTCTTATACCGACATAGGAAAAATCATAGGGTTTATTATTTATTCTTTTATCTTACTTTTTATTTTCCAAACCAATGACCACAAGGAGTATTAGACGGATGCTTCCAGCAGAGAGTAAAAAGGGATGTCAGAGGGAGAGAGTGAAACGAGATTTTAGAATGAAAAAGGAAAGGATGAGAGAATGATAGGGAAAGGGAATGCTAGAGGCATATGGGAGAGAAAAAGGGAGTTGTAGAGGGGGGAAATGAGAGGGGAAAGGGGAGATAAAGGGATGGGAAAGTCAAGGAGAGGAGAGATAAAGAGAGGGGGGAAGGGGAAGAACAGAGGAAAAACAATAGAGGGAGTAAGGATAGATCACATAGATGTGAGCTAGGTGCTTCATAAGCATAACAAGGATGAAGGGAGGGACTCATGGCAATCTGAGGGAATTGTAGAAGATGGGGCAAAGAAGACACTAGAGAAGGGAAACAAAGAGGATGAGAGGAAAAAAGTCCTCTTAGATTAAAAGTGCTAAGTAGTTAATACATGATGTAGTTTGACGTTTATCACCTTTTTCTCCTTGTGAGGTACAAGTTGTTGTTTTACTCGGATAATGCAAATTTAAGTCATACTTTGTCCTTGGATTCTCTATATTCATGGGAATGTTGGTTCCTTAGCATTTCATCTAGTATAATAAGAGCATGCAATGAGAAAGAAGTTGAGAGACTGAGAGGTGAAGAGGACATGGAGAGGGGGAAAGGAGAGATAGAGTTGGGGGAAGCAGAGAAGCTATTATTACAAGGAAAGGGGGGAAGGAAATATTGATAGAGTAGACGGGGAGAAGAAGGAAGTGGGAAGGGGAGAGTTAAGGAAGAGAAGCTACTATTACAAGGGAAGGGGGGAAGGAAATATTGATAGAGTAGAAGGGGATAAGAAGGAAGGGTGAAGGGGAGAGTTAAGGAAGAGGAGAGGGAAGAATCTATGACAATGCAAAGCCTTTGATGTCTATAGCAAAAATGATGAGCTTCTTGAATTCATGATAGTAGATAGCAGATGTGTGACACCACCAAACCAATAGCACCACACACATCCACCATAAAGTTTTCTCTCCCCTACATAGGTTCTGAGTAGTGCTTGAGCAAAGGCACACTAGTAAGATTTAGCTCCTCTACATAGGTTATAAGATTTATCTCCTCTACATAGGTTCTATGATTTGTCTCCTCTACATAGGTCCTAAGTTATACTGGTGTCCATCTCCATCTACCTTTGTGACTTCATCTTGTGCAAATTATTCAAATGTACTAGATAGGAAACTAGATTTTTAAATAGTGCTATCTTTCATCGAGTCCATATTTTCAAATGTTTAATATTATGAAAATATTTATGGTTCATTATATTAATGCAATTGCTAATTTTTAGTTGAATGTCTTGTTTAGATATTACAATGATGCAAAATGTATAATGTTTGTTTGAATATTTCTTTGTGTGATGCATGCATTATAATTGAATTCTATATTGTACACAAAGGCTTGAATACTATATTATGTCTCATTGAATAATTTGAGTGCCTCATTGCATGATTCAAGTATGCAAATGAGAAAATTTAAACTTCTTGCGTTTCTTTGAATGATGCAGAGATGCAAATGCTTTGTACATAGTTATTCATCATAGAGATGGCTTGAAACCATTCTGCTTGCATTTTACATGTGATCTGATAGTGTCCATCTAGATATAAATCCCTAAGACCCAAATACATATGTATTCACAAGACACTGGAGTATTGAATGTTTGGATACTAATTATACCAAACATCCAAAACCATATGCAAATTTTGAGCATTCTTAGGGATTACCAATAGTAAGTTGGCAACCACTGCTAGTAATTGGCATAGTACTAGCATTATATGCCTATCACTGGTGGTAATCAACATTTTAGTGGTAGTAATTGGCCTATTACTAGTGGTAGTGCTACAACTATTGGTGGTAGTCACACCGTAGTCCACCAAATTCTTGATAATTGTAATTGGAAAGTTTTCATGCGTGAATGTGCCCATCATTATGTGATTATTCCATTCATATACATAAGCATGTTAAAAGGAAATGTAACTTTGTGAACATTAAATCCATGAGAAGCACAACAAAACCCATGCCATGTGTTTTCCCTTGAGGCATTCACTATGTAAAGACTCCCTAAATCACATGCATAAGGGTTTCTAAGAATCCTTGATACTCCTATATGTATGCATATTTTTGGTAACCCCAAAGAAAATAAAACCCCTCCTGTTGAACTCACGTGCCATCTTCCATATTGCGTAGTGGATTCCCTATGTGTTTTGCTCATTCTTCATAAGTCCACCAATATTTTACCAATCCCTCTCCCATAGCTTTTTGCTCCCTCACACGATCCTTAGAGGCTTGCAAGCCCATATGCAAGGAGACTACGAGGTTCCACAATTCCTTTGATTCTCTCTCTCTCTCTCTCTCTCTCTCTCTCTCTCTCTCCCCCCCTCCCTCCCTCCCCCCCCCTTCTCTCTCTCTCTCTCTCTCTCTCTCTCTCTCTCTCTCTCTCTCTCTCAATTTGGCTTCCTCCCCATCTCCCTCCCTCTCCCTCTCCCTCTCCCTCTCCCTTAATCCTTATTCCTCTCCTCTTCTCCCTCTTTCGATCCCTCTCCCTCTCCCTATGTCCCTCTTTGCCTTTGTACTTCTTGATTTCCCTCTCCTCTCTATCGCTTTTCCTTCCTATTAACCATGTTAATGTTGATGCTAATATTAACATTACTATTTCTCTCTCCCTCTCTCCCTCTCTGCCTCTTTACCTCTTGATTTGTTACAATGTTTTCCCTAAAAATTCACGAGTTTGATCTTTGTGATCACCAAGAACATTCCATCTTATACATGCTGTAGCATCCATTAGATTTATTATGAGTTAGAAATTTTCAAAGAAGACCACATAGTCGGTGTGGATAGTGATCCAGGGGTTGAAAATATGGGATTGAAGCAATTATTCATGCAAGTATCTTCTACACTCCCTTTTCATGTTGCTAATAATCTATTTTTCAAAATGCCAAGTAGTGAAACAACCTAGGTATAACCAAGGAGAGCAAAAAAGAGTCCAAAAGTATAGAAACACACAATCCCTAAAATAAAGATCAAATTCTACATATCATAAGGTACGAGTTTCTAATATGCACTTTCAAGTTGTTTGTCCTATTGCTCATGACATAACATTGAACATATCCCTCATCTAAGCCCCTTTGTATGCCACTTGTTGCTCAGCACTTCCCCCTTAGTAGAATGACATTCCATTAGCCAAGGTCATGAGATATGTAGATCAATAGCAACACACTGATAGCTCCATGGAGATTTCATTGGTCTAAGATACATATGTGGAAAGAACTCTCTACTGCACCAATGATGAGGATACGGATGAAGTCACCAGTGACCATGGCATGCTTAACATGAGACTTGCAATAGTCAAACTCTTTTCATAAGGTGGATGTGTCCTGATGTATTGACAATGCTCAGGTCACAATTTTCAAGTCGGTCATGGACATTAGTCCTCAAAATATGTATCACATGTATAATCTCCTTATCAACTGTGATTTTTAAATGTTGTTTATGGGGAATGTCCCCAGAGAGGAAGAGTTCCCTTATTGGTTTTTTTCTCACACATTTCAGGGAAGGTGTAATCTTTGAGACTTCTGGTTTGTTGTAGGCTTCTGTGACTTTGGTTGTAGAAAAAGACTGGATCCTCTCTGGCTGGTAGTCTAGTTTACTCACTTCCTTGTAGTGCAAATTCTAAAGTAGAGGATGTCCTCCCCCATGAATGCCATGTTTGTCTACAAAACCCAAGATTAAGCGAGTTGCTCTATGATGAGATTGAATCAACTTCCACCATGGGCTGTGTTCTTTATGTGCCACCTTCTCAAACCAAGCGAGAAGCCCTAAGGCATGTATCTTATGGGATTGACGTGAAGCCCTGCTGACTCAATCTTGAGCTCACAATTCACAATGGTTGGGAACTTGCCATCTCTGTCAAGTTTGATGTATTCTCGGACGCATGTTACCACTTCAAGGAGTTTAGACATTTCACTAGGAACTGTCCCAAGCGCTCCTTTGTAGGGACCCCCCTGGACCATAGTGCACTAGTCATACAACCTCCTGGTCCTGATCATGCTCCTCTTGTTGTTGCTAACACTCCTCTGCCATCAAATTTGGGGGACAAGAACAAACCTGAACTCCTTACAGAGGTTGCTCATACAGTTTCTCACACTAGATCCGAGGCAGATAAGGCTTTAGATCCTAAGTCATACACGTAAGGGGCTTTTTTGATTCAACCAGCATTATGTCCTACATTGGTTGAATTTGATGAGAATGGCTACATTGCAATTGAGATTCATTTTATAGATTAGGTTCTCCCTTTAGTTTCTGTTTATGCTCCAAATCACAAGGTGAGCATGCATTTCCTTGGGAAGCCCTGGATGCAAAGTTTGGTGAGAGGAAGGCCATTTTCATGGGAGATTGGAACATGGTGACTAATGCTGTTGATTGATGATACCCTATCTCAGATCTAACATCATAAAAAAGAAAGGCTTGCAAGAAGTTTCTCCTCGTTAGCCCTTGTCGATTAGGAAGATTTCTGCTCCTTAAGTCATCTTTGTCATTTTACATGGCACAATAAACATCTAGACTCTACATGGAGGGCGACCTAGCTAGATATTTCTACTTATTTGATCATGAGGTGGATTGCACCCTGCATCTCAAGTAGGGTGATCAATATAGCTGCCTCGTTAGAACATTTCCCTATCTTAGTGAGATTCCAAGTAGTTGGTATTTTGCAAACAACTAAAGGACCGATCCCCTTCAAAATGAACATATCTATTTTTGGGCACCCCCAATTCATGTTGCTGTGTTTGAGGCTTGGCAAAATCAGCAATCTCTGTATAGATGCTTGGAGAAGTGGTGGGAGGCATACCTCAACAGTGCTGTACTGGTAAGTAAGAACTTTGGTAGGGCGTGGGCCAAATTTAGAAAGCATGAAGAGGTGGTGGCTACTTCTCCTCAACTCTCGATATTGGTTTCTCTTTATAACTTCCTCATGGCCCACTTGTTCCTCTACTTCTCAGTGCTTTACACCTTTATCTACGTAAGCTAGAGAACACTAAAATCACTGCAGTAAGGATCACTCAGGACTCAGATGGTAGGATATAAGTGATCGATCACTCGTCAAAGTTTTTCTTCAAACATGTTAAGGAAAAAAAAACTCAAACCTCATTGTAAGTAATGCTTGATGATTGAGGAAGACAGATCATGGGATCTCGCACCTTTCAAGTGTTGTAGGATCTTCACCTCCTTCATTTCTTGATTATGATGTAAGAGTGTCAAAGTTTTTGGAGACTACACCCACACTTATCACCCAGCAAGGAGCTCTATTCCTTCAGATACCTTTCACTCTAAATGAGATTAAATATACATAACATTCAAGGTGCAATTTGCTAAATCTCCACTTTCAAGTTGTTTATGTCCTATTGCACAGAAAATAACAAAGGAACTCACAATCTAATACTAGAGATGGTACAATATCTCCACAATATTATATATTAAGTATTCAACTACTTAGATCTTACTTTGAAATACTCATGCCCCAATAGTAATGAAATATGAAAGGCGCTTACAAGCATAGAAATAGAGATAGCAAAATATCACATATGTCAAGCTCTCTTTGCATGTCACTAAATCTCTAATTTCGAGTTGCTTTACCCAAATGACACAGAAAATCCAAAGGGACTAATAGCTTTGCAATAGAGATTATACTTGAAAGCTCATGGATATAATTTTAATAAAATAAAATGTGGTTATTTTTATGAGTAGTGTCCATATATCTTGTAATATTAAAGGTAGGATATACAAATTATGATTATAATATTTTGTAGCTATAGTCACTGATTGGGCATCATATCAATCTAGCCTTTGTTAATAACATGTATTTTCACATGATTGCTTCAAAACATGGTCAAGAGAGGAAAAACCTTACCTTAAAATCTATTATCTATTTTAAATTTTGCATTGGATAGTCTACAAAATAAACTATCATGATTTGTATTTGTTTATATAATATGTTATAAGGATAAATTCAAAAATCTTGTAGTGCTCTATGAGACAGGTAAGGAAAAATTTCCAATCGATGAGTCGATCTCCCATTTTAACTAACTCTTTGTAAAAATCTCTCATGGTACAATTATAGTAGTCAAGGAACGTAATTTGAAGCATGGATGATTTTTTCAAGTTAGCTTCGTTAAGAAGATAAACTCTTCTATTGGCGTCGAAAGTTTGAATGCCCTAATAAAAATAAATGTTTGAAACATTCGCCAAGATTTGAAACTTTTATGCAAGAAAATTCAAAGTTTCATGAGGAATTACATTTTTTCATTCAAAATTCAAAAGAAAAAATATAAAAAAGTTCTACATTCTACCAGTATTGTGAAACTAAAAAAATGAGCTTGAAAACTTTCGCCAAGATTTTACATTAATATGTAAGCATACCTTGTATAAAAACATCCTCGATTTGAAGATTATGTTTGAGGTGGGTAGAATATGGATACTAAAGTAATTGGATCAGAGAAAAAATCAAACATACTCAAAAGGAGGACTAAAGCAAGAGGATCAGAGAACAAATAAAACTTATTCAAAAGGAGGACTATAGGGAGATCAAATTTACATATTAACCTCCGAGTCATTCATGCCTACTAGAAAAGCACTTAATTGGGTGTTAGCATTGTTTAATATTTTCCTTTTCTTTATCATCATAGTAAAATTTTACAAAGGAAAGGTCACTATCAATTAATGGTAGGGCCATGTGTCAAACCTCATTTAGTTTATATCTAAAATTGGGATGATTTTTGAATAATAGTGTAAATGCCAACAAGCTCATTATAGCTTAACTAAAAGGCCCTAACATTGGTTCTAGTATGTAAATGATTTTTGAGTCTCAAAGCTCGAACACTTTTTGAAAGTGTTTGAGCCTCAGGGGGGTCACTCATCATATGTAACCCTATCACGTGAGTTCAACAGAAGGATATTTTTTATTTCTAAAATTTACAGAAATAAATATACATAAGGGACTATTTAAAATAGTTTTGGAAAAAATTTACAGATTTGTATAGAAAATGGGTACATTTTATTAATGAAAAAATTTATAGATAAGGGATTTAAAATATAGGCCTTGAACGCACGTGATATAGAGGATTTATACATAGTGACCCCCCTGAGGTTTGAGCCATGGTCATAGTCATCAATTGGTGTGCCTTTTGAATGGCCAAGTGGTTGCATTGGAAATCTTTGCTTTTGATTTACATCCATAGACTTAGATATTTTTTTTTATCATCCTTGCAAGTGAAAAAGTTTTTGAACAAAGAGATGAGAAAGATATAACAATCATGAGAAGAAGTAACAATCATGATGTGACAAGCCATAGTCCACGTATGGATATAGAAAACCTCACACATATGTATGTTTATAGGAAGTTTATAATGGTAAAATTTACTACCTTGTGATATTTAAATAGAATAAGAGGAAGAGCTATAATCACTACATTTTACACCCAAGTAAAATACATAATGTGCCAGGGCCCAAATTCTAGCTAAGTCATGTGCATTTTTCCACTTTTATGTTTTGTATGAGGATGGATATTCTGAAATTTTAGTTTATTTTTCTTCGTGGAGGTTTAGCGTTCTAATAGATCTGATATTGTCTTTTTAAGATGTGTATTCCAATATGAATGAATCAATCTAGGGGAAAGCACTTGACCCATTGCTTCAAAAGCAATATCTTCTTCTCCCTTAAGGAGCATAAACTTGTGTGTCTTATTCTTGTCACATAGATATACTTGCATTCACTTAGATTATGTGTTTGTATATGGGGTTTTTAAAATGTCACCCAATAGCTCAACTTCTCCACTCTTTATCACAAATTGTTGGGGCTTTTGAAGTGTCACTTCTTGTACCTCAACATCCTTACTCTTTATCACAAATTCACTGGCTTTATATTGATTAGTACTAGAGCTTAGAGAAGGCATACATGCTCGTAACAAGTACTATCTAATGGTGCATTGGATGGTTGAGAGGATTATGCAGGGGACAAGAAGTGATATGAGAGAGAAATATTCAAACTAAATGGACCTGAAGATAGCATTAGCTAATAAAAATTTAAGAAAGAAAAACAGAATTGGAAAAAGAGTTATAATTCCCAGGTCCATGTGATAGCTTTAGTAATAGTGCTGGGAAAAATTCTTACTTTTTATGAAAACGAGAAGAAACAGAGCAGAGCGCCTTATAGTGGACTATTATCAAACCATAGCATTGCCTCTTGAATAATGTTTTTGATTTCCCCAAACATTTGGGGCCCTATGAAAGTAGGTGGAGGATACAAAATTCAACCGAGAATGGGTGGATTTAATGAGTATCTAGCACTTAATTATTCCGATGTTCATCATTCCCAACGTTTTAATTAGTAAAATCAGATTACTAATACATAATCTCCCACGTTTTCATTAATAAAATCAGATTACGTATCGCGCATTGCGTAACCTTCCAATGTTTTCATTAGTAAAATCAGATTCTCTAAGGTTTTCATTAGTAGAAAAGATTACTACTCGCGAATTGCATAACCTCCCACGAAATTCACATGGATTAATTTGATTTACGTGGTGATGTGATGTACCAGTATTGCAATGTCGAGCAACGACCTTTGAACCAATTTATGGTCAGTTTCCACTGCGAACGGCTTCTCGACAACCCACATTCAACACCTGTTAATATGCTAGCATATAGTGGGATGGGACTCCCGAGGTGAACACGAATCACGATTCTTGTGATGGGGTGGTTCTTTTTTTATTGTTGCCGAACGCAACAAAATCTTCAGTGATTTATGGCCAGCTGACAGTGAGACTGCCAATGTTCTGCGATTAAGCCGGAAGGTCATGTTGAATTTATCATCCCTTCCACGATCAATTTTCAGATATTGAGGATCGAAAATCTTAAAAGATGATTACTTTCATTGCTTATCTCTGCCAATGTATCATGCTGCCCACCGTAGTTGCACGGTCGTACCAACTAGTACAACCCCCACCATCGCCCTTACCATCCACCATCGGGGGACCGGCATACACTTTCACACTCAGCAATTTGCAGCTTTTCATGATGGAAAGCAGGTTGGTTGAACAGCAGGTAAAGCAAACGCATCCTTTTGTCACCTGGTCCGCACATTAGAAGTATAGCTCGGCACAGCAGGCACTCTCCCATCCGTTACGATCCTCCCAGCTGCTTGCCTTCCATCCATTCTTCTTCTTCCTCTTCCTGCTTCATCTCACTCCGATCATTCGGCGTAGCAACATGCATCTGGGTCATTTCTCAAGCATCCTCCATAGGATTTCTCTTCCCCAGCCAGTCAGCAATCCCGGAAGCAGCCCCATGACAGTTTCCAAGAGACTTAGAAAGTCCGACCACCACCTCACTCAGTCTTGTCAAGATCGAAAAGCCTCGGCTCGGCCCAGGATTTCGACACCTAGAGGATACCTTCCCGTATCCGTGGGAGATGAAGGAAAGAGGTATCTAATCAAAGCCAAGCATTTGAGCAATCCGCTGATTGTGGAGCTCTTGGAACGGTCTGCTCAGGAATACGGCTATTCGCAGAGGGGAGCGTTGAGAATACTCTGCAATGCGGACTTTTTTGAGAGCATTCTATCGTCTGCAACGAGCAACACTGGGCGAACTCGGGCTGTATCATGCGCCTAGTTTGCATATGGGGCGGTAAGTTCGTTGCAGAGAGGCGGCGTAAAAAAATTCAATCGCTCAGCTTTCCTCTTAGTTCGCCTATGTACAGAAAAGGTTAGTTGTAGCACTTTGTAGAACATAGGTGTGTACAGAAAAGGCGACTGCATCATGATCATGGAATCGAAGGAAATGTGTGTGTGCGCGCGCGCGTGCATCATGGAATCTAAGGAAATGTGTTTGTTCAAAGCAATTTCAAGAGAGTGTTGCTTATGAGGGCTGTTTACATACTAGGGCACCCTTGTCTGCCAAATGCCCATGCTTATGAGGGCTGTTTACATACTAGGGCACCCTTGCCTGCCAAATGCCCATGGTGCATTGAAATGCATCTTAGCCATAGGGAAGCAATCTTCCCTGCCATGATCCGTGGGAATGCCCATTGTGGAGTAGTCTCTAAACACCCTAAGATTTCGTGGGCATGCCCATAGTGGGGTAGTCTCTAATGGCACTCTCTCGGTAGAGTTGAGACTCCTAGCCAAATAGATCTGTGGTGTAGATGATGCAATGAATCTTTTGCCATAGAACTGTAAAACAAAGGAGCCCAAGTGCAAGTGTACACTCCCTCCTAGTTCATTCAAACATGTATGAACTGTTTTTGAATTTATTGTTCGAATAGACAAAATCAAGATTGCACTCGATTACTTTTTGTCCAAGAAGAAGTAGGTCGATTTTTTTTTCTAAAGTAGATTTTATATTCATGGGCTAACATTGATGCATGTATGCTGTTCCTTGGAAGAAGGTGTTATTTATTAGATGTTGGTTGGCTTTATTTTGTTTTAAAGCATAAAAACTCTGGTGGTAAATTTTAAGGATTTTCAAAGGATTTAAAACGGTGATTTAAATCAAAGTTAAAAAAAAAAAGTTTAAAAATAGTGCTCGTTCAATGATTTTTTTTGGCGATGATTACTGGATTGGTCAATGCTTACAAAAACATGGTTTTCATATTACCATGTGATATATATGATTTGTAAGTGGTATACCATATGCAAAAAAATAATAGATTAATAGGTTTAATATTGATTAGCCAATTGCCATATTTTGTGAATAAAAGTAGGCGTTTTTAATGATTTAAATCGTTTAGATAGTTTTTTGTTGATTTAAAACGTTTTTTTAAAATAAAAAACATTTAAAAAAAATCCTTGGTGGTAATTGATAGGCTATGTATACAAGGATGTGGTCAGTCCAATGGGCCTTGGTTCTTCATATGTGATTATTTTATATGGGTAAATGTTTCTAAATGTGGTCAATTTGTATTTTTAGATTGTTGAATTTCCCAATTTAGCTTTTTTTGGTGAATCTTATAGCATGTCAATGTTTAGGTCTCTAATTTGGAATATTGGACAGTTTGTGAGTTTTTAGTGTAATACTTCTTGTATATATTGTAAGAGTATATTGATATTGTACTATGATATATTGCTACAATAATAAATATTACTTTGCCTTGAGTTTTGTTCAAATTATGCTATAATTAAGTCAAGCCGATTTGGCCATACATACATACATAAAACATACATACATGTGTATGTATGTATCTATACAAATATACAAGAATCATTATTGCAAAATATTTTTATGTGTCAATGTATATGGTAGAGTCTCTAGTTTTGTTTTGTTAAGGCAAATTATATGTGATACTTAAACATTGTAATCATTATTTAGTTCAAGATGGTGGGATGGTAATGATCACATGCTAACAAATTGTATAATGATGTGAGTCATGGCCCACTTTTCTAAGAGTGGTATATACCCACCGGTGAAGGCACCCTCCACATTGGCCAGCTTGTAGTGTGGGTCTAGGGACCAAATTTTGATTTGAAGGTCCTCTAGGGCCCAAATTTTGTATAATGGTCTTTTTAGGGACTAACCTCCCTTTTAATAGATTCAACATCTTTATTTAAAAGAAAAAAGAAAAAAAGAGAGTGGTATATAAAATTACCAAGATGTTGAGGTGAAGAGTTTTAAATCCATTTCCTACTTTTGATATAATATGTATTAATGTGGAAGTCACTATTTTCTAATAGTATGGTGAGGTATAAATTTTCTAATAGTATGGCAAGGTACAAATTTTGTTTATTGCATAATCCTGAACTACATATATGATTCCATATTGTGGTTGGCTAGTTCGATCAAAAGATACATTTCTAGTATTATTCTTTTGCATGATGAATGTTCTTGTTTGCTTCTAATTGTATTGGGATATTATGTTCATGTGCTCATATAGTTTTTAATTTTTTTTCATTTGTATTTTAAAAATATTTTTCTTTTTTTTAAAAACAAGGAGTATTATAGCGCAAGGTGGGTCAATGTGTTCTTTATATAAATGTATTGTTTATTGATGTGTGCGAGTGCTAGATGTATTGCTAGAGAATTGCATCAAGATGAAGGTCATTGTTTGCTTGGGTGTAGCCATTTTTGTCACTGAGGTTTAGGGAATTTTTTGTATATAGGTATCTTGCATGACCTATAACTTATGCATTGCTCTCGACGAAATACAGCAAACTTTGTCTTCAAGTTGTAGTATACATTCCAAGGTTGAACTTGGGACCAAAAAATTAATGGAATAACGATTTGGAACGAGACTGTTAAAGCATTACAAGTGCTATGTTGCATGTGAAGCATGCATCTTGAAGACTATAGGCTATAGCAATTTATTCAAAAATATTAAAAATTTTAATCTATACATACATGCAACCAAGTAATCATTCAAAATTATGCTATGTGAGATTCTCGTTAACCCAAGGACACACCTAAATCAGAATATTAGGTATGGGTTAACGGGCCTCCAATGTTGTTCTAACGTGATGCACACCCATTTGAGGGCATGCTCCATAACTTTTTTTTGATTAATTAAAAACCAAAATTTGGAATCCAAACTAGTGGGACTACGGTATGGTGGTCTTAAAATATTAATAGTTGTTGATATTGGTATGTAAATTCACCCTAAAAATGGAAGAAGTTGAAACTGTGCAATTTGCGCATGTGCAAAGATCTTTTAATAAATCCAACACTATTTACAATTTTGAATTGTTTCTTTTTCAAAATTGTTACAATTTTGAATTGGGATAAAAGCTCGGGGGGGTCACTATGTATAAACCCTGTATATCACGTGCGTTCAAGGCCTATATTTAAAGTCCCTTATCTGTAAAAAATTTCATTAATAAAATGTACCCCTTTTCTATACAAATCTGTAAATTTTTTCCAAAACTATTTTAAATAGTCCCTTATGTATATTAATTTCTGTAAATTTTAGAAATAAAAAAAATCCTTCTGTTGAACTCACGTGATAGGGTTACATATGATGAGTGACCCCCCCGAGGATAAAAGGTGTTGCGCCAATGTTCTACGCAAACCTTTAGGTGAGTTCAATCCTCTCCTCGATTTATTGGCTGGTTTACTAAGCAAGTAGATGCGTGATGGTCGGGTACTGTGGAGATACAAAAGAGTTGTGCCGAACGCACTTCTCTCTGCCCTATGCTGAGAGACTTTACGCTGCTGCTTTGAGTCTTTTGTCTCATCAGACGAACGGAGAGACTTTACGTTGTTGCTTTGAGTCTTTTCTGATCACACCTAGATTTCTTGAATCACTACATCTAACTTTCATCTGCTATAGCACCTTCATATGCTAGCATTTCTAAGACCAAGAACGTTGATGAAGCAAGTTCGGGTAGCATATGAAGGCCTTTTCACTCTACTAGCTTCGAGTTGTTCCCCCTTTTGCCCTTCCTCTGCAGTGGAGCCTTGGCTGTGAATGTCCTGGGCTTTTCCAGCTGCAAGAACTCTCTGGATGATTGGTGAAGGCTTTGTCATTAGCCTGCAAGAACTCTCTTGTGAGGGCTGGGGCTAGAAACCACAACAGTAGGTGTAGAGCTAAGGCAGAGACCCATGATGTGCCCATTGTGGAAGAAGGCTATGACGGTGAAGGAGAGAATGCTTATCTGAGAGTATGTCCGACAAAGGAGAATCTTGAGTTCACGCTTACACCATTGAGTGATAGAGGAGAACTTGGAGTCCACACAAGGAAGGTGAGAGATTGGAGGTGTAGGGTCGACACTGGATTTCCGTTCAAATCCAGGGGAGGCTGGCATTGATTCATTGTTTGAGCTGGAGATGTCAGGGAGGAGGGGCAATGGAGAAAATCACCCTTACATTAAACATTGAAAAATTATTTTGAAGGCTGTTTTGGAACTCCATCAATGATGGGAGGGCCCCATGCAGAGCTGCAGGGTCCACGATGTAACATAAGAGGAAGAGAAAAAGGGAGAACAACCAACTCTAGTCACTCCAAACAAGAGTATAACATAGAGTTACATCTCTCTCTTCCTATAAAACATCTCTCTCTGGATTAGCATAACAAGAGCATATCCGAAAAGTCCCAAATTCCATGGGAGGTAGGGGAACACAAAAGCTGGAGAACTAATAGGTTCAGAAGTCGGAACTGAGAAGTAGCATGCCCAAAACGAGGAGGAAGCCAAGGTGGAAGGAGGAGGATCACCATGAGAGTGAGTGATGAATGGAAGCGAGCTTGCAGGTGAGCTTGAAGAACATAGTTTATTTGCGTAATCCATGAAAAGTCTTTCAAGAATCTCAAAAGAGATTGAATATGATCCTCGAATGCGACTCCCAATAATGCAACCAAGGTAAATTAGTCAGCACACGACATTGAAATGATCCCTTACATGCGCTTACATTCAATCTCATAATGCAACTTGAGATGGCCCCAACTCCTCTTGGTTATAACAAGGTCAATGATACATCTACCATTCAGTAGCCTTGCTTGTGCCTGTGCATGAGTAAAATGCATAGAGAGAGCATTAAACTAGAGGTTCCAAGTAAATACAAAAATGGCCATGGAGACATAGCCTCTTAGTTGCTGATAGCACGTTGGATCTTCTCATCACACCAAGAATTTGTAGAGCAATTTTTCGTGGCGTGTGATTAGCAGTTTGAACCGATCCATGTTCGTGTGTTTCTTGTCTGAACTGTAATGCATTATGCCAATGCTTGCTTGTAATGCATTATCTCCACGACATCCCCCCATTGATCCCCTCGTTGAGCCACATGTTGTCGAGAAGCTCACCGTAAGCCTTTACAAGTCGGGCCTCATCGGGTTGGTACTTCAAGATGACATTCGTCGTGTCATCCTATATATATATATATATATATATATATATACTTCCTATCTTTTCCCTTAATGCTTTATACATTTCCCTTTGTCCCTTTAAAGGGTGCTATCTATATATTACCTTTGTTATATATATAGTCAGCCATATGATTTACCATATATATATATATATATAGGGTTTTTGGTGACATGTATCATATTCTTTTGTATGTAATATTTATCTAAACTTTTGTTATGTAAGGGTTTAATTATTATTTTTCATAATATTCAATCTTTCCATTATGCTTAACCCTAATGGTTGAAGTTTTTGTCTCTTTTATGCTCTTATGGGTGTAATTGGTGTGGCCATTTTTTTTCTTACACCTATATTAGAGATAAAAATATCACACCACCATAGAAATCCATTGGATAGCTCATGTTCAATCACATGATTGGCATTTAAGCTTGACATGCTCTCTCTCTCTCTCTCTCACACACACACACACACACACACACACACAAACACACACACACACACACACACACGCACACACACACACACACACACACACACACACACACACACACACACACACACACACACACACACACACACATGCCCCTTCATTTGATTGTTCTACACACAATTTATAATATCTTAGAATATTTGGAAGAGAAAATGTCTATTTTCAATTTTGTTTTATGGGAATGAAATATGTCTTCCCAACCGGTCAAGTTGAGAGAGGCAGCAATTCTAGCCTGTCCCTGAGCTAAGATGGTATGAGTTCTTAGTTTAACCGCTTTAATTTTAAATGGTATGATTGTGGAATCTCTTAAGATAGAGATAAAGCCTTAGCAATGTGTAATCTCTCCTCTCTCTCTCCTCTCTCTCTCTCTCTCTCTCTCTCTCTCTCTCTCTCTCTCCCCTTCTTTTGATTATTTTGCAATCATTTTATTAGTCTCTTCTAATATTTGGTAGAGAAAGCATCTTGGTTTTTAATTTTGTCTTATGGAAAAGAAATATTTTGGATGAAAGAATGACAGAAACACAATTCACATGATGCAATACTTCCATGAGGGTTATGGCTTGGCTTTGATGCTTGATTTCTAGCTTATCAATGAGCTAGGGGTTGTAGGGCATCATAGCTAAGTTGCAATCATTCAAGCAATTTAAAAAAGCATTGTCTTACATATTGTGATTTTCATGGGGATTACGGCTTGGCCTTTATGCTTGACTTCTAGCTTATCAATGAGCTAGGAGTTGTGGGACATTAGGATAAAGTTGCAATCCTTCTACTTGCTACAATCTCTCCATGGGGATTATGGCTTGGACTTTATTGAATGAATTTTTTGGGGTGAGATAATGAAAAAAACATGATGCACATGATGCAATACTTCCATGAGGGTTATGGCTTGGATTTGATGCTTGACTTCTAGCTTATCAATGAGCTAGGGGTTACAGGGCATCAGAGCTAAGCTACAATCATTCAAAAAAATTAAAATAATAGTCTTACATATTGAAATTTTTAGGGGGATTATGGCTTGGCCTTTATGCTTGACTTCTATCTTATCAATGAGTTCGGAGTTGTGGGGCATTAGGGTGAAGTTGCAATCCTTCTACTTGCTACAATCTCTCCATGGGGATTATGGCTTGGACTTTACTGAATGGATTTTTCTGGGTGAACTAATGACAAAAACATGATGCACATGATGCAATACTTCCATGAGGGTTATGGCTTGCCTTTGATACTTGACTTATAGCTTATCAAACAATGAGCTAGGGGTTATAGGGCATCACAGCTAAGCTGCAATCATTCAAGAAATTTAAAATATCATTGTCTTACATATTGTGATTTTCATGGGAATTATATAATGGCTTGGTCTTTATGCTTGACTTCTAGCTTTTCAATGAGCTAGGAGTTGCAGGGCATTAGGGTAAAGTTACAATCCTTCTATTTGCTACAATATCTCTATGGGGATTATGGCTTGGACTTTATTGAATGATTTTTTTGGGTGAAATAATGACAAAAGGATGATGCACATGATGCAATACTTCCATGAGCGTTGTGGCTTGGCATCATTATGCTTGACTTCTAGCTTATCACAATGAGCTAGGGGTTGCACAGCATTAGAGCTACATTGCAATCATTCAAGAAATTTAAAATAACATTGCCTTACATATTGTGATTTTCATGGGTTTTATATAATGGCTTGGCCTTTATGCTTGACTTCTAGCCTATCAATGAGCTAGTAGTTGTGGGCATTAGGGTAAAGTTGCAATCCTTCTACTTGCTACAATCTCTCCATGGGATTATGGCTTGGGCTTTATTAAAATAAATATTTTGTGTGAAAGAATGATAAAAACATAAATTCTAGCTTAGCAGTGAGCTAGGGGTTTTAGGGCATCAGAGCTAGGTGGATGTCATTCAAGTTATTTAAATTAACATTCTCTTATATTGTAAATTTCATGGAAATTATGGCTTAGCATTTATGCTTGACTTCTAGCTTATCAATGAGCTAGGAGGTGTGGGGCATTAGGGTAAAGTTATAATCCTTCTACTTGATATAACATTTCCATGAGGATTATGGTTTTATGCCTAGCTCTTTGCTCAGTAGCAAGCTATGAGTTGTGGGGCATTAGTTCACAGTTGTAATCCCTTGAAGTATTAAAATATCTTTGTCTTACATGTGGTAATCTTGCCATGGAGGTAATGGCTTAGCTTTTATGCTTGGCTTGGTAAAATATAGGCATGGCTTTTATGCTTGAATTCTAGCTTATCAATGAGCTATAGGTTATAGGGCATCAGAGCCAAGTTGCAATCACTTCAAGTAAGCCATCTTTATCTTACATATTGTAATCTCTTTGTGATTATGGCTTGGCCTTTATGCTTGACTTTCGAGCTTATCAATAAGATCGGAGTCGTGGGGCATCAGGGTAAAGATGCAATCCTTCTACTTGCTATAATCATTCCATAGAAATTATGATTTGGCCTTCATTCTTGGCTTTTGGTTCAGCATTGAGCTAGGAGTTGTGGGGATCAGGGCTTACCTGCAATCTTGATATTTATGTAGAATTAGACAAACTCTGAAACTACTTTATTTTCAGAGTTATTTGAGTAGGAATGACCTTTGAGTTGTGAGCAGTGGTAAGCTACAATCACTTGAATTGTGAGGCATCATGATGAAGTTAGGATCATCCATAGAAATGTTGTTTCAAGTCATTCTTCTTATAGTTTCATGAATGAAATGATTGAATGAATGGCTAATTATGGTATTCTTGCTATGTATTATAGCTTGCTATTAGTAAGATATCATGGCTCGTGAGACACGAGGACGTAAAAGTGATGATAGTAGAAGATATGTCACTATGTTATCAACATCCAAATGGAAGTGCAACTTTCGTCAGGGTATATTTCATGGCTCGGGGACTAGGATGTGAGCACATCTCCTTGGTCAAAAGAGTGGAAATATTAGAAAATGTGATGGTCCTAATGTTGTCCAATCAGCCATTGTTTCTCTTACAAGGGAAAGGCCTTCCTTGCAATTGGAGAGAATGCAACATGTTAATCCATCCAACATTCCTTCAATGTCACAAGTTCAACAGAATGAGGAGGTATTTACACTTTCAAGGAGGTAGGGTCCATCCATTTTTTCTACTCATGAAACTGAAGATCCATCCTCCAATAACCTCATGGCTACACCAGAACTTCAAAGAGCTGGTTGCTCCCATAGAGGGCCTATATATCAACAACCATCAATTGAGAAGTCATTGAAAGGTCAATTGATCGAGCAAGCAAAAGAGGAAGTTATGGATGCAATATTCCGAACATGATTCCCTTTAAGCATGGTAAATAGCCCACATTCGAAGAGAGCATTTGCTACAGTTGCTAAAGTTGTGGGCCAGGATTTAAAATGCCATCTTACAAGTCAGGAGCAAGTCAGTGCACACAAGTATGCTTGATAAACTCTATGAGAAGTATCAAGGTCATGTACAAGCTCTCTACAAGCTGTTGTGTATGAAGGCATAGAAAAAACGAGATGTACCATTGTGTGTGATGGTTGGAAAAATGTTTCTCATCATCCGTTATTGAATTTTATGGTTGTTACTCCACGAGGTGAGGGATTCTTTAAATTATTTGATTGCATAGGGAAGAAGAAAACAAGTCGCTTCGTTGCATCTACATTAGATGAGGTCATTGAGAATGTGAGTTCTGACAATGTGCTTCAAGTTGTAATGGACAATGCAAAGAGTTGTAGGAAAACTGGAAAGATAGTTCATCATAGACATAAGCATATATGACCTGCTGGTTGCTCTTGCCATTGTCTCGATCTTGTATTGGAGGATTGGTATAAAAGCCTTGAAACTACTTTCTTTAAAGCTGCCATCGATGAGGGAAAAAGAGTTGTGATTTTTTTCCTTAATCATGAACGCGTCCTACTGAAACTAGATTTGGCACAAATTATTTGATGTTGACGTGTTTACAAGATTTGTGTCCATTTGTGGTCGAGACATTATAGTCTCGAGATGTGATTGCATGGTCAGAAGTGAAACGTGAAGTTGAATGTCAAGAGTATATGTAGATTAGAAACATGTGTTAGAGTCAACAATTTTGGAAGAGAATGGATGATGCAATATCAATCATGAAGCCAATTTACTATGCAATCCGTAAGCTTGACACAAAATCACCTATGATGGGGAAGGTCTATATGGTTTGGTGGCAAGCATCAAAAGCGGTCCTTAAGGATGATCCAGAACTACGTCATGAAGGACCCTATAACCTAACAAAATGTCGTACTCTACATTCTTATCTTGATAAGAGATGGAAACAGGCTCACTCAGACTTACATCATGTGGGTCATGTGCTAGATCCTCAATGATGGGATTATAGCAATTGAGGAGACAATGCATGGTTGGATTAATGCATTGAAAAGTTTTTATATCAATGATGTTGACTTTAACCAATGCTCTCTTGAGCTTGCAAAGTATCGCAACAAGGAAGGACTATTTGCAGATGAAAGGGGACGAGAACAAGTGAAGTTGCTTTCAGGATGGAAGTGGTGGGCACAATGGGGAGGTTCAACACCTCTCCTACAAGTAGTAGTTGTGAAAGTCTTAGCTCAAACTACTTCTAATACTTCAAGTGATAGGAATTGGACCCATTATAAATATGTACATAGTGTGACTCGCAATAGGCTCCTATTAGCATGTGCAGAAAAGCTAGTATATATTTATGCCAATAGTAGGTTGCTTGATCAAATAATTGGAGAGAACTACAAAGAGACTATCCCACGGTGGATGAATGAAGAAGAGTTAGACTCTGATCAACTAGCAAGCATACAAGAAGAAGAAGAGGAAGAACATGGTGATGAAGAAGTTCAAAATGTAGTTCAAGTAGTTGAGGGAGAAGAAGTGGAAGAAAACTCAGATGATGAAATTAGTTCACTGCTTGGCAATGCCATTTAAAATTTGTAATGCTTTTTTTTTTTGGATGTTAAGATGTAACTTTCTATATTGGAGTGAATTAAAATTTCTATTTTTGAACTGAGAGAATAAACTCAGTCATATTGTACATGATTGGCTCTTTCTACACGATTATGTACTTGTAGTGTAGGATGTCTACTCATTTATTTGATTCTTAAATCACGAGTTATTTCTTACTTGTTATGCAGATTTAATTTGATGAATCACTCACTCCACCTTGTGCACATGGCATCAAATGGCAATATATGTATAGAAGAAATGAATGTGAGACAAAGGCTTGGACAAGCAGACAAGGAAAATGCAATACGCATATTGCGTATGGTGACACTTAGAGAGATTGGGTTACTAAATTAATCACAAATGGAGGAAATAATAAACAGCTCAGCAAATTTGCATCTCTTCAAAGATAAAATTATAGCTATAACCCAAAGAGAATTCATAGAAGAGGATTTGAAAGAACTTCAAGAAAAGCCTGATTGGAAGAATTAAGTCATGAATTGGATTGAAAGTTTTATAGGATGTAGCATCACTGCATATGAGGAATCATCAACGGCGATAAAGAACTCGATAAATGTTTCTAACTTGTATTTGTGGGATTCACCATGGAAGAATATGAAAGCAAAAAGTAAGGCAGCTAAGAAAAGATTACTGGGCATTGATGCAACACTTGCAAAAGCCAAGATGGCTTATTCTAAGTCTCAAAGAATAAGTGATAGCATTGGAGATGAGGAACATAGCCTAAAGCAGAAGTTACATGCATCTTATTCTCACTTTGAGAATTGCCATATAATGGTATTCTAACAGAAAAGGAGATTATAAAGGGAGATAAGCTTGGTGAGGGAGCATATGGGAATGCTTATAAAGTAAAAATCATAGGAAATCCATGGCTTATGGATTTTGCTTGGTATGCATGAAAACAATTCAAGGGTCAACCAACAAGGCAAGCTAGTGAAGCAAGACGAGAACAATCAATGCAAATTATGCATCCTGTTCTTGTCTGTATGATTGCAGCCACTAGTGTAAGACCTTTTTGGAATATTACACCATTCTGTAATGGAGGAAGCTTACACCAATTCATGCTTAAATTTCCATTCAAGATGGTCCTATATGTCCAATATGCCATGATCCTTTTGATAGTAGCACTGGATGGTACACACTTTCATGTGAACATAACTATCATTTGGCATGCTTGGCAAATTCTTTGAAGGCAAGAAGCCCATGTGTCTTATGCAATACATGCATATCAAAGGATTTGTATGATGTGTTGGGTATATTTGAGACTTATAATTCAGATCCCCAAATTAGAGACATTCAAACAAGCTATCCTATGGATCACAATTTCATACCTGACTTTGCGGATGGTGTGAGCATGGGTTATATCTCTCCTTGAGATTTTAATAAAGTAAATCTAGTATCTGACACTATAGAACTTTGATCTGACAATATTATTTCCTTTATAGTGTGATTTTGTAACTTGGGGGGGTCACTCATCATATGTAACCCTATCACGTGAGTTCAATAGAAGGATATTTTTTATTTCTAAAATATACAGAAATAAATATACATAAGGGACTATTTAAAATAGTTTTGGAAAAAATTTACAGACTTGTATAGAAAAGGGGTACATTTTATTAATGAAAAAATTTACAGATAAGGGATTTTAAATATAGGCCTTGAACGCACGTGATATAGAGGGTTTATACATAGTGACCCCCCTGAGTTTTGTAATCATTTGTAGCAAAATTCATGTCTTGTGGTTATGATTTGCTATAAATTCCATGAGGAGAATTTGTGTCCCTCAATGACGATGGTCTTTATGTATGGAATTCATTGCAATGTGGAAATCCATAAAAGACAAAGAAAGCATCATTTCAAAAATATTATTAGACATTGACTCTCTCTCTCTCTCTCTCTCTCTCTCATGTGTTCACATGTGTGCGTGTGTGCATACACACACACACACACACATAATATTCTCTAATTTATACCAATAAAATTAGAAATCAAATGCAAAATAAAGTAGGAAAAAAAGGGTTTACAAATCCATGTCACAATGTAGCAATATTATTTATATTCTTCTTACATAATGTGACTCTAAATCAAATTGTATTTGCATGCACACTCAATAATCAAATCTTGCTAAAATCTAAAAAGGCTGATTATTTATTGGTTAATAGTTTTTAATTCTTGAATTAATTCCCCGGCCAACAATCCCGGTGTACCTCTAAGAATTCAATTGTTCTATAAGGTGTTTTACCTCATGGAGGAAACACTCTAGAAATAGCTTTGCCCATGCCATGGCTTCCCTTTCTCTACTGGCATTAACCACCCTGTTACAACAGCCAAGACATTAGCAAAATTTTCTTGCAACCAAATCAGTTTAAGAAAGAATTTGAAGCAGGGGATGAGACTAGGGTCAGCGTGGTTGTTGAGGAGGTGCTCCTGGTGGGAAATTTTCTTGCCAAATAGCATCTCCATATCATTGGCCTTAGCACTAGAGCAATGAGCTTTGTTGTCTAGAGGGAGACAAACCATTGAGGTGACACACTTTGAAGTGAGCATGTACTCCTCGGAGGCAACTCAAACAACCTTTTATTGTTAGAGCTGTGCTGTAATGCTATCACGGGGATCATGCACCTTTGATTCATGTTTCCATCAGCCATTTGTCTACAGCAAGTGCTATAATGTAAACCACATGGTGGGAGCTAGAACGATCTGAGGCAGAGGGCAAGAGAGCGCAAAGAGCACAAAAAGTAGGATCGTGATGAGCAGAGCTGAAATTGATAAAGGGAATGAGAGAAATCGAGAAAAAAAAGGCATGTAATGGAAAAAAAGGTGCTTGTGTGCATGTTGGGTCATGATGGCCTTTTTGGGATGTATCACACCACGAGTTATAGTTAAGTTGGGGCGTCTCCTATCACTCTATGACTTAGCATCCAATCAAATTAAATCCACACGTGGCCATTACTACCCGCTGATCTTCCGATTCTTTGAGGAAGATATATGGCAACATAGAGCCAAAATAAGGACTAAAGAAGTAGCCATTAACTTGCTTTTTGAAAAGTTTGCCTTTAAGCATGCTAACTAAAAATATGCTATCATAATAGGGATGCATGAGCCAATATGGCCCGGACCACTTGAAATTCGGCTTATCTAGGTGGGGCCCCCATCTGGACCAAAATAGTAATGCTGCATCCTTTTCTTTGAAGATCTGGTTCTCTACATGGCGGTCAACCCATTCCTTTTAGTGGACCTAGACTGTATCATAGTGTGGGAATTCAATGAAGCTGGTCTTGCCAAGTTGTTGCAGTTGGTACATGTAGTGTGTGAGTGATTCTTTCGGGCTTAGTTGCTCCATCATTGTGATCCAGAGGCTTGGCATCAAATACTCCATGGGCACCACCACTTCAATTTCATACACCATTAAAAAGGGGCAAGGCTTGTTGCTACCTTATAAACTGTTTGAAAAGCCCATAAGATGGAATACATCTTTTGGTCCCAATCCTTGCAATTCTCATTGTGACAATTTTCTTCCATGCTTGTCATCATGATCTTGTTGGAGGATTCTACCTGGCCATTTGCCTATGCATAATGGATGGTGGACAGCTTATGGATAAGCACATGGCACCTTGTCATCTTCTTCATCACTTCATTACTAAAGTGGCCACCTTGGTCACTGACTTGACAAAACATGTGTGCCTCAGGATCTATGGAGCGCTCTAAGGTTGATGGAACGTATGTGGAAACATGATGAAGAGAGTGCTCATGACATGTATCTCAAGTCAATTAGGTTCCAAGATAGATTAGCTTGGACTCATAAAGAGAATCTTGAGATAGTGCAAAGTGCTTGATTGATATTACTTCAAATGAACCTCCCTTTTATAGGTGAGGGTACTTACATCCATTTGCTTGCTCACATGTGGAATATCTCCTCCATGCCATGTGGCAGCTTGCCCTTTACTCATACCTTTGCTCTACATGTGCTCATGGCACCACAACTCTCAACACCTCCCCTTGGTGCCATGATCCTTTGGCTACTGCAAGGTGGTCAGATGTGAGTTACATTCCATCACCTCCCCTTAGTGCATGCATTGCTACTTAAGGTGGTAAAGTGTGGCTTACATGTCAATACCTCCCCTGGGTGCTTTCATAGCTACTCTCAGGTGGTCAGGTTTGATTACAAAAATATAGGCAAGGTTGCCAAGGTTTTTGCTTTTCAATACATTCCATTGATGTCACCTTTTGGCTCATGGCTTGATGATGACTCCACGTAGTTGACTTGTTGATTCTTCAATCTGCAATCTTCTTCCTTGTGTCCGAGCTTCTTGCAATGGTGACACTTGGGTTTGTTCTTCAATCTCAGTCACTTTGATAGTGACCCATTCTTTCGCAATGGTAGCATTTCACTGATGTTTTACTGAATAGTGCTTGTTCTTCATTATAGCTGTTGTGTGTTGATGTCGATGTTGATGTCGATGCCTTCAACTCTCTTTCTTTTTCGAGAAGAGAGGATACACATTCTTTAAACTTTGGATCTCGCAAATTCTTCAAAGTGGTTGTCAATGCACTATACTCTGCAGGCATGCTTTTAAGGAGAATTGCAAGTGCATCTTTCTCTCCTACTTTTGCATTTATGCCCTCTAGTTGAGTCATAATGCTTTTGATTTTGTTGACAAATTGTGCCATGGATTCATTGAAGCCCATGTGCATACCATAGAATTCAATCTTAAGATGGATTTCTTGGTTTTTGGCTTTTGCACCAAACACTGTGTTCAACTCATCCCATGCATCCTTGGCATGATCCTTAGAGTCTAAATGATGAATTATGTTTGGACCCAAGTGCAATCCAATGAGTGATAGTGCTGCTTCATCTTTTTCCTTCCAAGCATCATTTTGTGTAGTGGGTATGTCTTCTTTTACAGTCTTCCAAAGCTTTTGGTGCATCAGGAGATATCTCATTCGTGTAGACCATGTGTGAAATCCTTCCCCGGTGAACTTCTCAACAGTTGGTGTGCGGATTGCCATTGCAAAGGTCTTATCAGTTGATGATACTTTCAAATCTGGCAGTGTCTAATTGCATACAATGATTCTGATCTGATAGTACGTAGAGCTCGAAAAGACGATCACTTTTCCTTTTTGGAGCATGTGCAAATTCTTCTTGGATTGCAAGTTATGGCTTGTTGAAGCTTTTGTGAAGAAGAGGGGCCTTTGATGATGTGGCACAGGGATTCACATGCTGAATTCCATACTATGCTTAGCAAGAGGCTGTGTGCTTAAAAGGCACTGTGCCATGTGGCAATTTTTAATCCCAAATAGGTTTACCCATGGTTACACAAATTTTACCATGGTCCAGCTGAACCTAACCATTAGCTTAACCAAGGTTCAACTTAACCACACCAAACCTTATCTACCATGTGTCAAAAATGTGGTGAACCTTAGGGAAAGAAATGGAAGCTTTGAAGCTTCTCTGCTATAGAGACGACGACGGCATGCGACGATGAAGATGCTGCAGAGCTGGTCGGTCGAGGCGGAGCTACCGTGAGTCGTTGGCTACAACTCTTGGCTGTCGATGGCTAAGAGCTTTTTGTTGTTGGGGAGTAGGTCGATGAAGCTTGGGCTTCGCTGTTCTAGGTCTATGGCATCGCTGTTCAGGCTGCTGCTGACCGGTTGTCAGAGATGGCGCAGGGAGTTGCAGGAGCCTCAGGTTGGCTTTGTTGAGGGAGGCGACTCGCTTGAAGGTGGGGCTGTAGAGTCCATTGGTTGAGAGGCGCCGTTTGGGCTATTCGTTGTTGCAAGTCGTGGGCTCTAGATCAGAAGGCATCGAAGTCTTCTGATGGCTAGAAGCTACGAACAAAGTTTCTCGTTGAAGGTTGCTGGACGAAAGAGCTTAGCCATTGATGGCTGTGAGCTGTGAGTACTAGAGTAGTCGAGAGCTTATAGTGGAGTTCGTTCATTGTGAATGGTTGCTGCCTTTAGATTTGCATGCAAGGCTTGAGTTGCCTTGTAGATGTAGTTGAGTCTCATAGAGCAATGGGCCTTTGCTTGTGATTGACTAGGAGATGGCTGAACCTTTCCTCACTTGAACAATGGAGACTCCTCTTTCTCACACGGAAGAAAAGAAAAAGAGACCTCTCACTCTCTTTTTCTTTGAACTCTCTCAAAGAACTCTCAAGTCCTCACAAAGAATGGAATAAACGGAATGAATAACTCTCGAAGGAGATGACGGAAATCTTTCACAAGAAGAATGAATCTAGATCTCTCTCACAACTCAAGAAACACTCTAAAGAACTCTCTAGATTTAAAACTAATCTTACATTCTCAAACTAATCTAGGAATGGGTGCAATCCTAGTGAACTACTAATGAGCTAAACTAGGAGAGCTAAACCTATGCTCTGATACCATGACAAAACATGTGTGCCTCATGATCTATGGAGCGCTCTAAGGTGGATGGAACGTATGTGGAAACATGATGAAGAGAGTGCTCATGACATGTATCTCAAGTCAATTAGGTTCCAAGATAGATTAGCTTGGACTCATAAAGAGAATCTTGAGATAGTGCAAAGTGCTTGATTGATATTACTTCAAATGAACCTCCCTTTTATAGGTGAGGGTACTTACATCCATTTGCTTGCTCACATGTGGGATATCTCCTCCATGCCATGTGGCAGCTTGCCCTTTACTCATACCTTTGCTCTACATGTGCTCATGGCACCACAACTCTCAACATGACTATCTCAATTGGATAGCCTAATCATGTGATAATTTGCTCGTAGATGAATTTGGTGGTTGATGCAACTGAGTTGTCTTATAGAGGTCTCACCTCAACCCACTTTGTGCAGTAGTCTATTGTAACCATCAAGATGTATTTGTTACCAGATGGGTGGGAAATTGGCTTGAATGTGACGATGAAGTCAAGGACCCACTTTTATAATGGCTCGAGAGGGAGAACTAGGTTATGTGGCATGCAATCCTTGATATTGGGCTATCCCAACCACCTCTGGCATGTATTGCATTTCTTGGCATAGGTGAAGGTGTCACCAATAATTGTCGAACACCATGGGCTAGCATAGAGGATTTTTCAATTGGTAATATCTCTGATAAAATGTCCTTTGGCAGCCTGAGCTTCCCACAGGATGTGTTTTTGTTCATGTGGGGGAACACATCTACAAAGGACCTTGTCCCCACCAAGGTGCTACAAGGAGTCATGGATGATCTCAAAATTCCTATAGAGCAAGTTGCTTGGGCCTATCTAAGGAAGGTGATGGCCTAGTACACCGGTTTGCAAAAACTAGTACATGTCATCATACCAAATCTATATGAACAATAGGATGTCATCTTGCAATTCTCCCTAGTCTTGCACTAACAATCATGCCCCATTCAGCACATTGGCTGGTGCGATTCCCTTAACTATTGCCTCAAATAGGTTTGCATTTGAAAAATAATTGATAAATAGGTCGAGGTTCTTGCTGCCATCCAATTGAGATAGATAATTAGCCACCGCACGCGAACTACCTAGAATTTAAACAATAGTGAAGTCAAATTATTACAGTAGCAACATCCAATGAGAAATGTTACTTGCCAACTTAGGCTTGCTAATGAGAAACAGTACCGTTGAATGGACCACATGAAAGATGAAGGTGTTCCTGAGTAGGTAGTGCAGGAACTTGTTGATAGAGTAGTCCATTCCAAGTGCTTCTTTCTCCATCATCAAATATTTCTTCTTGGTCTTCGATAGTTGGTGGCTTTCATAGTAGACTGGACAACACCAATTCTTTGTCCTTTTCTGCATCAAGACCGCATCAATTGCTATGTCAGAGATGTGGCGATGAAGACATGCAGGGGAAGCTTCCAATTAGATGGTTGAACGACTGAGGATTTGGCCAAAATTTGCTTGAGGAATCATAAAGACTAGTTGCAATCCTGCATCTATATGACTGGCTGTTGAGGAGCGCATTCAAGGGGGTAGCCACATCGGTAGGTATCAGAGCATGCGGCTATGCCAATGCACTTGGCCAAGGAAGCAGTCTAATTGCTTGCTAAAGACGGGTTGTTACGCCTTGCAGGTGACCTAAACCTTATCTGCATCCAAGGCAATGCCATATTTTGATATGATGTGTCCAAGCAACTGTGACTTTAGGCAAATTTTGTCATCAGGTTGAGGCATAGTTGCATAGCACGGCATTTGGTAAGGCACATTTGAAGGTGGTTGATATGCTAGCTTTGCTCTCTGAAGATATTGAAGTTGTCTAAGAATATTCTCATGAAGGAATTGATATATTCATCGAACACTTCTTGGAATAGACATTAGAATGCCGTTGGTGCATTCTTGAGGCCAAATATCATGACCTTGGAAGTGAAGGCTCCCCATTTGGGGAGAAATCCCATCTTCTCTTGGTCTTCTTTGACCATTTAGACCTAACTATATACATTGAATCCATTGAGGAATGAGTACATCGAATGAGTACATCTTATGTTTACCAGAAACATCATCTAGCATGGAATCCATGGAAGGGAGAGGGAAACGATAAGTCACACAGTTGTGGCATTGAGCTTGTGGTAATCCATGCAAGCCCGCAACTTCTTCTTCTTTTGTAATAGGATTACAACTGGTAGATGTAGGCTACCCTTGATGAGGTATATGAATCCCACTTGTAGGAATTTATCGATCTCTTTGATCTTTAACCTGTTTTGCATAGTTTGAGTTCATCCAGTAACACTGTTGTCAGATTAGTTTGCATCATCCTTCAAGACCATTTTATGCTAATAAAATTGAGGATCAATCCCGTTCATATCTATGTAACTCCATGCAAAGGCATTGACAAATGTCTCAAGAATGTCTTGTAGTCTCATCCAAAACTATGGATTAAGTTGGGTGCTAACACAAACCATCCGTGGGTCATTCTCTATACCGAGGTTTAGGTCCATCAAGGCATCTTCTGTCACTCTGCGAGAGTGTTGCAACTCCCTCTCAAAATCTTTCTCAGCCTGAATGAGCATTAGGATATCTATTGGGGTTTCATTGAGTGCTTCTAGTAATGGATTCAAATCATCCTTGACTTGTAGATCATTGTCTAGCGGGGCCTTTATTGGGGAAGTGGTACTTGTCAAGGATGGAGGATATGTCTACCTCAAAGAGAGACAATTTTGGGGTTGTTATGAAGGAATTACTCCTGTCTATAGTCATCAAGTCCTTTGGTCATCTTGACTCCTTCGTCCACCTTTGGGGATGGATGTGTGTGTGAGAATCGGCCTCCTGGCTTCAACAAACAACTTTACCATTTACTTACCCTGCCAAATCATGATGGTTGTAATGCCAGTCTTGTTTTACATAGACTTCCACAACCACGGCTTGTCGAGCAATACTGGGTAGTCACTGCTGATGTCTTCCAAATGAGGGATGATTATGGCAACCACAAACATTAGGTTCACCATTATGATTGGAACACTACAAAGGAATGTGGCAACTAGCAAAGGACCACAAACAAGACATGCATGGTAACCCGATGTAGTGAGACCTGAACAATAGATGCAATTAAGAGTTGAAGGTGGGTTTAGGGTGCCACATCGATTGCCTACTCATAATTAAAAGTGCAATGCTTACCTAAACACTCGCCATAGGCTGGGAAGTCATGCATCATCCACATCAAGACTACTTTGCAGTTGAAGTCTCATGATGATGAGGGAGGCCTGCTCACATCATGCATCTTGATACCTCTCCAAAGTATCTCTAGCTCGTCATCAATCAAAGGATCCAAATAAACATCAGGATTTTTGACTTTATGTTTTCTTGGAATTAGAAGGGATAACATAACATGTCCTTTCTTAATCGCCATAAAGCGTGGAAGATTATAATTTACCAATATCACTAGCCATACATTGTAAGAGGTGCTTTTGAGACCAAATGGGTTCACACCATCCATACCCAATCCAAGTCTCAAGCTCCTAGGTTCTTCCTTGAAGCTTGGCCACATGTCTTCAATATGCTTCCACGCAGAAGTGTCGGCGGGAGTTCTCCACTTGCCATCAGCTGACCGATGGGAGGAATGCCATGACATGAGCTCTGCAATGGATTTGCACTTGAACATATGTTGGATGCGAGGGATTATGGAAAAATGTTACAGAACCTTACGAGGCACATCCAAAGTTTTGAGATCTACTCTATATCTTGCCTCTTCACAAGTAGGACACTCTCTTGCATCCTTATGTGGTCCACAAAATAGAACGCAATTGTTGACGCATGCATGGATGCGCTTGTAATCTAATCCTCCAAGAGACGTCACATGTTGCCTTGCCATATCTCTTGAGGTCAGTAATTTATTCTCCCTTGGAAGCATTTTACACAATAGCCTACACGTGAAGACCATAAATGAGAAAAAGCATTCGAGTAATTGACCCACTATCATAATTCACCATGTTTGCAAAATAGACTTTAAAGCTTACTTGAGTAATGCATTCAAACTTGTATTGCTCCATCCATAGATGGTCTACAAGTTTAGTAACTCAAGGGAGGCACGTAGAATAGAGAATGTGCATCCCTCAAATAGTGGAGTCAATGCTATGGTAAAAATATCGTCCTGCTCCATGCTATCATCGCTACCTGAGGATTGATGGACATATAAATCCCGCACCATATCATCAAACACCTCCTCCTTCGTGGCTGCATGAGGTAATGGCAGAGGGCTACTATCACCATCACTCCATGCATCCGTAACGGTCCCTCCTAAAGATCCCACCTCATATCACCGACGCTTTGCCTCCTCACGATGAGCATAGGGCAACATATGTTGGTGTGGCATTGCATCCTATATCAAATTAAAACGGGATCATAACTCAAACACATGAACACCCATAGGTATCTCAACCAACCTTTACTCTTTAACACTTACCATGTTAAGTGCACTATCACTACAATTCGTACTCCCACTGGATGCATGAGGTGTTTGAAGGGGGTCTTCACAAAGAGCAAGAAAAGAGGTGTAGAGCAATTATATGGCTTGAAATCTCATGATTGGCACAAGATGCTCCAAGTAAGTATTGTATGTGCATAATATCTTTTTCCTTCCAAATTTGTGAGTGAATTAGAAGCAACTAATCAACCATTCCTCATGTGTTCAGTTCATACTACCTACTAGCATGTCTCGCAATGCATCGACGGATGTGAAGGATTGTATTTACAAGATGGGCAAGCTTGTGAGGTACTTTACAGGATACAAAATGTGAATATTGTATTTACAAGATGGGCGAGCTTGTGAGGTACTTTAAAGGATGCAAGGTGTTCATATTGCTAATATTGCATACTTTTTCCTTTCTAGGTATGTGAGCTCAAAGGAAATAGATCCCACCATGCTTGAGAATGCTCGAGTTATGTCAGTGGAGGTGGTTTGTTTAGTGCAGGAGATATTTCCACATTCTATTCTCACAAGCCAATTACATCTCATAGTGCATTTGGTGGATGAGATTGCTATATGCGGTGCTATACATGCACAATGGTTGTTCTTCCTCGAGCACTTCATGAAGACCTTGAAGGGTTTCATGAGACAAAATGCAAGACCCAAAGGTAGCATGGCTGACGGTTGGTTGATAAGAGTCACTTGTATATATGTCTGAGTTTCTTATTGATGTGGATAGCTCTCTCCCACGACTATGGAGAGATGATGAAGACCTAAGGATGACCTCTATTTTGCCTCAAGGGAAAGGACATAGCAAAGCAATAGACACGGAGTTGCTTATTAATATCAACCTCTATTTCATGCTTAATAGTGATGTGATGAAAAGATGGTGACAAGATACGAGGATGCAAAGGCAAGAAGACAAGGAGAAAGGGCCCTCTTTCGTACACACCACGAATCTCCTGTGCCATACCCTCAGCATCTAAGAGCACTTCCAAAGGATATTAATGTGGATTGGCTACTTGACAAAATGGAGAGAGTAGAGAGAGACGAGGGGATGCATATCACAATGGAAGAATGGGAGTATGCTAGGGGATGCATGAGCAAGGTCGGTATATAGAATGTTATGCATAAGTTAGGAGCTTTCAATAATTTAGATTGCTTATTTAATTGATTTTGTCTTGGCATAGTATACTATGTTCAATGCTATATGGTGTGAGGGAAAGCATTTTCAAACACAAAGGATTGATGATAAGAGAAATACACAAGATTGCGGTGTCATTGCTAGCTTTGAGGGAGCCAATGGAGCCATGGATGATTATTGTGGCATAATCCAAGATATTATTAAGCTTGACTTTTGACGCTTCTTTGTGTATGTTTTGGATGTAAAGTGGTTTAAGGATGTGGTGGAAAGAGGCCCTAATGCAACAATCAAATGCCATGCAAGTGGCTTTGTAACTATTGACTCCACAAAGTTTTGGCAAAGTAAGAAGGACACACTAGTACTACTAGAACAATGTGAACACGTATTGTACACACATAAAAATACTCACTTTTAAATATTTGATACGTTCGATGCATGGAAAATAACATGATTGTATTTGTGTTTGAATTAGGTTCTCTATCAACAAGCAATGGTGGATAATAATATGTGGTGGCATGTCATACCTATTATGCCACGTTCCAAAGTTATGTATAGTACATTTACTAATATGGAGCGTATGGAAGACGATCATGGCCATGGAGGTGATGATGACCATGATATGAGAGAGGAGGATGATCATGTGATAGGAGATACAAATATTGAGGCCATTACCCATGAGGATGAGCCTACCATTGGTGATGGTGATTTCAATGAGCACATGAGAAGACAAGTAGTAGTGGGTTGAATGTATTTGTAGATCTCAACACTGGTTTGGATTTTGAAGTAGATATTTTAGCAAGGGCTCTTCAAGGGTTGATCTCATTGAGGATGAGGTTGACCATCATTAATATTGGCAAAACTATTTTACATATTATCTCATTCTTCTCACCTCACTTAATTTTTGTATATGTGGGTTTGCCAAAAAGCATTGATATTTTTGTTAAAATTACATGCTTTGGTAATCATGGGTAATGTTTGGAAAGCAGTGATGTACATTTATCAGCCTGCACCAAAATCTCACTTTCTATATTCTTTGTTTTGCGTCTAAATCCGCGTCTAATTCACAGTACGGATTAGATGTGCTAATAGACGTGCAAATAGATGCGCCTATATTTTTGCTATTTGAGCAGCACCTATAGACACGTCCGCTATTTTACACATCTATCAAGCGCGTTTATAGTTGCTTTGTGTTGTTGTGTATTCAACTCATTATTGATCATTTTAAGAATTGTTGAAAGACTGGAAAATTATAAATTGCAGATATCGACGTATTTGGGCATCACCATGCTCGTGCCATGGTCTGGACCTAGTCTTGGAGGATTGGTACAAACACCTAAGACAAACTTCTTCAAAGTTGTTGTGGATGAGGCTTGGAAAGTCACTCGAAAGCCATGCTATACTTTCTTAACCATGAGAGATTATTGGGTATATTCAGGAATCACTAGAAGCTAAGTGAGACATGTTTTAGTACAAACTATATAATGATGGAGTGGTTGTTAAAGCAGTAGGACCTTGTAACCAAGACATTATTCAGTGCAAAGGCTACAGAGTGGATAGCCGAGCCATGATCGAGCGGCTCGTGCAATGAATTCATCAACTTAAAGGTGCTAGTTAATAATCTGGCATTTGGGAAGAGGGTATCTGATGTAGTGGAAGCCATGAAGCCGATTTGGTTTGAAATCCGTAGGTTGGATGTGAAAGGGCCAAGCATGGAAATTTCTTATATGGCTTGGTGGATTGCTGAGAGGGATGTTTTGAAGGAAGATGCAAGGCCAAGCGAAAGTGGATATAGTATGGCTAAACGGACCATGTTGCAAAAGATGGAATCAAGCACACAACTCTTTGCACTATGCCGCCCATATATTAGATCTGTAATGGTGGGAATATCGTAGAGAGCATGATCTTCTTGGATGTTTCTTTGAGGATAGGACAGAGTATGCTTCCGCTATTAAGGAACTCTTAACTTTTCAAAATAGAGAAGGACTTTTTGCCCATCCAAGAATCAAAGAATTAGCCAAAGATATGCCAGCATGGAGATGGTCGGAAGAGTATGGAGCATCCATGCCTCATTTGCAAGCCTTGGCTATGAAGGTATTGTCACAACCTTATAGCAACACCTCTAGCAAACAAAACTGGAGTAACTACAAGTCTGTGCATTCTGCCACAAGGAACCACTTGACATTAGGAAGATCAAAGAAGCTAATTTACCTCTATGTGAATGGTATGGTGCTGGATGATGTGAAAGGGGTGTGTAGTGACAGTGATATGCAAAGTGGGTGTCACACAATTCATCCAGGTCCCTTGCATGATGCCCTTGTACTTACACACCCTGAACCAAATTCTAGCTACTCAATAGAAGAGACGTTGTTGTGATACACACTGAACCGAATTCTAGTGACTCAAAAGAAGAGATGTTGTTGTGATGTATGTCAGTGTGTTTGATAAATGTTGCAATTGGAGGTAAAATGCAAATGAGACATTGCAATTCACACTTCTTTTTTGTCATCAAATGAAATGTTGCAATTCTTTTAAGATTCAGTCCTTTTAAAATGCAATTTATTTCAAGTGCAATTCTTATAAAATGCAATCCTTTTAACATGCAATTTATTTAAAATGATGATGTAGTATATCATGTTTACTGGAGCGATGTGTGCTAGCCATTGATGAAGTTATAAATATTTCCAAGCACACTTTGCACAGGGAGCTTCAACCCCATTGAAAGATTTATAATTTTAGGAATGGCTAATTTGTGAAGGCAAACTTGCTGCTTCTCAAACAATTTGCAAAATAAAATCAGACTAGACTTACATGCCAATTTATATATCACCAAACATGACAATTTACATTTCACCAAACATGACAGTAGCTTGTCGTCATATTATATAATTTCAAGTGGACATGAGCTAACTTGTAGAATTTGGGCAAAGTATACATTTTATGCCACAACCAATATGAGCAAAGTATACATGAGCTCAGTTTACAAAATTTATAGTTATAGCTAGGTCTTGTGGATATCTACTTTCAGTCCACCAGTGGAGGCTTCTTCCCTAATCCCCCGTGAAGTCCAACATGTAGTTGGTTGCTTGTAGATCAGTGTGCACATATCTTTGTTTGTGAACTACTCTCAAACCATTGGCAATAGCAGTAGTAATGGACAATTCATGGTGAAAGAACAACCTTGCTTGCAACCTAGTGAGTGGAGAACACGGCTACATTGCTCACCTTTGCACATAATTCCCATTGTCCTATGCGATCTCCAACCACTCGAGGGACAAATTGATCAACTATCACTTTAACATCTCACCATGCCATTCGACCACGATTGGGCCAGCTGATGTACATAAGGTCAAACATTCAAGATACCATATGATCACATAAAAATTTTCATCTCGCATGGGCACGGATTTCTTTGTTACTCAATCCTATCAAGTGTTTGATCGTTGTCTTACAGACAAGAATCAGAACCTCAGCCTTCAACTGCTCTTGTATTGCCATCAAGGATGGGTGTGTAGTGATCTAGTGCATGCAATGATCATTTTGTAAGCGCTCAAACTTCTTCAAAATAAAGAATCAGAACCTCAATCTTCAATTGCTCTTGTGTTGCCATCAAGGATGGGTGTGTAGTGATCTAGTGCATGCAATGATCATTTTGTAAGCACTCAAACTTCTTCAAAATAAAGAACACCCAAAATACACATGCAAATTTTCAATGCTAGTGTAAATTAAACCACTCACAAGAAACAAGCAACATGCAACATGCAATGAGCATGCAATATGCAACATCATTAATGTTTCTAAATAACTTTCACATAACTTCCGATCCATAGAATAATAAACTATCAGATATATTTTGCTTACCTACGTAAGTTCAACTAATCATTTTGAAGAGAAAGTATTACAATCTAGATATAAATGCATGGTATACTATGCCACAAATTTCATCTTACAAGTAAGCAAATAAGTATAGCCCTCGTAACGTTCTCTAGCATGCAATTTGTGGGTTGATACAAGCTAACAATTGCAAGCTACACAACTGGCTAGACTTCAATGGGTTGTTATCAGCTAGCGAATGCGAGCCACAACCGATGAAAGCCACGTATTGTTATTTTCCTAATAAGCACATATAAACTACAATATATCATTTACTATTTCACATCCATGAGCGAGTCGTTACCGGTCGGCATATGTAGACCACCCACTGGCACATGGTTCAAAGATATTTTGTATCCATATGTGAGTAGTTACAAGTCGGCATACATGGACTCCCCACTGGCATGTAGATACTTGATTTCAAAACCATCTATATTTTTTACTATTTTTTTGTAACCTATATAGCTAATGACTACTAAACATGTAATTTCTTTACAAGTTCATAAATATAAAAAACTATAAGATTTCACTAAATTTTAAAAGCTAATTGTCTAATGCCTACAAAAACAAGTTTCTTTTTTATTTTTTCATGAAAATAACTTAAGATATATTCAAAAATAATAATATTCTTTATGAAAATAATCCTTTCAAATCATAAACGATAAACCATAAACTAAGAGATTTGCATTTATTCATTTTGCATCCTAGTGTGGGTAAAAATCAACTGGATTGAATGAGCCCACCACTGACACTGGTGGACACTTTTTAAAAGGATACAAAAACTAACAAATTAGTTTGGAAGATTTCTTTATCCATTTTTGCTTGTCCTTCTTTATTTTTTTTGAGACTCCAAGCAGAGCTAGATTCTTGGAAATGCAAATAGTACGAGGTGGGCACATAGTATACATAAGAAATTGTACTGCGCAATATACCTACAATACCACATGGTATGTGCAACAAACCCATGTGGTAGTTGAAATGTACCATGCAGTATATCTATCACCACATGGTATAGATAAATATCGAGCAATATATTTATCTTCTTACCGCACGGTATGTAGTTTTACCATGCGATAACAACTACAACCGATTTCGGTAAAAAAATGTGGCAAGGCTGGTTTCATTACTCATTCTTACACTTTCTTTTGAATGAATACTTTATATTCTTTCAAATTAATGTGAATGAATGAAATAAAATTTGCATTTACTCATTCTTCCACCTTTTTTTGAAATAATATTTTATATTCTTTTAAAAGAATGTTAAAAAATGAAATATCATCATCCAGTAAGGATATAATCTTATGTGAATGAAATATAATTGATAATGGTACGTGAATGAATGATAATTAATATATTTCATTCTTCAAAGTTCTTTTGAAAGCATGTTTGTTGCTTCCGACCTCGGGGGGTTCACCTAAAAAAAATTTAGTGTACCACATGCATTCAAAGGCAGGGGTATTTTAATTCCACTTTTTGGAAAATTTTAATAGAATTACAATAACAGGAGGGGTTTTTAATATAATTTTTGAAAAAAATCACCTAGTTCATAAGTAAAGAGGGGTGTTTTTATTCGAGGAATTTTTTTAGCTGAGGGGTTTTTTAAGTACCCTTTGAACGGACATGATACATACAATTTCTTAGTAGTGCACCCCCCGAGCTTTCGATATAATATGTATTGCAATATGTTTCTTTTGCATACACATGAATTAATTTTTTGGGTTTATGTTTTTCCTTGCAACTTCAAAAGCATGGTGCATGGCAAGATTTGGTCATATATGTGATCGAGATACGGAAAGTGCATGCCTTGGTCTCTTTCATGCAGTGGCTCGAGAAAAAGACATAGCACACAATACCAGGCAGTAAATGTGTATGTCTTGTGCAATCATCAACATTCTGGAAAATGTAGAAAGAATAAAAGGTGCACAGCCATTTGTGACACTAATGCCTTTGTCATGGGTAAAGTGTATTGGAAGATGTCCAAATCCATACAACACATTAAAGAATTAGTGCACTTTGCATCGAGGAAAAAGCAATAGGTGGTATATTTGGCTGATAAGAGATGGAAGCAAATGCACAATCCTTTGCAGGGAGCCGCATTTGCAATACATCTGCAATATCAAATGCATACTCAATTGTAGAATCCAAAAGTCATAAGTAACTTTTGAGAGGTTTGTAAGAACTTGCTTCTAGGACATCAAGGAAAATTGGCCTATTAACAACGAGTGAGGTATACGAACCGTTAAGGCTCTTTTGGAGATCCTTGGAATGTTGATGCTATCAAGACAAAGCTTACACCTACTTGGTGGAAGGAGTATGGTGGAGAGACATTGGAGTTGCAACATGTTGTAACACGTGTGCTCTCTATTGCTGCATCATTGGGTGCATGTGAAAGAAATTAGAGTGCATACGATTCTATTCATCTGAAGAGATGCAATCGTTTAAAGCCATCAAGAGCTGCATATTTGCTTTTTTTCTTTGGGAATCTACGATTGTTGAAAGGGTTCAATGTTGTGGCTAGGGCAACAAGCGAAGCCAATGTAATGAGAATTACTAGGCAATGATTGACTACAAAAATAGTTGCTCATGAGGGTGCATTTAGAGAAGAAGAAGATGAGCTTGAGCTACTCAATGACAACAGTGAAGTCGAAGAGATCGACGATATCATACCTGTGTTAAATGTAGTATAGAGTGTTGTATGTTACATGTGAGGGGATGGATAGGAGAATATGTTAGGTGATGGAAGAGCCATATGGTCATATCCATCTCATCTCATTTTGTAATTGAAAGCAAAGGGATGAAGCTCTAAATATGTAGGTTGGTATCTTGCTCGTGAGGGGATGGATAGGAGAATATGTTAAGCAATGGAAGATCACATATGCTCATATCCATCTTGTCTCATTTTGTACTTGAAAGCGAAGGGATGAAGCTCTAAATATGTAGGTTGGCATGCTGCTTGTGAGGGGATGGATAGGAGAATATGTTATGTGATGGAAGAGCGCATATGCTCATATCTATCTTGTCTCATTTTGTACTTGAAAGCAACGGGATGAGTTTAAAGATGTTTTCATAAACACTTATTCTGGCACTCATCTCTCTCTTTAGAGTTGTCTGATGCAGTCTAAGTTTGATATCATGCGATGTGCTCATAGACACTTAGTCTGGCACTCAACTATCCCTTGATAGTTGTGTGTTGTAGTTGAAGCGTTGTAGTTGAAGCCTAGTATTAGATGTGAAGAAATGGTTAGTAAGTGTTACACACTCAGTGTCACACAATAACTAGATTTTTTGTGATTTGATTTACTGTAGTCTGTTACATGAGTCGCGTTTGAGCTGAGAGGTTATACCTAGGTCATTTTTGGAATTTCTTGCATTGTTAATTGTCATTGCTTGCTCAAATTTTTCATACCTAGCACTAAATTCTTTTTTGAATTCTATGTTGCAGCTTGTTGCATACTAGAGGGCTCAGGTGGGTGAGAAGAGAACGTCTCAGCATCTTGATCTCAGTTGAGAGCTCAAAAAAAGGTGCTGAAAAATGAGAATGTGCACTTCTTAATGAATGTCGATCAAGACATCATTGAGACAGCTATCAACAATGGTGAAAGCGGTGTACCACTTGTTAGAAACAGGAAAGGGATGTCTTTCCAAGTGCAAGCAAGCAAGAGAAGAGAACAGAGAGCCCAATGGGAGAGAGAGAGAGAGAGAGAGAGAGAGATGAGTGCCATAATAAGCATCTATGAAAACATTGCTAAGCTTAGATTGCATCACACATCTCTCATAAAAGAGATGAGTTCTGGACTAAGAGATCCTACAAACCAACATATCTGTCAAAATTGAGACTGCAACACACAACTCTCTCAAGTGAGATGAGTGCAAGCCTCAGATAAAAACCAACTCTTTATATAGAAACTGAAACTTCAACACACAACTATCACAAGAGAGATGAGTGCCAGTCTCAAACATAAAACAAAACAAACAAATTAATAAGTAAAAAAGGCTGCAGCACATAACTCTCGCAAGAGAGATGAGTGCCAGTCTCAAACACAATACAAGAATAACATTAATTAATAAAAAAAGACTGCAGCACAAAACTCTTAGAAGAGAGATGAGCACTAGTCTAAAAAACAAAACAAACATTAATTAATAAAATAAGACTACAACATGTAAGAAAATAATACAACGTCTATGCTCAACAGATAACAGGATCTTGTACGCAAGAGAGAAAACAAGATAGTATGGAGAATCGAAAATTTGATTACTGTAGAACTAATACAATAGATGGCGTTGCCTCCCAACCATGCGCTCCTGTGAAAGAAGCTTCGATGGCGTGCTGGAAACAGTAGAAGACGGAGGTTGGATGATAAGGAATTAGGGTTGCTGTAGCCAGTGATGAAATGGGCTTCGCGGGCTTGCTCTTATATAGCCACCAGTCATAGTCAATTAGGCTCAATTGGGTAACCGACCCAGTCCGCCCAAAACGGTCGACTGGGGGTCGGTCCCGAAATAGGCCACTGACCATACGATAGAACTGGTGGGCAAAACAGAGCAACTAACCTATGGTCTCCGTTTGGCCCAGAGCCATCTGGGATCATCTGAGGCTCCAAACGGGCCTTGCAACTCGAGAGTGGGCTGCCCCGGGAAATGCTCCATCTACCCTCAATGCAGTCAGTCAAGGGATGCCTTCCCGCACTTGCATGTAGCCTAGTTAGTGGTGTGCCAACTCTATTTGAAGCCGTCTAGCCATCAGGCCACACATGGCCCCCATCTGGTGTCCAAACCAGGACCTACCGGATAACCGAGCTACTCAAATGCCTTCTCCTCATATGGGGGGCTTACAAGTAGAGATAGCTGGTTCCCGCGTAGTTACACAAGAGTGGAGCATTGATATCTAACACCCCCCTCAATGTCCACCCGCAAGTGAACTTACTATTTTCGGCCCAATGCCAAGTCGATGAAGATGCCTCTCCAGCAAGTCTCTTCCAAGAGCCTTCGTGAAGATGTTTGTAGCATTCTCTGTAGTCGGGTAGTACACCAATTCAACCTCTCCATCCATGATGAGCTCGTGTACAAAGTGATATTGAATCTCAATGTGTTTTGGGCAAGCGTGGAACACCAGGTTCTTTGCAATCGCCATGCAACTCTGATTGTCACATGATAACTGCGTAGGCTTGTTCTGCACTGCACCCATGTCCCCAAAATCCTCCTCAACCACACTACCTCGCAAGAAGCAAAGCATGCAGATTTGTACTCGGCCTCGGTAGAAGAAAGAGCAACTGTGGGTAGCTTCTTGCTGACCCATGATACAACTCCAGATCCAAGTGAGAAACAGCATCTTGTCACTGTGATCTCCTGCTGTCCAATCCGAGTCATAGAATCCGGTCAATATGTTTGCCCTCCAATGGTTCTCTCGGGGCTTATTGGAAAACCTGCTTAGTACACTTGTCACAAAACTGATGTCCAGCCGTGTGTTGCACAAGTAAATCAAGCTACTGTGTCTTCTCTTCATGGTTCCCTGTTATGACAAGGTCGTCCACATAAAGGACCACGGTCATACACCTGCCTCCTTCTCTGAAGATATACAAATTTGCATCAGATGGGCTCCTCCTGAACCCATTTTGCAAAAAGTAGGCATCAATTCACTGGTACCGCACTCGTGGGGCCTGTTTCAACCTATAAAGTGCTTACTTCAGTTTGCAGATTTTACCTTCTGAACCGGGGATCTCAAAACCTGGTGGTTGTTCCATGTATACCTCCTCCTTGAGATCTCCATTCAGAAAAGCGGATTTCACATCCATTTGAAACACGGGCCATATTCCTTGGGTAGCTAAAGCCAAAACACTGTGAATTATGGTTAGTCGAGCTGTGGGAGAAAAAGTATCTTGATAATCAAAACCATGTACCTGTGCAAATTCTTTTGCCATGAGCCGAGCCTTCTACTTATCCAACGTGCCGTCGGACTTGTACTTGGTCTTGTACACCCACTTGGTTCCGATTACCTTATGTTTTGGTGGTCGATCCACAAGGTCCCAAGTGTTGTTCTTCATTATGGAGCCATACTCCGACTGCATAGCCTCCATCCGATACCTATCATCGCCCTGTGCCTCTTCAAGACACTTGGGTTCATCAGCACGGATCACTTCTGTCATCAAAGCATAGTTGACCAAGTGTTCTTGCGCCCTTCTTTGCTCCTCTAATCTCTTGGACCGATGGTGTTCGAATGGTTCCTCTTCAATGGTTGGAGGTTCTCTGCCGTCCAAAAGCTGCTTTACCCACTTCGGGAATGGCCATTGCCATTGTGGTTCTGCAGGCTCTTCTTCATCTTCTTTGTCTTGAATCCTCCCAAGCACCGTTGGGGGAGTTCGGTCTGCTGTTGGTGGTGGTACTGGATGGATATCCTGGTCCTGGTTGTCCTGGGAAGGAAGCATCCTCCTCCAATTGATGCGGCTGTTCTGAGAAGACCACATCATGACAATTATCTTCTTAGTAATAGGGTTATAGAGATGGTGACCCTTCGCCTCTTCACTATAGCCCAAGAAAATACACTTCCGACTCTTCGGTTCCCATTTGGTCCTGGTAGTATCAGGGACATGCACAAAACACTCACATCCAAAAACTCTGAAATGTGCAGCTGAAGGTTTCTTGCCAGAAAAGGCTTGCACTGGAGTCATCCCATTCACAGCCTTCATGTAGCTATGATTCAGGATGTAAACTACAGTGTTACATGCTTCAGCCCATAAAGTCTTTGGCAAATCTTTCCCTTTCATCATACTCCAGCCCATTTCGCACATGATGCGCATCTTGCATTCTACTACTCCATTTTGTTGTGATGTATGTGGCAGGGGTTTCTGCCTCTTGATTCTGTGACTTTTGCAGTAACTTTCGGATTCAGTTGATGTGAACTCTCCACCTCTGCCTGATCTCAACTTCTTTGCCTTCCTCCCCGTTTCTTTCTCGACCATTACATGCCATTCCTTGAACCTACTAAAAGCCTCGTCTTTAGTCTTCAGGAAGTATATCCATATCCTTCTACTGTAGTCATCGATCAGCGTCATGAAGTAGTAGGAACCACCCAAAGCTTCTGTCTCCATCTTTTCATAGAGGTCTGTGTGAATGAGCTCTAGAGGAGCCTTTGCCCTGCTGGCCTCTTTAGGAAAGGGCTGCTGATGCTACTTGCCCATCATGCAAGCTTCACATACATCGAGTAGATCTAAAATTTCTGGTAGGTCTATAATCATTCCACTTTTATGCATCTCCTTCAAAGACTATGGGGCACCTCATTCCAAGGGGTGACATATCTAGGATGATTAGTAGGGAGAAATCGATGGTGATTCTCATAGATGACCTTATTCAATGCATCTACCCGTGAAGCAACTAGCGAAGGACCACAAACAAGACATGCATGGTAACCCAATGTAGTGAGACCTAAACAATAGATGCAATTGCATAAGCAAGGTGGGTTTAGGGTGCCACATTCATTGCCTACTCATAATTAAAAGTTCAATTCTTACGTGAACACTCGCCATAGCCTGGGAAGTCATGCATTATCCACATCAAGATTGCTTTGCAATTGAAGTCTCGTGATGAAGGCCTGTCATGCACCTCGATACCTCTCCAAAGTACCTCCATCTCATCAATCAAAGGCTCCTAATAAACATCTGGGTCTTTGACTTTATGTTTCCCTGGAATTAGAAGGGATAACATAACATGTCCTTTCTTAATTGCCATAGAGGGTGGAAGATTATAATTCACCAATATCACTAGCCATACACTATAAGAGGTGCTTTTGAGACTAAATGGGTTCACATCGTCAATACCCAACCCAAGTCTTAAGTTCCTAGGTTCTTCCTTGAAGCTTGGCCATGTGTGTTCAATATGCTTCCATGTAGGAGTGTCTGTGAGAGTTCTCCACTTGTCATCGGTTGATTGATGGGAGAAATGCCATGACATGAGCTCTGCAATGGATTTTCACTTAAACATATGTTGGATGCCAGGGATTATGGGGAAATGTCGCAGAACCTTATGAGGCACATCCAAAGTTTTGAGATTTGCTCTATATCTTGCCTCTCCACAAGTAGGACACTCTCTTTCCTCCTTATGTGGTCCACGAAACAGAACGCAATCATTGACGCATGCTGGATGCACTTGTAATCCAACCCTCCAAGAGAGGTCACATGTTGACTTGCAATATCTCTTGAGTTCGGTAATTTATCCTCCCTTGGAAGCATTTTAGACAATAGTCTATACGTGAAGACCATAAACGGAAAAAAGTATTCCAATAATTGACCCACTAGCATAATTCACCATGTTTGCAAAATAGAAATTAAAGCTTACTTGAGTAATGCATTCAAACTTGCATTGCTGCATCCATAGATGGTCTGCAAGTTTAGTAACTCAAGGGAGGCACGTAGAACAGAGAATGTGCACCCCTCAAACACTGGTGTTGATGCTGCAGTAAAAAAATCATCCTGCTCCATGCTATCATTCCTACCTGAGGACTGATGGGCAAATAAATCTCGCACCATATCATCGAACACCTCCTTCTCCATGGCCTCATGAGGTAATGGTGGAGGGCTACTATTACCATCACTCCATGCATCAATAACGGTCCTTCTTGAAGATCCCACCTCATATCGCCAACGCTTTGCCTCCTCACGATGAGCATAGGGCAACATATGTGGGTGTGGCACTACATCCTGTATCAAATTAGAAAAGGATCATATATCAAACACTTGCCCATAGGTATCTCAATCAACCTCAACACTTTAACACTTACCATGGATACGGTTGCATCCCATTCTCTGTACTTTGATATGTGATTGAGTGTAATTCTACATGCATGATACATGTTTCCTTGACATCGATTACACATACATTTGATTTTTTGCTCCAAGCACATTTCTCGATGGTGGATACAGAGGGGTTCATCCTCACTGGAGATACTTGTGAGATACTTGTTGAAGATGAAGACATCCTAAAAATAAACAACCCAAAAAATTTGTACATCCCAAAAAATTTATTTGTGTGTTTGTGCTTGAGGATTTAATGAGAAAACTCTCTAGTGTGTCTAAAAGTGTGTCTATAGGCACATCTGTACTGTGGAATGCATCTATAGGCACGTCTAAAACATAGTGTAGATACACTTTTAGACACGTGGAGTGGTTTTTAAACCTACATTTTGCTCATTTTAAAACTCCGCCACACTTGAAAACCTTTCAATACACTCATCTCCAAGCATACACACTCAGCTCTAGACATCCGCACTCACCTCCAGGCATATGCACTCATCCCCAAGCATACAAGAGAAGAGGGTAAAGAAGGAAGCCATAAGAGAAGAAGGAGAGGAAGCTTTGAAGAAAGACAAGAGGCTTTTCATACCTCTATCCAAGGTTGGGTACTTTTGTTCTTTTTGGGATTGGGTGCCTGTCATTGTCAGCTTTTTGTCGAGATTTGTCTGTTGGAGCACGTCTAATAGCATGTTAATTATTTGGATAAACAGTGTAGCCGTGCCTATAGATGCGCTATTAGTCACGTCTATAGATGTGCTCTAACAATGCAGAACCGATGTTTTCTTCTACTTCTCCTTCTCCTTCTCCTTCCCCTTCCCATCTCCCTTCTCCTTAATCCATTCTCCCTTCTTCTTCCATTGTCCCATCCCCCTTCTCCTTCCATTTTCCCATCCTCCCTTCTCTTTCCTTTCTCCTTTCCCTTGCATGCATGTTTAAGTCGAATTTTCAATGCCTTAAGCATTCATGAGGAAATAAGGGATTGCATGAATGATGGAAATAAGTGATTGCATGAGGGAAATTGGATTGCAACATAAGGGTGGGATAAAAGAAAGAGGGCATGCATCTGCATGCCAGAAATCACGGGATTGCATAACTCTTTTAATATATGCATATGGAAAGAGCGCATGCATGATGGAAATCTTCTTCTCTTCTTTTATGCAGTTCATCATGTGGCTAGGAAGCTCTTCAAGAGCCTCGCTTGATCTTTGGGATGCCATATTATAGCAGTTATATAACATTTTAGGGCACCCTCCCACTCCACAGGAGTTATACACATACATGACGAGTACTCAAAACACCCCCAAGAGTCGGTAGTATAGACTTCAAACCACCCCATACCCACAACATCTGAGATTACTCCTGTGGAGTCAAGATGGCCCAGCAGGTAACAAAGCCACCAGCCTTCTCCCCAATTATCAAGAGTCCCTTCTCCCTTGCGGTCTGGAGTCCCTTCTCCCCTGTGATCATTAGGAGTCCCTTCTCCCTTGTAGCAGTTTGGTGTCCCTTCTCCCCTGTGGTCAGGAAGCCCTTCTACCTCGTAGAGCCACTAGCGTACTCCCATGTAGTCTAGATTCCCTTCTGCCTCGCATAGCTGCCAGCATACTCCCATGAAATCGGGAGTCCCTTCTCCAAAGGCGAGTGCCAATCATACTAGCTTGTCACGATAGGGTAGTAGGTGTAGTAGTAGGGAGAGATCTAGGGGATGCATGGCACAATGCTTTGGGGATAATGGTGGGGGTGGGGAGGATTCAAATGATGTGGACGTGCTAGAGGGTGATGGTATGATCTTCTATGAAATCACTGTGATAGGCGGCATCTTGATGGATGCACGGGGGAAGGACATCATGGCCTTCATGCGCTCTGTAGTTTTGCTAACAACTATGATCTTCTTGCATACTTCTTCTATTATTGCATCTGGAACAAACCTTAATGCTCTCCACCAAACAATAGACATCGGTTTCTTTATTTCTTTCCTCTAAGTTGCAGTGTGCTCTGGTGCCTCAGAGGATATCTTCCCTGTTTCATATGCTTGGCAAACATCCACCATGCTCTGAAACACTGAGTCCTCGTGGAAGACAATGCAAGTAACATCCCTGTATCTTGCAACGGCAGTGTTCAAATCCTTTGCCTCAACCTTATTACTTGGTATGCCTTGCGTATTGCTTATAACACCTTTTAAGCATCTATAGAACCGAGTCCTCTTTGCCATGTACTCAGATGTAGGTCTCCTGCCCTTCACTGTTTGTGGCTTTCCACAGCCCACCCATAACTCCCTTGCCTTTATCAACATCTTAGAAAGAGAAGAGCTTTTTTTCAACCTAAATGGAGCAAAATTCAGCCTTTCTGATTCTAGAATGTACTTCGAGTCATCGTTAAATATGCATACATGACAAATGACTCGTTGAAACTTTTCCATCCACTCAATCTGTGGCAAGTTTCCTTTTCTTCCCTCATCAAGGGCAATCCTGCAAGCTTCACAAAAGTGTTGCCCATCAATGGGCTCAAACCTGCATCTTTCCAAGAATCTATTCTTTGCCAACATGTATCTCTTCTCGATGTCAGTCCCATATCGGCTTTGGTACAAAGCCTCTCCACGAACAAAGTCACTCCTTCTAAAGCTCTCAAAAGCATCAAGAAAGTCCACGCGCTTTTGAAATGTGACATCAGGCAATGTAGGATCATGTTCTTGAAGTCTCTTAAATGCCATAGGATGAAGAGTGATATTAGTGGCAACTAGAGTTCTTGTTTTCCTCATTGGTAGTGGTGTTAATAATATCATAGGGGTTTCATACTCATACAATTTGCGTGCAAATGTCTTATCGAGCTTTCTTTGATTTGTGAACAATGAAGCTCGATCAATAAGCATTGTGGCCATGCTAAATTGTGAAAATCCCCAAATGTACCCCTCATCCTCTAGAGGATGTAAGTCTGCCACACTTATAGACAAGTCTTCGAGACTTGTATCTTCTTCTGGCAGATCCTCCTGTTCATCGCTATCCAATTTTTCGCCTGGTTTTAAATAACTTGCACTTGAACGATGTGCACATGGACTAGGAATAGGTGTAGATCTGCTCCACAATCACTCCTTATTCCTGTAGTTGCAGCAGTCGATGGTGTAGGTACAGTTGGAGGTATTGTAGTTACTCTTGTCGGAGTTGCCATAGTTATCGCCACAGATATTGGCGATACAACTTGAGAGTTACATGCTATAGATGGCATACTTACTGTTGCACTTACTACTACTGAAGGTACAACACCACCACTTGGAAATGCATCTCACATTTTCTTCAATGTTTCTAAGGCACTAAATAATTCTTGGGATCCCTCAATTGAATCTGGTAAGGGCTTCAAGAAGTGCTTATGCGTAACTCGTAACTTGTAAACCATCTCGTCATTCTTCGCTTTGCACACAACTTCTATCAAATTATTTTCTTGAATGTTGATGTTTGAGACCATGCCACCATTTCTTACTACCTCTGGAGAATATTTCACGCTTGACACATTCTCTGCAGTGATCACCAAAAAATACTTTGATTTGTGCTCCATAAAATACCAAGCATGTTCAAGGTATTTGAAAGACACCTTGGAACCAAAACTGGAAGCCATAGTTTTCTGAAAAACAATCAAAAATAAAAAATGAGAATTACAATGATTTTCAAACTCAAAATATTAAATAAATTTCTAATTAAATATTATTTTAAGTTTTATTTATTTTTAATTTTTAAAAATTTTAAAATTAAATTAAATTAATTTATTTTTTCATCTTTTTTTAATTATTTTATTTTATTTTTTAAATTTATTTTTATATTTAAAATTTAATTTAATTTTTAAAATTTTTTTTAAGTTTTATTTATTTTAACTTTTTTTATTTTTTTAAATAAATTAAGTTAATTAATTTTTTTTGTCTTTTTTTCTTTTTTAAATTAAATTAAATTAATTTTTTTGGTCTTTAAAAAATAAAATAAAAATTTAAAGCCCCTTTGGGGGCTTAGGGTAGGGGAGGGGATTAACCCCCAACCTGTTGCGTGCGCAACAGGTTGGGGGTTAACCCCCTCCTCTCCTCCTGCCTCCCTGCCATCCCGCCTCTCCCTTCCTCTTCCCTGCCTCCCCCTCCCGTCTACGCCCTCCCGTCGGCCCCCTCCCCTCCCTCCCGCCTCCCCCTCCTGTCTGCGCCCTCCCCGCCCTCTCGCCTCCTTGCCTGCCTCCTCTCCCTCCTCCCTCCTGCCTCCCTGCCTACCTCCTCTCCCTCCTCCCTCCCGCCTCTCCGCCTGCCACCTCCCTCCTGTCTGCCCTCTCCTCTCCCTCCTCCCTCCCCTCCCGTCCTCCTCACTGCTCCCCACCTTAAAAAAGAGGGAGAAGAGGGGGGGAAGTGGGAGGAGAGGGGAAGGGAGTGGAGGGAGGAAGGGAGGGGGCCGACGGGAGGGGAGGTGGGGAAGGGGGAGCAGGGAGGGGGCGACGGGAGGGCGAGAGGAGAGGAGGGAGGGGGGGTTAACAGCCGATGGGAGGGGGAGGCGAGGAAGGGGGAGGGGAGGTGGGGAAGGGAGGGCGGGGAGGGGGCGGGAGGAGAGGAGGGAGGGGGGGTTAACCCCCCCAACCTGTTGCGCACACAATAGGTCGGGGGTGTTATTAACCCCCATGCGCAACAGGTGGCAGGGGGTTAATAACACCCCCCCACCTGTTGCGTGCGCAATAGGTTGGGGGGGGTTAACCCCCCTCCCTCCTCTCCTCCCGCCCTCCCGTTGCCCCTTCCTCGCCTCCCCTCCCCCTTCCCTGTCTCCCCCTCCCGTCGGCCCCCTCCCCGCCTCCCCTCCCCCTTCCCCCCCTCCCTCCTCTCCTATCCACATTAGTGCTTTGTAAGTGGAAGCTGTAGGGGATGCTAGTGATGCCCTATTGACCTAGGGAGTGATTCTCTGCCAAGTAAAGACTCCTAGAGGTGGGAGGATTGCCTATTATCATCTATCATGAGAGGTAGGAGCAGATTTAATCCTCTGAGGGTTTAGCGCACCTGGCATTTTTCCAAGCTACATATTTGCTCAGAGCACCTATAAAGAGAATGGAGAGATACGTCCTTGAAACTTGCATAAGCAGTGTTGCGAGTTCGTTGGTATTAACTTGCTTTGGTCGACGAGCACTTCAACTAACAATAGGACTGCTTGAAATTCAACATAAATGTGAGGAATCCATCGAGTTTCTGTGGTCCTTGTGAGAAAATTGGTGCTTTCATCTAATGTCCGTGGCATAGAAATGACAGTAGGTTCTTGTGGGGTTGTCCCTTTTTTAGGAACAGATTTGTGGATCTACTGTGCTCATTGCTGAGGCTGAGGTACAGGTAAAAGCTAGGCTTGGTCAGTGGCACCTTGGAACCAAGTATTCCCCACCTTTCCCTTTCTCTATAGTAGGTTCTTGTGCTACTGTCCCACTTTCAGGGATAGGTTCTTGTGTAATTGCTATGGCTGCTCATGTAGCTGATCCTTAGCATAATCAAGCGAGGATACAAGGGAGTTTCCTATGGTCGTATCTTAGCTGTTATTTTCCTCGATGTTCTTGCAATAGGTTCTTGTGTGTCTACCTCATTTTTAGAGGTATGTTCTTGTGGTACTCGGGTGTGGGCACAGTCCTGATGGGTACCCCAATGTTGGTTGGGGTGGTGAGGTTGGGGGCCTTAGGCACCCAGATATACCTACAACCCTCATAGTAGCCTTGAGCTTAGAGTAGCTGAGTTGGAATAGATAGTCGAGAAAAATTTTCTATCCTCAATATTGTCTACGATAACTGGACGTGAATCCCAAACATTACTGGATTGCAGATAGCCTTCCATAATAAAGAAAGTGGGGAAGGCAGGCAAATCCCATGCAGTACGGATCTAGAAATCATTACTGATGATTCATTGGTATAGTCAAGGAAATCATTATTGGTTATTCATTGGTATACTCCAAGAAATCTATACTTGGATTGCCCTAACTAACCACAACCTATGACTTTTTAGTGGTAGTTTGGTTTGTTCTCAAACGCATCATGAACTTTGAAGAGAATACCATAATGACCTTAGTTATAAATTCGGACTCTTTTTTCCATAAAAGAAAAGAATAAGGTTAAAGCATGGGCCTTGTTAAGACAACTAGAGCATGACAGCTTGTGTAAACCTCACCCTTCCCCCCACCAAGACCTTTTGCAATAAGTGAACCTTGTTGTCTTTGACTTGATTCTTCAGATGGGTTGCCAGCACATCAAGCCACAAGTTGAGAAGCCATCACAATAAACATGAAAGCTAAGCAAAAGAAATCGATGTCACTTGTACTGTTGGGGGGCCACTACTTGAAAACCCTATATAATATCATGTGTATTCAAGGGTATTATTAAAACTGCTCAGCCCTTATTTATAAATCGTAAGGCTTTATAATGATTCCTTTTTCTATACAAACTTATGATGTTTTTAGTACTCTAATTAAGGAACACCTTTAGCGAGTATATTTCTATAAAAGCTTGGGAATTTTGCTATTAAAAAACCCCTTTCCTGGAACCCACATGCTATATTTACGTATGATGATTGAATCCTTGAGCCTCTATTTAAAGTCAAATGTGCAAAAGCATATATTATGCAATGTAACGAGAGTGCAAAAGAACCTCCATAATGTTTCAAAAACCTAATTCTCGAAGGACTAATCCTAATTGAGGACATAAAACCACTATTCTTTGCTCATACTTGTTAGTACTTGTCTTTAAGCCTTCAATAGGCACAAATGTGTTTTCTTTCATAGCCTAATTTTTGCCTTGTTACTCTAAAATTATAGTCTCTTAAAATTACTTCTCCTTTGGGAATATGGGTGTTTCTTTTTTTTTGAATTCTAATTCAAAGTTCATGATATTCAATACTTGTTGAAACTCTTAAACACTCTTGGCCACATATAAATTCCTCTATTTTGTTGAAATTTGAGTAAAGTGCTATTATTTGTGGGCAACCGAGCAAGTCTCTTAACGCTCCGCTCCTCAAGATCAACGCACAAAACCGGCGATTCTGTACAAAAATTCCGCAAGGTTTCTACTTGAGAACTTCATCTTTGCGGCTCCCTTTCGTTTTAGTTCCCTTTTGGTTTTAGGAAATACACGTTTTACAAGTCGTACAAACGTCCTCAGTCAATTCAGCTTCAATCTATCGTAGATTGTGAGAACTTACACGATTCCTAGGCACGGGATGCATTGCTGCTGCAGTTGATGAGATCAAAGAGTTGCTCGAAAATCTGTGTCTCGCAGGACAGCGTCAGTGCACCCGTCTGACAATAGCCAAACTCATGAGCAGATCTTTCGAGGACCTTTGAGAACACAGGATCGTTCAAGTGCGTGACTTTTATCACGTAACATTTGCGTTCCACACCAACAAGAACGGGCAACGAGCCTTTAGGGACCTTGACGGGAAGTAGACAAAGCTTAGTCTGTCGGGAGTCGTGTGCCTCAACGGATCCATTTACTTTCTCATATCTATGAGTTATACGGAAGAGGACACTCCCGACAGGGCAAAAGGCGCATCGCGCACATTTGCGAAGCTTTTTGGACAGATTGGGCATTGCAGCTGATAGGACAAGGATTGCGCAGACTGCAGGGAAAGAGGGAATATTGCTCTAGATTGTTGAATCAAACGTATATGGCCCTTTTGTAGGCGAGCCTGATGGAAACATACGTTAGGTAGGTAGTTCTTTTAACAGCGGCAACGGGACCGATATACGAGACTTCAAGAATGAAGGCCACGGAGCAGATGGGTTTTTTTCAGAGCGGATGAATCACTCTGTGGATAATTTCCATCATCACGTCTGTCCCATTCTGTAACGTGATGTATAAGAACTGCTACTGTGAATAATGATGGAGACTGGAGGTTTGTGGGTGCTGCCGGCTAAGTTCGAAAATTATAGTGCGTAGGAATGTAACCCCATGTGATGGGTGACAGATTATCAGTTCGACTAGACTCTGTTGATACGGCTAGATTAAACAATGGAGAAAGCAAAAGAGAGACGCATCTGAAGTTGGGTGTCGGGACAGGATAGTCAATTGGACTAGCACAGGCTTCAACATCGACTCTGCAATATTTCTCCGATGACGGTTTACAAATGATAATCTGATGCAAAAGTGAAGGTAGTGACAGTTACTGCTTGATCAAAGTTTCTTTACAATAATTTTAGGAGGTGACTGCCTTAAGAGAGTTGGTCAAAACATGAATTCTTAAAGTTGTGATTCTTCAATGTTCCTTTTGGACTTTGTTGTCTAGTGAAGCCTTACATTTATATTATTCGAGGGATTACACCTTTGATCACCTTTCTTCTTGAACGTCCTTTCCTTGCCTTTGGGGGAAGATATTACCCTCATGTGAAACGCACGTATAATATGCTCGTGATTAAAAATTATATAATTTCCACAAGAGTGGATCTATGAAAACTTCTTTGCACGCTTTAAGTCATGGCGCCATGACTAGTAACTCAAATCAAAGCTGGAGACAGCACCCCTTCCCCTATGCCTAAACCGGGATGCTTTAAATTAAATACCAAAAATTTGGTAAAGCGCCCATCGTTAGAATTAGTCAAAAAGGGAGAACCGAAATCAATATTCTCACATGTATCATTGGGCACTCATATGGCTAACAAAGGTGGTGGAAATGCCTTTGGCAATGGTGAAAATGCAAGAGACTATAAACACATGTACTCACACAATGAAATTTTAAAACAAACGCGTTTTTAAAAAAAGTGATGGGTGCATCTATTTGCACATCTATTAGCGTGTCTATAGACCCGCAGCTATAGGCGCGTCTATATAATAGACAGACGTGCCTATAAACGCGCTATTAGATGCTCTGTAGAAATTTAAAAAAAACAAAAAGACATGCTAATAGACACGCTTATAGATGCTATGTAGAATTTTAAAAAAAAAATAGAAATTTGTGTGGTTGAACAGAATGCTGTGAATGTTGTGTGGTTACAAGAATCCCATTTCTACAGTGTGCAATTCAATTCTTACAGCCAACCACATTTTAATTTGCATGATTCCATGCATGTCTATAACTGAGGATTACAATTCTGAATAAAATATTACAACTCCAAAACATTTAGTTCACAAGGCATTCATTGATAGAACATTGCACAAGGAAATCGAATGCCAAAAAAATAAGAGGAGTGTATATTAATTCATAGCCCAAAAAGTGCTTGTATATACATATAGCATGAAGCCAAGCCAATGTGGCTTCAAGTATAAAAAATAAGAGAAGTGTATATACAAGAGAGGTAGAAAGCCAAGCCAATGGTTTCAAGTACAATAAAGAGTAGCTAGCACTAATTCTAGCACTACTTCTATGACTAATCTAAGTCATCCGCATCCTCGCTCCCTTCTTCATCGCCTTCTTCATCCTCAGTATCCTTGCCTTCTTCCTCCTAAATATCCCGAGGGGCCTGTAAACAAGGGAAAACATGTATCAATGTATGAAAAATCAAACCTTTTTACAATGTTGACATTATTTAAAGGTGTATATGTACACCACTTACACATAAAAGGATTTATCTACACTACCTTTCTAAGGGGTTTATGTACACCACCTTTCTAAAAGAAATGGTCATAAAGGTGTGTGCACATCACTTATACATAAAGGTGTTTATTTACACCACCTTTCTAAGAGAATTGGTCATCTATTATTGGTCATCTATTGATGTTCTTAGGTGATAGTAGCTCAATTCACAAGAAGTTATGAAGATGTTTATGTAGACCACCTTTGTAAGAGATTTTTGTGAAGTTATGAAGATGTTTATGTAGACCATCTTTGTAAGAGATTTGGTTATGCATTGATGTTCTTAGCACTTAATCATGAAATCTTTTGTTTTGAGTTGTCAAATCTAGTTCAAAAAACAACATTATTAGTATATTCAAAATTTTTGGACTGTTTTTAAGTCCATTTCTCAAATTGGACTTTACACAAGTCCAAAAATTTTGAATAGTGTGTTTTTTGTTTGATTATTTCAAGAAATGATGAGAGTTAGTTAAAATCATGATCATTTAGACTCAGTATAACATCCTATCCAATGCACCTCCTTGGAAAGTTAAGTTGCTCCATCATCAGGCCTTGGGACCCAGACAAAAGAAACCCATTCGTGGGAGTAGTTTTTTCTCATATCTTGATATTAAAACCATTTGTGGGAATATTTTTTCTCTTATTTTGTTATTATCATACCACAAATTTGGTCTTCTTGAATGAAATCTAGATTATTATCAAGTGCTAGTATCAAGAACTTTTTGTATCATCAGCATCCCACCATTTGGCATTTGTGCATAAACATTGATGGTAGGTAGAGTCTTTTCAAACTTTTTAATTGACTACTTTGATTACAAGACATTTTAATAGTCTATGGTCTAGCTCAATTCAATAAAAGCACCTATGATTGTTTCCCTATATATGGTGGGTCTTCTGTATTAGTAATGTTCACGAGGTTATGAATGCTCAAAAAATATCAAAAAGCCCCAAATTATGTCAATGTAGCTACTAAATTTGTCAGACAATACACAAATAATATGCGATCATCAAATTGTGATGGCAGCTCTCCTTGCCTTCTTGCACCTACTCTCCTCCCCTCTTAGCCCACTCACTTCAGGAAAGAATCAATTACTCGACGAGTAACAATAGCATAGAGTGCATCTACATTTCTATGTCTACAGGATAGTTGTATAAGGAGAGATCATGTTGCCTAGTACCTATCAGTATATTTTTTACAATATAAGTCTAGTGTTAGATATCAATGCTCCACTCTCGTGTAACTATGCGGGAACCAACTAACTCTACTTGTAAGCCCCCTATATGAGGAGAAGGCATTTGAATAGCTCAGTTCTCCGGTAGGTCCTGGTTTGGACACCAAATGGGGGCCATGTGTGGCTTGATGGCTGGACGGCTTCAGATAGAGTTGGCACACCACCAACTAGGCTACATGCAAGTGCGGGAAGGCATCCCATGATCGACCGCACTAAGGGTAGACAGAGCATTTCCTAGGGCAGCCCACTCTCGGGTTGCAGGGCCCGTTTGGAGCCCCAGATCCCGGATGGCTCTAGGCCGAACAGAGTCCGTAGGTTAGTTGCTCTATTTTGCTCCACAGTTCTATCATGTGGTTGGTGGCCTATTTCAAGACTGACCCCCAGTCGGCCGTTTTTGGGCGGACTGGGTCAGTCACCCAATTGGGTCTAACTGACTACGAGTGGTGGCTATATAAGAGCAAGCCCGTGAAGCCCATTATCATCACTGGCTATAGCAACCCTGATTCCTTAGCATCCAGCCTTTGTCCTCTACTGTTTCCAGCACACCATTGAAGCTTTTCTCACAAGAGCGCACAGCTGGGAGGCAGCGCCATCTATTGTATCAGTTTTACAGTAATCAAAATTTTGATTCTCCATACTATCTACTTTTCTCTCTTGCACTGTCCTAAACCAGTTCGATAGTTGAAATCATGACTTTCTTGAATGTGTCCTACTAGACTGATGGTTGATTGTCCTAATAAACATGTCGTAAACTAGCCTGATGATTGAAATTAAGACTGTCCTAAACCAACCCGGTAATTGAAATTGTGACTATCCTAAACCAGCACGGTGGTTGAATTATTTTGCTTCTAGTAGCTTGATTAGTTCAAATATTAGATGATTAATTCAATTTAGATTCAATATATACTTTAATCAAATTGCATTTTTGCATGTATTGTGTTTTGTCTTGCTTTAGTAGTGCAAAAAGGGGCTCACTATACTATTGTTCCACTTAAAAGAGGGCTCACTATTCTGTTTTTCCTGCATGTTGGCTCAACAGATGGAGTTGTATCTCAAGTTTATGGATCATAATCCTAACATTTTAGTTGATAGAGGAGCTTTAATGAGCATAGTGAGCCATGGTACATCAGGAAACTCAAAGACATGAATGTTTGTTGTTGCAAAACACACATAGACTTTGACTTAGCCCAACATAGCTATGAATGACTTGAGATCTAGTTGTCTTGGAGCATTACTCCATGGGGATCGATGCGCAATCTATAGGCCACTTGGATCCTCATCATGTGTTGCAAGGGAGAGTAGGTTTCGTAGCCTAAGGTCTTTGTGGGAGCTAGTGGTTTTGTCCAAAGGGAGAACGTGAGTGGCACTACATTGAATGCATTTATGGCACATGCAAGAATTGCAGTCTAAAGCTAAAGAAGACTACATTTCATGTCTGTCCAAATGAAATGAGGGAAGACAACCATGTTGCTCTAAAATGGAGGAAATTTGAAAATGTCAATGTTGAAGATTCCAATAAAAAGAGATGGCTACTATCATATAAGAGCCCTCAACTGAGGAAGCTGCCTCTCAATTTAAACTAGCCCATGGATTCTACTTTGTCTCAAGGTTCAAATCCTTGACCATGGTCTAGACATGATGTGGAATTTATTTGGGTCTAGGCATTAATGCAAGGGTGAACATGATGGATGTGGTGTTGTTATTAAGCAAGCTTTGTTTAAACACCAATTAACATGCCCTCAAGAAAAGGTCAATGATGCCCATGATGCTGTAACATGGCTTATAGCCAACCTTTCCATAAGCATGCATTCAACGTACAGTAAACAAAGCCTTAAGAATAGTGTAGTACACAGATTGTTCCATGAAGTGAAACTGGATAAAGTGCAAAGGAGAAGCAGCACGATTGCGAGAAAGTTAAAGGAGTTTGCAAACTGCATAGCATATGGAGTTCACAGACTACACAACCACCTGATTGAAGCAAGAAAACTTTCTTGTTTTTGCAATGCGTGCATCATAGGGGATCATGATGATTGTGAGAACATTGCAACTATGAAGACATGGGAGCGAGTTCAAGTTTTCCTTCTATGTTTAGATGGAGTGACAAACAATGGAGAGACAAACAACGACTCGCCATAGTTTGGGGGGAGTTTTGATGACCTCACTGATGGTATGGAAGAGGGGGATAACTTTGCAATTGTTGAGCACTGCCTCTGGGGAGAATGATAAAGATGACCCATACTTTATGTTGTAGTGTACAAAACCTAAGCACAAGGTTGAGGAAGCATTTGAGGATAATTGGGGAACAAAGTATGAGAAGTGGGATGTAGTAGTCAGAGATTTATGGTACAAAAAAACATCCAAGAGAGGCTGCAATTACAAACTGCTACATAACAGTCCATAAACATTTGTCTACTCTCATCCAATAAGAGCTACTAAGTTTGAGATGCAACCTGCACCACACCAAAAGAAGGGCAAGGGTGTCTTCAAATTGGATCTAGACACGCATGAGCACATCTTGGGGTGCCTTAGAGTGGTGGACAAGGATGACTAAGATACTATTAAGAGAATGTAGTCTCATGGCAAGGAAACAATATTCCACTTATCTAGGAAAATGGAAAATGTATTTGAGACTACACTTCTTTTAGTAAATCCTAAACTAACCACCGTGCTTATTTTTGTAAACCCCAAGCAGTAAATCCCATGCTCGTTTTTAGTATATCCCAAACAACCACCATACTGGTTTTATTAAAGCCCATAACAAATCCTTAAATCCAAAAATCCTAAACAAATGAATTGTATGCCATTCATGTTGTAATAATAGAAGCAAACCATCATGCTAGTGGATGTTAGTATCCTAGTATGCAACCAACCACCACATTGTTGACCACTTATCTTGCACTATCGTCATGGTATCCTAAAATTTGTTGCAAAGTGCTATACTAAAACAGTCCCCTTTAGGATGTTTATCTTTAACTATCAGATTTCAACCACCATCTTCTCACCATCTTTAACTGTCAGATTTCAGCCACCAAGATACTTAATACGTTAGAGTAGTCCTATTTCATTGCTTCATCCACCTCGTGTATTAAGGAGTCATGTATAAATTCAAGATCCATTCGAGTTTACTTTGGTCGACTAAAATAAAATTGGTTAACATTTCACTCGAGCAGACCTGAGATAATTCGTATATGCTCACAAAATATTATGCCCACATATTGTTAACATTAAGAATAAAATAACTGTCTTTCTAGAGACATTTAAGTATTAACATGGAAGCAGGTCGAGACAAAATCCGGTATTACAAGCACCATAGATCATGGATGATGACAGTCCAAGAAAGTCCACAAGTCCAAGAAATGCCTGCAAGATTTTTCTTTTTCAAAAATATGATAATATTTTGCGGCTCAAGAAAATTCCAAACTCTCGACTATCTTATCAACCTCTCTATAGCAAGCATCTCCTAGCTCTTTAGGCCAACCTGATGAGCTATTGCATACCTCATTACACACTCAAACCACCAATTGCTTGCTTGCCTTTATCGATTTGTATGCCCAGAGTAACTACTCCTTTCATTCGGGGTCCTCTTCATCTTGGGATTGGCGCTCTATACTTCATTTTGCCATCATGTCTTGCTAAAAGAAACCTACATCATGAGCTTGACTGAAGGACTAGGAAAAATGAAAGCTAAGGAAATTAATATTCACCATCTTTGCTGAAGCTAAGTCATACCGCCAATTGCGAAGCATGTCCTCCTTGTAGCTATTATCATCCCTCTTCTCTGGGTCTGCTTCTGCGAGGAGGTCATCCAACATTATTCTTAGATAGAACATGAGAATTCCAAAGTCTTTTGAGTATGCCATGGATTTGTAGTGGGTGGATTGGTGTATAGAGTTTTGGGGCTAGATTTCATAATGGTCTCTTAGTTGTCTCTGCACTACACTTAAATAGTGAGAGAATTCATTGAGCCCGCCCTTCTCATTCTTCTTTTATACAACCTAGCATGTCCACCTCTCATCATTTGACTAAGGTGGGTAGTCTTCTCTGTCAGCATGTTGGAACTCTGGCAAAGATGTGCAAAGATAATATGTGAGCAGTTACTTCCATATATGGAAGTTACAAAAAGAATCACAAATACATGGGGTGATGTCACAAGAATCTATCTGAGGACCTGTAATTACTCATTTATTTGTCACAAGAATCTATGTGAGGACCTGTAATTACTCACCTACCAATTACCACTACCAGGCTTGCATGATTAGTAGACTACAGTTAATTACCAGTCACCAGGATCGCATGCTTAGTAGAGTGCAATTAATTACCAATCATCAGGCTTGCATGCTCAGTAGAGTGCACGACAATAGGCTAAAGAAATTTCATTGCTACCATGGCTTTCCATCTATGTCCTTCACTGGTTTGTATCAATGAGCATGCAAATTTCAACAATCTTTCTACAATATATAGACATATAGATGTATAATAATATTCAAATTCTTTTGTCTGACATTACAGTCCTTGTCCTGGCAAAGAATCACTTCAATCACTTTGGAGCTTTGTACAATATCAATTTGATCACTTCGTCTATAAAATTGGATATATATAGACATATATGTAGATATTCGGTATGGCATTATGGTGCTTGGCCTGTTTTGACACTTTCCAGACTCAGAGCGCTCTCCAGCCATACTAAGTGCTATCGTCATCATAGTGACATCTCTTCCTCTCTCATTAGCATTATCCAACCACTTTATTTCAAATCTTCAACTCCGTTTACTCAAAATCTTTTGTCTCACATTATGGTCCTTGGCCTATCAAAGGACACTATGTAGTCACATAGCTGAGAAAACATCACTTTAGTCACTTTGGAAATATTATAATATTGCATATATATACATATACATATATCATTATATGTATATATATATATACATATATCTTAACAAATGCACTTACATTGACAAATATGAAATCCCATAACTAACCCACAAATCAACAATTCTTAAATGAATGAATTGGATGACATTCATCTTGTTTTGTAATAATAATAATGGAAGAAAACTACCACGCGGGTTTCAGCTATATTCCTAGTGTGTGTTGGGGCCACATCCCTAATAGAGACTAGGCTCAAAAGACTCTCAAAACACAATATCGAGAAGATATGACACAAAAAAGAAGGAAGAATGTAACTGATTGTATTAACCATTGCATGCATGAATACATATATAGAGGATAATGCCCCTTCGTTACCCACACCATGCACCCCTTGGTATCCCCACATGCATGGGTCTTTTGGCATTCCACATGTAAGGCTAAACCCATGTGCTTATGCCAAGTAATACATGACACTCATGGTGGACTATGCGAATCCACAATGTGCATGAGTATAAGTCAAATGCCATATGTGCATGTGCAAAAAGAGTACAATCATTTGAGGTAGAGCCAAGGCAAAGAACCTATAAGTGCATGAGTGAAAGAAAATATAGAAATTAGGTATGGAATGTTGCACACTTTGCAAATTTCAGATTACATCTTAGAAATTCCTTTCCTTCAAGGGGCTAGTTCCACATTACTTTGAGTAGGTTTCCTTTTTGAGCTCCTTGATTGCAGGCTCAGCCCTTCTTGCTCCTTTCCTTAAGGGGGCTGGTTCCTTCCTTCAGGGGCCCGCCGGCCCCCCCTTTCATGTTGCTTTCTCTTTGCTTGCTTTGAGCTTCTTAGTTGCAGGCTTGGCCCTTCTTGGTCCTTTCCTGAAGGAGGCTGGTTCCTCCCTTTAGGCTTCTTTTCCTCGTAGTCAGTCATGGGCTTGGCCTTCTTCAATTCAAGCTCTTTTCTTTTGTATTTTTTGCCCAAATGGCAAATTGAGCTACAACATCTACTTTCTCGTTGTAGATAGTTGTACCAGGTAGGCACATTTGATTGGTCCATGACCTGTGCAATGGCAAATGGCATTCTCTACATAGAGATCTTGCATGCAAAAACAACCCAAAGCAAAAAACATGCACAGGGTGGGAGCATGCAGGCCATCAAATCATGTAGTCATCTATGATGGGGGTATGGCAGACCATGCATTTTGGACCCTACTGCATGACAGGATAGGCATTTGATTCAACTATTGTGATCGTCAATACAACAGTTTTTCTCTGTACATGATGAATTTGCTTCTTGATTGATTTCTTCCTCATCCTAAGGGTACGGATGTTCTCCTTCATCTACTCCACTCTTTGGTCACTCCATGTAGGAGTATCTTCATCTGATTTCCTTAGCATCTCTTGAAGCTACTTAAATTGCTCAAAAACATCAACATGGGCTATTTTCAAGACTTCCACTCTATTTTGGAAATCTCTCATGACGACGGATTGATTTTCAAAACTTTCAAAAGCTAGTGCAAGCTCGTGCACAACCCTATCATAATCTTGTTGCAGGGTCTTGTAGCTTACTCTTTGAACTTCCACCAATGTTTCTAGATAACAATCCCCACTGTAGCTACTACAACTTGCTCCACCATGGCTACTCTCTACATCCTTCCTAACCCTATCATAATCTTGTTGCAGGGTCTTGTAGCTTACTCTATGAACTTCCACCAATGTTTCTAGATAACAATCCCCACTATAGCTGCTACAACTTGCTCCACCATGGCTGCTCTCTGCATCCTTCCTAGCTCAGAGAGCTATCTCATTGTTTTCTTACCCTAGCTGCTCTCTCTTTCATACTTCTTTGCCTTGAAGCTCTCTCATAGCTCCTACATCATCGTTCTAGTTTTTGCATTCTCCCTTTTTAGTTCCTCCATCATCTGGTCTTTTTCAATGTTCAATGCATTTTGCATGTTGCAGAGCTGTTTGTAAAGAGCCTCCTTTTTTTCTCTCTAATATTCAAGCTCCTTTTGCATCATTGCTAGCTCCTTGTCCACGATGTCCCTATTGAGAGGAAGTGAAAGAGGAGACAGACGGACACAAGAGTTGCTCCTAAGGAAGTGATTCTATTCATAGATTATAAGCATATATATAGTTGAGGACTAGGCTGAGTTAGGGCAAGCTATATATAGCTCTAACACCCCCACTCAAACTAGGCCCTCTAGCTATGGATGAAAATCCCCTTGGGGAGTACAAGGGAAAAACCCAAGCCACTATATATATATATATCTATGTGAAAAAATATATACAAAGGATGGCCATAGGCCAGTTTGAATTATATAGTGTAATCTTGGATGATATAGTGCAAATTGCATGTGGATAATACAAAGACATAAGACAAGAACTTTTCCATAGTATAGTGCAGAGTATAGACACTACGTTTGGTGCATGATACAGTGTAAAGTATGTGTGGAAAATGGAAAACTCTGCCTAGAAATGTCAACTTGATTGACATAGTGATGATGCATAATCAAGGCTTGAGATCTTCAAGTTCGATGTTTGAGCTCTTCATTTGAAGAGGAGAGCTTGTCGTCTCCAAGTTCAATCTAGTCAAACCTCCTCAAACCTTTATAATCATGCCTTCATGTTGTGCACAATTCATCCACCTAAAATGACCAATTTCATGTGGTAAATACAAACACAACAGATATTCAAGTATCCTTTACTATTGTTCCAAGGATGAATGTATGAGGAAATTGCTTCTGCCACTCTAAAGATGAGTATGCAGGGGCGATTTGAGATGTCCACAAAGCCAGGGCTAAAATATCACCTGCGTAGTGTAAGAAAGCCATAGTAAGACAATAGGAAGGCCCATAAAGATCATGCAAACAAGAACCAATAATCCAAAAACACAACAAGCGTCTGGGCTTCTAGAAGTACCGATCACTTGGGCATTCGGAAGTACCGAACAACTGGACAGCCGGAAGTACCAAACAACTGGGTGGAAGTACCAAACAATCAGAAATACAATGAGCATAAGCCATATACATATGACAAGAGGCAAGCTGGTGTGGATTAGACACAGCTTACATAATCATAGCAGGAATAAGATAACAACCTCTTTGCATCCAGAAGTACCAAACAATTGGAAATACAACAAGCATAAGCCACACACGTATGACAAGAGGCAAGTTGGTGTGGATTAGACATAGCTTACATAATCATAGTGGGAATGCAATAACAACCTCTTCCCATCTGGAAGTACCGAACAATCGGAAAGACGAGAATCCGATATTACAAAGAACATCCGAAAGTAACCAAGAAAATGGGTAGCCCAGAATGGTGATCACGTCCAAACGTGTACTCAATAGTAATTGATATGTCCCACATCCAAACGAGTACTTAATAATAAATAATCCATACTTGCCATGTCCAAATGACTACTCAAGAAGTAATCCATATGTGTTCATAAATATTGTCACCTTAAAGACCTTGAACCTTGCCATGTCCAAACAAGTACACAATAATTAATCCATAGGTGCCACATCAAAACAAACTCATACTCAATAAGTAATCCATATGTGTATATCGTCATGACAGCCATATAAGTATGTGTCATGTCCAAATGAGTACTCAATAAGTAATCCATATGCGTTCATTATGAAAGCCATATAAGTATGTGTCACGTCAAAATGAGTACTCAATAAGTAATCCATATGTGCCATGTCCAAACGAGTACTCAATAAGTAATCCATATGCATTCATCTGAAAGACATTGAACCTTACCACGTCTAAATGAGTATGCAATATGACCACATCAAAATGAGTACTCAAGAAGTAATCTAGTGTGTTCATCGTGAAAGCCAAATAAATATGTGTCACATCCAAACAAGGACTCAATAATAACCCATGTGCCACATCCAAATGAGTACTCAAGTAGTTAGCCATATGCCACATCCAGACGAGTACTTTAGCAATTAGCCATATGTGTTCATAAATATTGTCACCTGAAAGACCTTGAACCTTGCCACATCCAAATGAGTACTTAATAAATAATCCATAGGTGCCACATCCAAACAAATACTCAATAAGTCAACCATATGTGTTCATCATGAAAGACATATAAGTATACCTCACCACATAAAGGGCGGAAGAAAAGGGCTAAATAAAAGTATGCCTTTCTTGAAGATATAAGGTGAACCAATTAGTAAATACATACCATAATTCATCATTAACTTTAGTCAACAAAGAAGAAACAAACCACTGGTCTAGCAAGACCTTGCATATGCTCGTAAATATAGATGAGTATGAAAAAGAAAGAAGATGTACTCATCCTATAGGTATGCAATGTGAATTTATTCTATTGAATTGTATCCACCTACCTATGCAAACTTGCATGTACTCGGAGACACAACTGAGTGTGATGAAAGCGAACATATGAGCTTAGCCTAGAAACAAACGGTTGCCTTGAAAATGACAAAGAAACATGTGAAAAGCGCCTTCGCGTATGTTAAGTAATGCATCCAAGAAGTAATGATATCAAAGCTAAATAGAAAAGAAACATTGAAAGAAAACATGTTAGCATGTTAGCAACACAAAACATTCAGCAACTCCTATTCTTCCATAGGATGGACCAACTTGTGAAAGTGAAGCTAGTGTTGAATACATGACGAGCAAGTGAAGCAAGATGTAAGCTTATAAGAGAGAAAGAAACATTAGATCCACATTTTCTTTTGCATACCAAGCACACCTACATTATTAGCAAGTCAGCTTATAATGACAAGAAATTGTTTAGGATGAGGAACCTCCAAGCAGTAATAAATGAAAAGATCAATATCAAATCTTTACCCTACTCTAGATCAAATACAATGGATGTGTTGAACATATATAATTATCACTACAAAAGCATGTAGATTGGGCTGCCTTACTCTTAACAAAAAGATTGACACTCTACTTGACATCGATTAGATAAGATCTTCACCTCTAATCATTGACTATGCTTGCAACAACAATCCTGAGCTCTTGGTTTTTATGGATATGACCGACGGGCATTGGGTCTCCTCTTCATCTAATTTTTAGTGGAGTCATGTAGCTAAAGAAGCTTGATTTATGTGATTGAGCCTCTTATTGATCCATGTGCGAACACATGAAAGCATGATATGCCAATGTGTTAAATCCAAGGGAGCACAAATACTGAGTGCAAGATGGTGTGATCAACTGGTGAAGTCTCAAAGCGGGAGGGCGACGCCGTATCAGGAAGCTTCTTATCATTAAGTCTAATTTTTCATTGCTTTTGCTTTTGCTTCAAATATTTTTGATTATATAAAAGTATAAACCTTTTCCATTCTCATGTCTTAGATTAAGTTCTCTCTAGTTATGGGTGTTCGTCTTCCTATCCAAACACTCTTCTACCAGTCTATTGATAGTAGGCAGCAAAAAGAAACAACCATAACTTTCTTACCTGAAATCGGAATATAGTTGTCCAACCAGTCAAAATAACTGGAGCATATAATTTGAACATGTCATCATGGGTTGTTTTCATCAATCATGATCACGGTGGATGGATAAAAAGAGTAGAGCCTAACCTGCCTTCACAGCCACCCTCATCCACGTTTAAAACACCCGAACAACACAATCACAAGGCAAAAGGCATTCATTCAACATTCTTCTCTCTATAGACCTCTTGAGACAACTCACACTTGGATACATTTTCTCCAGAACCAGACAACCTCAAACAAAAACCCTGTGGACCACACAGTTCAAGACAAGTGGACTTCTTGCTTCAATAACTCAAAAAACATTCAGCTTCAAATGCATCCAACCCACGATGTACATGAAGACTATCTTCTTGACTCTTCAAGACATCAACCCACAAAATGGCCACAGTCAGAAGTCAGACATCTTATCATGTCTTCCCGAGATCAGCATCAAGTTCCAGAAATGATGCAGCCCGCCATTTTACTAAGCAATAGCTCATAGTCAACCATGTACAAGCCCACACAAAAGACACCTCAAGCAAAGACTTCAGCCTCTTTAATCTCATGCAAGCTCAACCACATTCTTGTTGCAGCTCATGCTTTCTCAAACCAAGGTACTCCAGCTTCTATACACAATTGTCCAGCCCATTCTCTCAGCCCACTCCTTCAATTGGTACACTAACTGCTAGCAGCTTCTCAAAGCTTTCTCTCTGAACACAAACATCCTCTGTCATTTGAGTTCTCCAAGCCTCTGCACTCGATATCCCACTCCCATCACGTGAACAGAGTCACCACTGCCGCCTTCCTTGCATACAAATCTGTCTTCTTCCCATGTGACCACCTCTTCTGTCAGAAGGCTTCTAGCCCAATCAGTCTTCTCTCTTGGACCCGATGTATACACCCTCCCACAGTCGCTTTGGCCTCCCAAATAGCTCTCTTTCCATAGTCCTCCTGCCCACCGAACATGCTTCTTCCCAAGACCTTTAGTCGCTCACGGTTCTCTCACCACCCCTACGAGCCTTTATCATCTAAGGTCCTCCTTTCTAGTTATCGAAGGAACTCCTACTACTGTGAGCTCCCACAACAGCTGCTTGCCATCCCGTCGGATACTGCCTCCTGGCAATTCCTCAGCTTTGGAAGAATAAAAATAAAAGTACATTGGATTTAGATCACACAAAACCAAATCAATCACAAAAATGACAATGTTATATTATTGAAATGGTCGCTACATTTTTAAAACTAGGATTGACATGCCATAAATCCCTTTACAAATCAAAAGTGGAATCCTAGCAATATCTTTGGCAGCTATAGAAGGCAAGTGTCCCATTAGCTCACTATCATTATTTGGATCATTTAGTGGTAGCGAAGTAGCAACTATTTGCAGTGGCTTTTCAATTCCGAACAAAAACTTGATGTTTGGTTCATTTGTTGCAAGATCAAAACAAGGGGACTTGACTTCTATGGCTTGTGCTTTTGTCAACACCAAGGACACCACTCTTCTTTGAGAGGATAACATGTGCATTGCAACAACTCCTTCGGTGAACAAGGTGACTACAAACTGATCCTTCTTGCAAAAGCACATGATGCTTTCTTTGATGATGCATCCTTTAATAGCCTCCTATGTATCCTTTGTTTCCTCCTCATCCTCACAATCAACCATAATATTATCCTCAAGTATGCTGTAGGGCTTGGTGACTTGCAAGAAATGATCATATCTGCAACTCAACCATCTAAGCTCAAGAATGTCAAAATAAAAAATGTTTGCATCAAACCATCAGCACATCATCATTTGTGTGAATGACACACATGAATCGTTGACTCCTAAATGAACACTCAACAATGGTGTCCTTGAGATTTACTATCTCTATCATATTCAAGAATGATAAAAACACAGACTTTGACGTAGACATTGTGGACCACATTACACTTTTATTCAACTTCCCAAATGTACCTTCATTCAATTGAATGTCTTTTGCAAACCCTTTTATAGTGTCTTGCACACACAAGCTGATAGCAAAGCAATCTTGGAAGTTTCATGACAAGAATTGATCACCTTCCATTTCCCTATTCATAAGAGAGGCCGCCCATGGAAATCAAAATTTTGACCTAATACTATCATCATTTCTTACTTTTGTTATCCATTCAACATAACTGATTGCAGCTAGTGGAAATTCAAGTGACAATCTACTAGCTTGTAGCTTTTAGCCATGTCTCGTAACATCCATGCAAGCTTTGATAAATAACTGGAGTAACACCAAAATAGCTTGCAAAGTTGTCCCATGTTCCAAAGGAGGGGTTTGGATGGCACAAGGTGAACAATTTCATAGGCTTATCTTTAATTAATTTGTCCTACTTTGTTCCACTGCCCTTTGAGCCATGTCGGTAACATCCTTATTTTGTTCAAACTTGATGAGTACAATATCATTCGACTCTATCTTCCCTTGGATCTTTATCTGGATCTTAATATGGGGAAGTGGAGATTGGAATCAATAGGTACTCATATGAGATTAACACCAATACCATTCTCTAGGTCCTTGGATATCATTATCATGGAGATTGGCACTAGTGCCATTCTCCAGATCCTCAGATAGGGTTGTAGAGGTTGGCACAACTAACATCACAATATTTCCTCTCTAATATGAGATTGGCACCATGCCATTCTCTAGATTCTAAAACGGGATTGTCATATGATGTTGGTTCTCATATGAGATTGGAATTAATGCTATCTCTAGAACCTCAAGCTATACTTCAGGTTCTCATATGAGATTGGTTGTAGAAATTGGCACCAGTGCCATTCTCCACAAACTCACATGGCCATTCTCCAAGTCCTCAAATGAGATTGGTTGGAAAGCATGTCCTAATATGGGGTTGTGGAGATTGGCCCTAGTGCCATTCTTTAGGTCCTAGTACAAGTTTGGAAATAGTACCATTCCCCTAGTCTTCAAATGAGATTGGCAATAGTGCCATTCCCTCTCCAAGTCCTCATAAGAGATCAAGGAGAGTGGCACCAGAGCCACTCTTTAGAATCTAAATTAGAATGCCACTGGTGCCATTCTCCATATGACTGATATGGACAATTGCACAAGTGTCATTCTACACAAACTCAAATGGAGATTGGCACATATGCAATTCTTGGAAAGTGGCAACAATGCCACTCTCTAGAATCAAGAATGGCACTGGTGCCATTCTCCCCAGTGCCATTCTCCATGTGAGACTGATAAGGACAATGGCACATGTGCACTCTCCACAAAGTCACATGGAGATATGTCACAAGTGCCATTCTCCAAATCCTCACATGAGATTGGTACCAATGCCATTCTCCACAACCTAAAATGGGACTATAGAGTTGGTGCATATGCCATTTTGCAATGGAGAGATCTTGGAGAATGGCACCAATGAGGCACCAATGCCACTCTCAAGAATTTGAATCTGAATGGAACTAGTGCCATTATCCAAGTAACTGACATGGACAATGACACAAGTGCTATTCTACAAACTCACACGAAGATTGGCACCAGTGCGATTCTCTAGATCCTCAAATAAATTTTGTACTAGTTCCATTCTCTAGGTCTAATATGGGGCTATAGAAATTGGCATCAATAGGTTCTCACATGAGATTGGCACCGATACCATTCTCTAGATCTAATATGGGGCTGTGGAGATTGGCATCAAATGACATTGGCACCAAAACCATTCTCTAGGTCCTCAAAGAAGGTGGTTCTGATTTGATTATAGACATTAGCACTTGTTCTATTCTCTAGATCTGCATATGGGGTTGTGGAGATTGGCACCATAGACATCATAATATTTTCTCTCTAATATGAGATTGGTACCAGTGCCATTCCCTAGATCCTAAAATGGGGTTGTCATATGTTGCTGGTTCTCATATGAGATTGGAATCAATGCGATTCTCTAGATCCTCAAGCTATTCTCCAGGTTCTCATATGAGATTGGTTCATAAGCTCTCCCTTGGTTTCACACCTTTTCAGCTAGTTTATGGAGTGGAGGCCATCTTGTTCTACACAAACTCAAATGTAGATTGGCACATATGCAATTCTTGCAGAATGGCAATAATGCCACTCTCTAGAATCTAAATTAGAATGACACTGCTACCATTCTGTAAGAGATTACAAAGATATGGTGTTGTAGGCATAAAGTCGACCCTATGGTTGACCAGTAGTACTTGGGTACTATATATACCAAGTACTTGTATTGTTTCATTTGAACATTTCTATTGGAGCTTTCTTGTGTGTTCACTCTTGCTCACTTGTGTTCACAACCGATCTCCACTTTATTCCTACATTTGCTATCATAGTGCTTCTGCCTCTAGAGCCCATTCCCGTGCTTGCTTCCAAACTCCAGCAAGCTTGGTGCTCTAGTGTGCATTCCTGGTTCTCACATTCAGCTCTCCAGCTTTCGTTTGAGGTAGCTCCAACAGTCTAGCGACTATTTTTTTACCTTTTGAGGTACGATTTTGACGTTTTTTGAAATTTTAGAGCTGCCCGCATACAAACAAATCTGTCTTGCACCATTTCAGGCAAAAAAAAAACCATTTTTTGTCTGTATGGATCTATCTGTACAGTTGCATGACAGTGCCGGGAGTCCGTATGACTTGTCAAAATCTGATTTCGAGTCTGTACGACTTATTAGAAGGTGATTCGAGTAGTTTTCAGCTAATTTTCGACGTTTTTTCTCAGATCTAGACTCTTTTCAGCTCTAGGATCTTCTCTACATGTGTGTTGTGTTCAGAAGTACTCCCGATAGCTTCATTTAGCTCCAAACAGCTCACTTCAGCTCCTTTGTCATCTCCGTCTTGCCCACACAATCAATGGACTGTTTTGTAGGTGGTTCGAGCCAGTTGCACTTCCAGTAAGTGTTTTGAGCTGTGTATTTTGCTTTGAGACTATTTTTGTAGCCCATACTCTCGCACTCTCAGGTGCATTTGCAGATACTCTGCATTGTTGGGTGCATTTGTAGTTACTTTATAGTTGTGGATGCTTTTAAGCTCCGTTGGATGCATTTGAGCACTCATGGGTGCACTCTTTCATATTTGGGTTGTGCTTTTTCAGTTTGGGATTGCACTTCAGATTGCAGCAGAGTGCAGTGATTGGTTGATGCCATTTTTGTAGTGATTGCATTGTGCAGTTAGTGGGATTTCAGAGCAGTCAGTCGTACTTTGCATTTGCAGCCAGTATTAGTTTGGGATTTGCATGCACATTTGCAGCCAATTGCACTTTTGGGACTTGCAGTTCTTTTTGTGGGTACATTTGCAACTTGTGGGTATCCCATTTTGCATCATGTCGACTCTTTCAGACAGTTTTGGCAATTTGTTTGAGGGTGACAAGCTAGATGGGCCAAACTATGCCTTGTGGTTATTCATGCTTAAGAACATCTTGGTTGGTAAGGGCTTGTGGGATATTGTTAGTGGGGATGAGGTGAGGACAGCAGGCTCATCTACATCTAGCACAACTTCTTTGGATCAAACTACAGACAACAGACTGCTATAGCCCCTCCTGCTAGTCCCATAGCATCGACGGAGGAGCATAAGAAGTTTGACTGCTGCAGTGCCCAAGCGATGTTTTTGATTGCCATAAATGTGAAGAGGCACATTATGATGACTATCAAGCCATGCAAGGATGCAAAGGCAGCATGGGAAAGATTGGCAAACATGTATTATGTTAAGAATGAGGCAAGGGCCATTGCCTTGACAAATCAGCTCAAGGATCTCAAGATGCAGGAAGGCCAGGCCATCAATGATCATATTGCTAGGATCATTGCACTACGTGATCAGCTCGCAAGTATTGATGAGGAAATAGAAGACAAGAACCTTGTCTCTATTACTCTCAATAGCTTAGTGCCCTCATATGGCACATTTTTCACTTCATTGACCATTGTTCTCAGGGTAGCCCCACTCTCATTCGATGAGTTAGTTGGGCTTTTGTTGCAAGAAGAGGAGAGATGCTCAAATTTTGCCAAAGCCTCTCGTCAGGGTGAGCAAGCGCTTGCCATGGATGGAAAGGGCAAATTTCAGAAAACTCAGCCCAAGGAGGGGAATGCAAGCAATTCAAGCAAAAATTAGAAAAAGGGAAAATGAAATTATTGCAAGAAGCCAGGGCATTACATCGCAGAGTGCCAGAAAAGGATTGCCAATGAAAAGAAGAGGAAAAGCAACAGCTCTAGCAGTAATTTTGTTGCCCCCGCTAAAACTCATGCTTCAGATGCACATGGTGAAGCTCATCTTACCCAAGGTGATAGAGATTTTTTGTTTGCTGCATTTAATGAGAAGATGGATGCCAAGGGGGATTTGAATGCTGAAAATCAATTAGTGGATGCTTCCCTTACTACATGTGATACATGGTATATTGACAGTGGTGCTACTAAGCACATGACTCCTCACCAGGAGTGGTTTGAGAGCATCACACTTGTTCATGGCAGACAAGTTACATGTGCCAATGATGCTTCTCAAGACATCATCAGAGTTGGGCACATTCCCATTCAGCTTGATCATGGGAAATTTAAGTATATCTGATATGTTTGGTATATTCCAAAGTTGAGGCAAAATCTGATTTTAGTTTCAAACATTGCCCATGATCAACATATGTTGGTCGAATTTCAAGATAACCAATGTAGGATCAAGGATCCAAAGAAAGGGTATGAGGTTGTAGCAACAAGCACATATGACAGAGGCTTATACAAGCTTGATGCTCAACCTTATGATCAGAAGGTATTGGCTATAGCAAACACTTCCCAGGCTAATTTATGGCATGCCAGGTTTGGACATGTCCATCATAGGGCATTGTCCTACTTGTACATGACTCAAGGAATGCCAAAATTGTAGCAACCATCAAATGAAGTGTGTGAGGGGTGTGCACTTGGAAAATTGCATTGCTTGCCATTTAGTAAACAAGGCAAGAATTGGGTCAAGGCAACCAGAGTGTTGCAAATAGTGTACAGTGATGTATGTGGCCCCATGACTATTCCCATGCATAGAGGAGCAAGGTACTTTGTGACCTTTATAGATGACTTCTCCAGGTTCACATGGCTTTTTCTCATGAAGGAAAAATCTGAGGTGTTCTATTGGTTTTAGGAGTTCAAAGCTATGGCTAAGAACAAAACCAATTCTAGAATTGGAACACTCAACTCAGATAGAGGGGAGAGTACATGTCACATGCATTCCAGGGATTTTTGAAGCAACATGGGATTAAACATCACTTGACATGCCCTTACACACCACAGCATAATCCACTTGCTGAGAGGAAGAATCGTACTCTCATGGAAATGATGAGATGCATGCTAAAATTCAAGAGAGTCTCAAAGGCTTGTTGGGGAGAAGCAGTTGTGACAACCACTTATATTTAAAATAGATGCCCTACCAAAGCTTTGTCTAATGTGACTCCATTTGAGGCTTTGTATGGCTTTAAGCCAACTGTTAGTCATTTCAGAGTTTTTGGCTCAGTGGCATATGCTTTGGTTCTAGATGCACATCAGACAAAGCTTGATGACAAGAGTGTCAAATGCATTTTCATGGGGTACAGCACTAAAAGTAGGGGATTTAGGCTTTATAATCCCGCTACCAGGAAGGTAATAATCATTAGAGATGTTCTCTTTGTTGAGAATAAGTGCATGCATCCCGCTAGTGCCGGCTTCCCACCATGCGATGACACCTCTTTAGACATCATCCAGTTTAAGGATGATGAGATGGAGTCTCTTGATGCTTCCCCTTCTACTTCTCATAGTTCAGATGGCTTGCCACATGTTGAGGATGGCTCTCCCTCAAATGTTTCAGATTTGTAGCCAATTAATGAGAATAGACAACCTCATGTTTGGAGGCATTATCAATGTAGTGAGGCCACTAAAGATGTTAATGCAGCCCCAAGTGGTACAGCAGAGAAATCTATTCCACTTTGGGCAAGATTGACTATTCAAGATGCTAAGGATTAGTCTACTTTGGGGAAAACCAGGGCCAGCACTCAAAAAAATCAGAAAAAGGTCAATTCTGCTTTGATGACCTCAGTGATGGAAGCTAAAAATGAGCCTCATAGCTTCAAGGATGGTTAGCATAATCCAGCATGGCAGAAAGCTATGGAAGCTGAGATTAAATCCATTGAGAAGAATGCCACATGGGACTTGGTTGATGCACCCATTGGGAAAAATGTGGTTGGCACAAAATGGATTTATAAGGTGAAATACCATTCAGATGGCATAGTTTAGAAATACAAATCTTGTTTGGTTGCCAAGGGATATGCACAAGAGGAGGGGATAGATTATGAGGAGACATTGCTCCAGTGGCCAAGATGACCACCATTTGTTCTATCATCTCTCTTGCTGCATTTTATGGTTGGTCAGTGTACCAGATGGATGTCAAGACCGCTTTCCTCAATGGAGATCTTAAAGAGGAGGTCTATGTACAACAACCCCAAGGTTTTGAGGTGAAGGACAAGAGCACAAGGTATGCAAGCTTAGGAAGGCTCTATATGGGCTAAATCAAGCACCTCGTGCATGGTATCAGAAGATACATCAGTTTTTGCTGTCCCAGGGCTTCGTCAACACTCATACAGAGCCAAATCTGTATGTTCTACACCAAAAATCAGAATTGGTCATGTTAGTACTTAGGTGGATGACATCATACTCACTGGCAGTGATTTATAGCAAATTATAGCAATGCAATCCACTTTATGTCACAACTTTGACATGACAGATTTGGGCCTATTGCACTATTGTCTTGGCATTGAGTTTTGGCAGACCCATGATGGGATTTCTATGTCATAGACAAAGTATTCAAAGGGGTTGTTGCAGAAATTTAAGATGGAGAGCTATAAGCCTGTGGCTACTCCATTGGAAAAGGGACTCAAGCTAAGTAAGCATGATATTTCTGAAAAGTTTGATGGCACTTTGTACAGGTAGTTGGTTGGTAGTTTGATATATCTATGCTCCACACAGCCTGATATTGCCTACACCATAGGGCTTTTGAGCTAGCATTGTCCCACAATCACACATTGGAATGCAACAAAGAGGGTTCACATATATGTCCATGGCACTCTTTCTCTTGGCTTGCATTATGCTTCAGATTGTGATCTAAAGCTGAGTGGTTTCACTGACTCAGATTGGTTAAGGGGACATTGATGACAGAGGGTCCACTACTGACTATTGCTTCTCATTGGTTTCAGCTTCTTGTATCTCATGGCTCAGTAAGAAGCAAGAGTGAGTCTCTCTTTCCTCCAGTGAAGTAGAGTACAAAGCTGCAAATTTAATCACTATGGAGTTAATGTGGTTAAGGAAGCTTTTGCATGACTTGCATCATGCATAGGATGGTGAAGCAAACTCTATCTTCTGTGACAACTAGTGTTGCATTGCCATAGCCAACAATCCTGTCTTTCATGCTCACATGAAACACATTGAAAATCATTATCATTATGTATGGGATTGTATTTCTGATGGCTTCATTGATCTCATCTATTGTCCATCTGAGGACAATGTGGCGGATATCTTCACCAAATCCCAGTCAAAAAATCTTTTCTTACGACATCGACATGGCTTGGGGATCAGAGACATTTTCATAATGTCAAGGGGGATTGTGAAGTGATTCACAATTACATTGTTTTCATGTACTCCCATAAGTTGCATATCCATCTGGATGAATTTGTGCAACCATGGTACTTTAGGTACTACAGGATACACCTGAGATGTTTCCAAGGTACTCTTAGCCATATCTTTGAGGGGGGATTTGTAAGAGATTACAAAGATATGGTGTTGTAGGCATAAAGTCAACCCTATGGTTGACCAATAGTACTTGGGTACTATATATACCAAGTACGTGTATTGTTTCATTTGAACATTTCTATTGGAGCTTTCTTGCGTGTGGGGCATTTCTATTGGAGCTTTCTCTATATCTTAATATGGGGCTGTGGAGATTGGCTTCAATAGGCTCTCATATGAGATTGGCCACTAGTACTATTCTTCAGGTCCTTAGATGTGGTTTTGATTTTATTATTAAGATTGGTACTAGTGCTGTTATCCAGATTATCATATGGGGTTCAAGAGATTGGCACCATTTCCCCTCTCTGATATGAGAGGGGAAGTAGTGCCATTCCCCACATCCTCATGCTATTCTCTAGGCTTTCAAATGAGACTAGTTGTGGTGGATATTGGCACCAGTGCCATTCTCCACAAACTCACATGGAGATGAGCAATAGTTCCATTCTCTAGGTCATCGAATGAGATTGGTGATAGTGCAATTATCCATGTCCTAGTATGTGATTTTGGAGATTCTTTCGAGTGACATTCTCTAGGTTCTAACAAGACTTATGCATCAGTGCCATCCGAGCAGGTCACAAGTCAAGAAAGACTTGAGGACTATCTTGTCTACTAGGATGCTAGCTCATAGAGGAAAGGTGGTGGATTCCTCTATATGTCCTCATAAGAGATGAGGAAGAATGGCACCCATCCCAAGAACTTAGATTGAGATTGGCACATGCAATTCTTGGACAATGATAGTAGTGCCACTCTCTAGAATCTAAATTAGAATGGAATTGGTTCCATTGTCCTTGTGAGTAATGAAGATAATGGCACAAGTACAATTCTCCACAAACTCATATGGAGATTGGCACTAGTTACATTCTCTAGGTCCTCATATGAGATTGGTACCACTGCCATTCTCCAAAACCTAATATGGGCCGACTATCAAGATTGGCACATGCACCATTTTGCAAGTTCTCATAAGAGATCTTGGAGAATGGCATGAGTACCACTCTCAAGAGATCTTGGAGAATGGCATGAGTACCACTCTCAAGAATGAGAATTAGAATGGCACTAGTGCCATTCTACAGAAACTTACATGGCAATTGGGACCAATGCCATTCTCTAGATCTTAATAGGGGGCTATGGAGATTGGCATCAATAGGTTCTATATGAGAGTGGCACCAGTACCATTCTACTAGTCCTCAAATGTGGTTATGATTTGATTATGGATATTGACACTAGTGCCATTCTCCAGATCCTGATATGGGGTCACAAATATTGGCACCATTGCACCTCTAATATGAGATTGGCACCAGTGCCATTCTCTAGATCCTAAATTGGGGTTGTCATATAATATTGGGTCTTATCTTAGATTGGAATTGATGCCATTCCCAAAGTCCTCATGCTATTCTCTAAGTCTCACACCTGAGACTGGTTGTGGAGATTGGCACTAGAGCCATTCTCCACAAAGTCATATGGAGATAGGAAGTGGTGCCATTCTCGAGGTCTTCAAATAATATTGGTGATAGTGCAATTATCCATGTCATAATATGGGATTTCGGAAATTCCATTCTCCACAAACTCACATGGACATTGGCACCATTGCCATTCTCCAGGTCCTCAAATGAGGTTTCTATCAGTGCCATTCTCTAGATCTATGGCTGTGGTGATCATATTCACACAAGGAGAATGGTACTATTGCCATTCTACACGTGACTATCATAAATCTAACACATAAATCTCACTTCTTTTACCATGTTTAGAAAATCTTCTCACATTTGTTTATTTCAGAATGGCACTGATGTCCATATGAGTGGCATAAATCTTACACATATTTTTTCCCATCTTTCAATTTACCATGGCATCGGTGCAAATCTACATGTAATTGACATAAATCTTCTACATAAAATATTCACATTTTTTCCCATCTTTAGATATTTATTAGTTTTAGAATGGCACTGGTGCCAATCTCCACAAGACTAACATAAATCTTACACTAAAAATTTAATGTTTTTAACATCTTTCATTTTAGAATAGTAATGGTGCTAATCTCCATGCCACTCACATCAAACTTACACATAATTCTCTCCTATTTTTTCCCACAATTCATTGCGATGAAAATCTAACACAAAAATTTCCAACATTTTTTTGGCATTTCAAAGTTGAATTTATCCTAATCTACCCTATACATTTCAAAGTTTAATTTACCCTATACTTGGAGATTGGCATCCCAATGTTGAATTTGTCACTATAATCTACCCTAGACATTGATCATATGGCATTAGAAGAATGGTATTTCAAAGCTGAATTTCACATTTTGTGCAATATGGCACTAGTAAAATGGGATCTCAAAGATGAAATTCACAATTTTTGTTATATTCTACCCTAGATATTGATGACAAATCACTGGAAGAATTGCATTTTAAAGCTAAATTACACATTTTTTGCAATAGCCTCCTATGTGTAGTGATCACATGACAATAGGAAAATGACATTTCAGTGATCACATTGGCACTAGGAGAATGGAAAAGGTGCTAATCTACATGTGAGTTTAGGGTTCTTAATGGCTCAGTGCCATTATTTATATCTTGGTATGACATTGGAAATTTGGCAAAAGTGTGGAGAATGGCAAAAGTGCCAATCTCCATGTGAGTTTAGGGCTCTTAATGATTGTACATCTATGACTAATGAAATAAGATGCTTATGACTTGTATCAAGAACTAAGATGTCAAGAACTTCCAAGATCTTTTATGAATTCCAAAGGTCCCCAATCCTTAATGAAATTCAGGGTTCCTACATAGATACTCATGCATTATATAAATTGAGAAAACCCTAACACAATCTAATAAGAACTCAAGCATCATCAAGACACCATCCCAACATCACTATGAGATTTATTTAGCATTCTTGTTGATCCATTAAAAACATTTTTAGGTGTGTTACCTTGAACAAATATTAGTAGCATATCAAGAACTTTCTACAAAGTTCTTACAAATATACTCATGCATTCAATTAAATTATGAAAACCCAAGGTTGTTACAAAGATACTCATGCATTTATATAAATTATGAAAACCTTAACACAATCTAGTGAAGATTCAAGCATCATCAAGATACCATCACATCATCACTACTAGATTTATTTATCATTCTCATTGGTCCACATTAATCCATTCTCTATAGGAGATTAATGGAGCATTTCATAATATATTCATCCAAGTTAAAAAACCCTTTAGATGATGTCAATAATTCTTTGAATCCAATGAAAGGCAAATTTTGAAGTACCCAACCATTGCTAAAAATTAAGGTTCCCACAAAGATACTTATTTATTCATATAAATTATGAAAACCTTAATGCAATTCCCATTGATCCACATCTATCGATTTTTTGTAGGAGATTAATGACGATTTTCATAATTTATTCAACAAAATTTCATCAACCATGGATATGAGGTTCTTTCATCAACATTTCGTCATAATTTATACATACATGCATACATACATACATACATGCATGCATGCATGCATGTATACATACTTACATGTGTGTGTGAAAGAGAGAGAGAGAGAGAGAGAGAGAGAGAGAGAGAGAGAGAGAGAGAGGTTGTGGAGAATAGCATTAGCATCATGCTCAACCCTTGCAAATTATGGCTCTACAGTAAGAGAATGGCACTAGTGCCATCCTTGCCATTGCAATAAAATAATACCCAACACTATCCAAAACACTTTGAAGTTGAGGAATATTTATTGAAAGAGGTAATTCTTGAATACGCTAAATTTTTTGAAGGTCATTAGTACATGTCAAATGGTTTACAAGGGGAGAATTGCACTAGGATCCTTTCAAAGTTAGCTTTGTAAAAGAAGAATGGCACTAATGCCATTCTCTATGACCTCATACTTTCAAGGCTTTGCAATGGCGAGAATGGGACATTGTTGCCAATCTCCACAAACCCACGAGGAGAATGGCATTGATGCCATTCTACCCATGGCTTTTTGGGGATTGGTAGCATTGCCAATCTCCATTGCAAGGTCTAAATTAAAATTTGGAATTTCAAATTCAAATTTACAATTTAAATTTCCCACCTATTTTAGATTGGAATTTCAAATTGAAATTTACCGCCTATTTCAAATTTCAAATTGGAAATTGACATTTCACATTAAAATTTAGAATTAGAATTAGAATTTTGTGTCTTTGTGCATGTTTTCTTATGTGTGTGTGTGTGTGTGTGTGTGTGTGTGTGTGTGTGTGTGTGTGCGTGAGAGAGAGAGAGAGAGTGAGTGAGTGAGAGTGAGAGAGAGAGAGAGAGAGAGAGGGAGAGAGAGAGGGAGAGAGAGAGAGGGAGGCACCGTGGTAGAAGAATGCAGATCAATGCGGCTTCTGAACAAGGAAGCAAGTGGATATGAGTCCTGAAGTTGTGATCCATCCAAGCTAAAGGTATTCCCAAATAACACAACCATCTTTCAAGATTACTTTGAAATCAATAAGAAGCAATCTCTTGCATTCATCTCAAATTGGTTTAGGGATCAAGGAGAAGGGAGGCATTGGAGTAGCAAACTACAACTAGAAGAAAGAGCAAGGATGCAACCCGATGGGAGAAATAGCATTAGCAGAAAGATGATCACTCAAGTTCACAAAGTGGTAGGAAGAGCAAAGGCTACACCAACAAGGTTGCTCGAACACAGCAGAGTTGCATATGTTGGATCTTCACTTAGCAAGTCACCATTAACAGTTTGAATTCTTCCAAGGTTTGCCGTTCGAAACCTTCCAAGATCAATTTGTGTGGCTCTCCTTTGTCGCTTGATGTTCATGCTTCTTTGTCACTTGCTCAATTTGAAGTCTTGGATCAGTCACTTAGCATGCCTCCTTGCAACTCGTAGTATAGCCTCTTCTCTATGAAAGTATTGATGCTTCTTTGATGCTAATCGAGTGAGAGGGGGAGGAATAGGTAGGGAGAGTGAGAGGGACAGGAGAGAGGTTCCATAGCATGAACTGCGTGAGGGTGAGGGATAGATAGGGAGAGTAAGAGAGACCTATGAGACATAGCGACTTGGGAGAAGGGATGGCCGGGGAGTCTTTTCTATAAGGATCATTCTACAAAAAAAACAGACACCAAGCTAGCATCAAGTCCTTCATGGGCTCTGGGGGATCGGGGAACCTCCATTTAACAAATTGATGACTTGCATTTGGCGATCCCTTAAAATGCTAGAAGGTCATTCAAGCAAGATTAGAAGCCTCTGCAACTTCTCCTAGCACTCAATGAGAGTCATCTAAATGCACTGCAATAGCTGTCAGATCTACTCTTGATCTGCATCTAGAAGAGAGCCAGGAGGATCAGGCATCCTTAGGGGAGAAAGAACATTATCAAGCCATTCAATAGTTGGGGACTATTGCTGAAGAGGTAACCAAACCAACCCAGAAGCTCTTGCTCCATCGAAATGTTCTTCATTTAGTTCAATGTCTTAGCATGGGAAGGTGACACAAAAAGCACTGTTTGGTACATTTACTACTTTTAGTGGTATAGGACACCTATTTCAAACCTTAAAAAATTATTGCAATGATAAAATGTGCTTTTTAACTCTTACAATATTGTAAGTTCATTAAAGAACATTGATATTAAAAACTTTTCATATAATAAGGTACATAATTTGTGCTATGTGCTTTCATAAAGCACAAAAAAGCATGTCACCTAACCATGCTTAGACCCCTCAATAAGTGAGAGTTTCTCCCAGCATCAAAGAAAAATTGCCGCACCACGTGATCCACTCATTAGTTGCATCTTTCAACACTAATAAGTTAAGATTCTTTCGTATCAAGCAACTACATAGCTACTCTATAGAAGGTGATAAGGCTTCCATCTAAAGTCCAAACTTTTCTACATAGGAAATGGAATTCTTAATGGAATCTGGTGAGGATGGGAGGAAGATGATGATGAAAAATGGAGCTTGAAGCTTCAGAAATCTCGTAGGGGTTTCCCCTTTTTCTATCGATGCTTGATGCAAGCTTGGTATTATCACCTGATGAGAACTTAAGAGTATCTTTGGAACCAGCTAAGCTCTACATACACTATCAAATCCAGCTTGATAATGGTCAGAGCATCAAGCAAGCGGGGAGGCAGCAGAGCATGGGGGTGATTAGTGATAGCTAGGGGCATGATTAGAGTAAGATTAGGGTAGGGGATTTAGGCAAATTTAGCAATTTCAAAAGTTCCCCCATTTAAATTTCCCCCTCCCTCCTTAAAAATTCCCCCTTCCCCCTTTAAAATTGAATTTCCCCCCTAATCTCCCCCCCTTTCCTTAAATCCCTTTTAAATTTGCCCTGCTTAAATTAAATTTATAGCCGCCCTTAAAATTTCACCTCCCCCCTTTTGAAATAGATCGAATTCAATCTCCCCTTCCTTTCAAAATTTCACACTATTGTTTCCCTATAAATTTAGGTCTCATTTGATATAAACCCCCCTTAGAATTTAGGTTTACTACCCAACACCCTTAAAATTATGTAGGTTTATGTCTTCCACCCTTTTATAATTTGAACCTTTGACATCTAAACATTTTAAGTATTATGTTACATGCTCCCTTTAACCCTTTTAATCTATGTTACACACTTTTCACTCTTTTTACTTAACCCTCCTAATGTAGGTTAAAGTTTTAGGTCTTCCCTCTATTTTAACTCAACCCCCCTAGTTTAACCTTTTACTTTAATATATATATATACACATATATTTATTTATTTATATATAATATTAATATTAATACTAATATATATATCTCTCTCTCAAATATATAGATAATTATTTAATTTATATATATATACACACACACACACATATATGTATATATAAATCAGTCAGTTAATTATAATTAATTAATTAATTGGTTATAATTAATTAATTAGATAATTAACTCCAATCTAATTATGTAGCTGGTTAATCAATCTAATTGTGTGTGTGTGTGTGTGTGTTTGTGTGTGTGTGCAATTTAATTAGTTATAGTCAATTAATATAGTTAATTAATAAATTAGTTGATTAATTAATTAAGTAACTCAATCTAGCTATGTGTGTGTGTTTGTGTGTGTGCATGCTTGTGTGCATGTAGTTTAATAAGTTACCTGATGAAATAGTCAATTAACTAGTAAATAAATAGCTAGTTAGTTAATTAATTATAGTTAATTAGTTAATTAACTCTTATTTAATTATGTAAGTAGTTAATCAATCTAGTTGCATGTGTGTGTGTGTGTGTGTGTGTGTGTGTGTGTGTGTGTGTGTGTGTGTGTGTGTGTGTGTGTGTGTGTGTGTGTGTGTGTGTGTGTGTGTGTGTGTGTGTGTGTGTGTGTGTGTGTGTGTGTGTGCATGTGTGCATGTGCATGTGTGTAAACAGTTTAATTAGTTAGCCAATTAATCAACTAACTAGATAATTGATTAACTAATTCAATTATTAAGACTAACATATATAAATAAGGTGTGTGTGTGTGTGTGTGTGTGTGTGTGTGTCCTTTATATTTATTTTTTCTAAAACTCAAGTTATCAATCCCCACATAAAATTTCAATTTTGAACTTCAACTGTAAATTTTTACTCATTTGAAATTTGAATTATTGAATTCAAATTGGAAAGTGTGGAAATTTAGATCCCAAATTTGAAATCTAAAAATCAAGGATGAAATTTGAAACTCAAATTTCAAGATCCCTTTTTTGAAATTTCACTGCCAAAACTCAAAATTCAATCCGAATTCCTCCTTTGTAAGAGGGAGAATGACACTAGTTCCAATCTTCCCATTCATAAGGGAAATGCCACTGTCCCCTTTTGAATTTCATGAGAGGAATGGCACTAGTGCCATTCTCCCTATTGGAAGAGGAAATTGGCACTAGTGCTATCCTATTAGCCTTCCATTGAGGAGAGTGGCACAAATGCCATTCTTCCCATTCTATGGGGGATCATTCTAGGGGGGGTGGCACTAGTGCCATTCTTACCATGCAAATGGGTCAATGTCTTTGTCTTTGCAAGGAGGGAGAATGGCACTAGTGCCATTCTAGGATTATTGCCTCCCCTAGAAGAAAGGTTGGAATCAATGTGATTATGTCCATGAAACATTGTAAATTTCACTATTGTCATTTTCCCATTGCAATGGGGGGTGAGAATGGAGTAAGAATGGCATTTTTTTTTAACAAGGGGAGCATGGCACTAGTGCCAAGTAGCACTTGCAATGGAATGAATTCTGCTAGTCCCATTCTCCTCTTGTGAGGGGGATTGGCACTAGTGCCATTCTCCCCCTTGCAAGAACTAATGTCACTCTCTCTCTCTTCTAGGTCTCATTGCTTCCTATCACTAACCTTGCAATGGGAGGAATAGCACTAGTGCAAAACTCACCATCGGGTTCTAGCTATGAGGGTGTTCCTTCAGAATATCTAAATTTCCATTCTCTAAAACCTCATAGAGAGATACAAGACAATGGCACTAATGCCAATCCCCAACATCTCATGGATAGAATGGCTCCCTCTTGTGCCATGCTCCACAGCCACACATAATTAATGATTCCAAACTTGTCCGATTCAATCTATTTGTGATTGTCACCCTTGCAAGGGGGGAGAATGGCATTCTTTCCTTACAAGGAGAGCATGGCACTATTGCCATGCTGCACTTGCAATGGTGGGAATGGCACTAGTCCCATTATCCCCTTGTAAAGGAGATTGGCACTAGTGCCATCCTTCCCCTTGGAGATCTACTATTGTTCTCTCTCTTCCAAGCATAGTTTCATTCTACCTTTCAAATGAGAGGAATGACACTAGTTCCACCACTAGTTCCATTCTACCCTTGCAAAACAAAGAGCATGGGGGAAAGTGTGATCTATGTTTTCCCAGGTGACTCTATAAACTTTGATCTATTTGGTAATGATTGCATTGGTGTGGATATTGAGAAGAAAGAACAAATTAGAGGAAGTGACTTAGGGTCTTCTATGGAAGGCATCAGTTCTCTCAGCCTAGTTAAGTAGTCCATCAAGCATATTATGAAGCCCATTGCAATAATATGTGCCTATGGACTAGGTTGCTAGCACAGATGAGGTGGTCAATGATCGAATGCTGAAACAATGCTATACCTTCTAAGAAAAGAAGATGCACTTTCATTAATAGGATACCTAAGCAAGGAGAGCATCCAACGTCAATGTACAAAAGGCTACTAGAATCGATGTAGTAAGTTTATTCCATCAATTTTTGTGGGAGTAGGTGCTACCAACATGTTGAGTGAGACTTCTTAATGTCTGTAAGAAAGAATTTTTGGGACAGCTCCTTGGAGCATCATAAAAGCTTTATATATGATGTGTTGTCAACAGCTTGGCATCATGACTACATTGGGAGGATGTGCTACAACTTCAGGGTAAATGGTTGAGAGGTGTGTTGTAGAGCTTTTTACGACATGCATGGAATACCAAGGACATCATTTTATCAATATAGGGAGCCATTTGAGGATGGCATACAACGTTATGTGCATGAGAATTTAGGGATTGTGAGGAGGAGTAGGGAGCACACAAGTATGGGTAGGGCTCTCATTCAACACTTTGTGGGTAATAGCATGGAGCATATGCCTCACAACTCTATCAAGTGTTGAGATGGATGCTCCATCTCCTAACTTTAAGAAAATTTTAATTCAGTATTGGGCACATTGCTTAAGAGAAAGGACCTTAGTGATGTAGATGCCTATGTTGATGGCTAGCACAAGTGTTGGGTAGAGAATAGGTTGGAATCATAGTTATGGGAGGGTACTGATGTGGTGGTCTGGTCATGGACATCAAAAGACATATTGGGCACATCAGTTAAGAGAGAGGGCCTTATGATGTAGATGCCTATGTTGACTACTAGCACAAGTATTAGGCAGAGAATAGGTTGGAACCATAGGTATGGGAGTGTACTGATGCGGTGGTCTGGTCATGGACATCAAAAGTCATAAATCGACCCAAGAAAAATAAGATTCCACAAAGTCTATGTATCAAAGCGAAGGAGAGCTTGCATGGTATTGGAGCATAGAAAATGGTGATGATTTTCTTCTTGTTGATCTCCCAAACTTTTAGTGTAATATGTTCTCTCATGTCATGTTTCTCAATTGTGGTGATCTTATTGATGCATATTTGCAATTGTGGTGATCTTATTGATGCATATTTTCATATTATTAATATGACAATTTTTAGAACTTGTTTTACTTTGTTTCTAGTGGTTCACTTTGCACAATGTTTGTTAACACCACCAACTGGTGTTTATTAACACCTCTAGTAAAATATCCATGTCGTCCCCAAATGGTGTTTCTTAACACCACCAACTATATGATTTTCAAACTCTACCACATTACCAAATGCTCTATCCTAGTTCTTAAACCCAATGAAAGGTTTCACAAGAAATGAAGATTTTCATAATCATTGGAATTTCCAAATATTTAAGAAAAATCAATATTGGCATAATTCTCCAAGATCAATACAATTTCCCACAAACAATGAAAATTTTAATGAAATCTTTCTCAAATTTAATGAAATCCACTCAATTTCAAAATTCCCAAAATGCAGCTTTTGTTCCAGTTTATCTAATACGGTGTTAGGGGTTCTTTTCATACCCCTCCAACACACGTGATACCAAGGATCTCTTAGTAGTGCACCCCCCGAGATGCTTCATAGGGTGTCATACCCTTGAATTTGAGTCGAAAGCCGATTATGTAAGTAGTTTGTAATGGCATTAAGAAAAAGGAAACTCATTTCGGGGCCTTTTAGCCTAGAAGGAATATAGCCCTCCACCAATCAAAGGAGAGCCAACGGAATGTTGAAAAAATACAAAAAAGGAAGAAAAAAGAAATATTGTCAAGTTTGCATTCAATGAGGATACATGAGCTATTTTATTATATCTGATGCATGGTGAAATTTTTGGTACTTCTGACATCACTGGCATGTCTAGAGCAAAGTAAAACCCTCAAAACAACATTTGAAACACTTAAAACGGGCACCCGGAGGCCAATCTATCAAATCACCTTCTTTAGTACACTTTTTTTGCGGGGCCTTTTTGGCCTTTTCTAGGCCTCCAAGTGCCCGTTCTCAATGTTTCAAATGTTGTTCTAGGGGTTTTGGCCTACTCCGGACGTGCCAGTGATGTCAGAAGTACCAAATGCTACACTGTGCATCAATGGAGTTGTCTTATTTTAGTGTTTTAGAGGAAAGAATAATGAAGAAATTGTGAATTTCTCTCAGGGCCCCAATATGAGCTCCCTTTTCTCCTAATGCAATTGCTTCTGACCAATACTAATACTAATTCAAAAGATGTTTCTCACTAAGCATTGCTCTAGCACTGTCTCCTAAAGTACCATTCTTCCTTTCAACTCTTGCATTTTGCTAAGGAGTATCAACACAAGCGAATGATGAGTATCTGCTGAGGAGTATTTGCTGAGTCTATTGCATTCTGCTAAGGAGTATCTGCATTCGGCCATTACTTCTACAAAAGTTCATGAATGCTCAAGATATGTATTTACCTCTTTGCTTCATCTCATGGCTTTGATCTTTCTACTGATTTGGTTTTCTAATATGGCTTTAGTTCTTGAAATCTGGAAAAGACTTCATATTTCTCTTTTAGAAAGTAGATCCAACAATATTTGATGTAGTCGTCGATGAAATTCAAGTAGTAAAGTGAACCATTGATGCTACGAGTCTGGGCATAACCCCATACATCTACATGAATCAAATCAAGAATACCTCATGCTCGAGAGGTGCTTCTGCTAAAATTGGTTCACTTTTGTTTACCAAAGCAGCGTGCTTCGCAAACTTTTCCAAGAAACTAAAGTTTTGGAATTCCAATTGCCATATTCTAATTTCTGAGCTCTATCAAGTTTTTGAAATTGACATGTCCATATCTCTTGTGCCATACTATAGAAAGTGGCATCAGTTGTGGTTGAGCTGATATGGCATGCAAATCTAGTAATAAGGCTAGCATTCTAAACAAGCATCCTTCCTTGACTACTTTTCCTACTAGCTCTGATATCCTCTAGATTTGTCTCTGGTCATGCATTCATCTCCATCAAAGATTACTTGATAGTTGTGTTATTTCATTTTCCCAACCAATAAGAGGTTCTTGCTGAGATTCAGAACATAGAGTAAATCTTTCACCAATCCATTCATACCAGTGAAATTGTTCATAGGGACAATTCCTTTCTCTTGAACTGGATTTTCTGTGTTATCTGTAGTTTAGATAACATTCTTCTATCCTTCTAATGGTTTCATCTCTGTGAACCATTCCTGATGCTTTGTCATATGAGATGATGCACCATTGTTGATGTACCAAGGATCCTAATTTGCTTGATCGACTTGATAATTGCATTCTCCTTTTGAATTGCAATCTATGTCAAGATACACTATATCAGTCTTTTGCATATCCTCGCTTGCAAGAAACATATTCTCAGGTTCATTGGCATAATGACTATGACTTGAGTGTCCACCACGATGATTTCCTCTTCCTCAGAAATTCCCTTGATTGCTATTGAATTGATCGCCTTGGTCGTACTGCTTCTTGTGGAAATCTCTTTCATAGTGTCCAAAATTATGATAGTAATTGCACTGAATGTTTGACACATTGGTGGATGCATTCCATCGAACTTGGGATCTTCATCTATTGGAATGATTTCCTCTTGGATTCTGATGCTGATGTTGCTGAGGATGATGTTGATGCTAATGTTGTTGTTGATCATGACCATTTTGTAAAAAGTTCTACCTCTGCATCTTCCTCTGCTTCTATTTGAAGCTGCGAATTCTTGATCATTGGAAACTTGTCACTCTTCAACTCCATTGGCAAGTAGTCGCTTAGTGGGGATAGTAACAACCCCCTCCATCATCAACATATTGTACAACATAGGCAAGGAAATTCTCTGTGTAGTTTGATGATCAAATAAGTGCACAAAACTGTGTTTGGGTAGGTTGTTTCTAGGAGCTCTTTGATTTGATCTATGAAGGCTAAAGCATGGAGCCTTAGTGAAAGTTTTGGCACAGTGGACTGTTGGCCATTGGCCATTAAAGCTCCAAGCTCAATGGTGCAATTAATACGCCAGGGTAGTGGCATCGTGCCACAATGGAAGAGCCGTAGGTCTGCAGAGAGGTAGGAGCTAGGGCACGCGACGAGTGGGGAGAGAGGGGGGCAGAATGAAGACAGAGAGAGAGAGAGAGGGGGGGGGAGAGAGAGAGAGAGAGAGAGAGAGAGAGAGAGAGAGAGAGAGAGAGAGAGTCCTTATAAGGCATTAAGAGCCAAGCCACTGATGTGGGAAAAACTCTGGCTAGGTTCATAGCATAATCTCAACAAAGCAACAACAAATTGCACACATGAACAAAGATCAACACATGGGTCTCAAGCATTTATGTAGTTTCAATCTCGATATATTGCGAGGGAGTATGCTTTCGATAGAGACAAGGGGTTTCATCCCTTTTCTCTATAAAATCAAACATGACTTTTCATCATCAGAATTGTGGACATCAAAGTGAACTACTTGCTTGCTCTTTAATTATGGAAGTTGGCTCCACTTTGGCATGTAAAAAGGTAAAAATCTTGCAAAATCCATCAACCTAAGGGGGAGTTTTCTATCCCTTACAATCATGCCACAAATGTCTACCACTCGATGAATGAAGCCTTGAAGATCCAACAAGCTTATCGAGTGAGGCAGATTGCTTAGAATGGTTGGATACCCAAGCTTCATCTTCTATGTTATACATTTCTTTTGGAAGCCTCCAGTGTTGGGGAATCCCAAATTCTAGAAATTGCAAAGGAACGCAGCCAATTTTTTTGGATGATGAATGCACCAACTGCCATTGTATTGGAAGATTTGTTTGTCCAAAAGAAAGGCCAAGAAGTTGTGGTAAGCTAAGCATTTCAACTCTACGTGATGTCTCATCCTGCAAAATAGGGCCTTTGATGACTCATTATAGCTAGAACTCAGTTATCAAGAGTATAAGCATTGGAGTCCCGATGCTATGTCAACCTTAGTTCAGTGATCAGTTAATGAATTTCATGTTTATGGTCACTAAGTGGAATTGAGAGGTTGACCATATTAGGAAAAAAGGGAGCTCCCTAAGAGAAGTTCACAATTTCTTCATTTTTATTTCCTTTAAAATAGTAAAATATGACATAACTCCGCTGATGCACGGTGCCAAATTTGGTAATTCTGACATCACCACCGCATTCGAAGCAGGCCAAAACTCCCCGAACGACATTTGAAACACTAAAAATAGGCATCCAGAGACCCGAAAAAGACCAAAAAGGCCCCGCAAAAAAAGTGTACCAAAGAAGGTGATTTGACAGGTTGGCGCCGGTGATGTTAGAAGTACCAAATTCTATGCCGTGCATCAGATATAATAAAGTAGCTCAAGTATCCTCATTAAATGTAAACTTGACAGTATTTCTTTTTTCTTCCTTTTTTGTATTTTTTCAATGTTACATTGGCCCTCCTTTGATTGGTGGAGGGCTATTTTCCTTCTAGGCTAAAAGGCCCCAAAATGAGTTTCCTTTTTTCCTAATATGATTGGTTTGAACAACATCAGAGAGAGAAGACGATGAGCAAAACTCCACAAGACAATCACTCAATAGAGTTGAAGTTGAACCTAAAGCTTCCATAACTCTTGGCCTCTAACAGAATGCTAATCATAATGGGAATGAGCAGCTATATTAGAAAATGTGTGACAAGGTGATGGCCAACAAGTTTGTTGAGATTCAATAAGGGGATCGTAGATTCTACCCCCTATGCTCTATATTATTGAGTCACGAGTCATTGTTGAGATACTAAATAGCCTTGATTTTGTTGGTTTACACCTACCTGTACCCAAAGTTGAGACATCTAAGCACATTTTGATTGCATTGCATCATGAATGTGGTTTATGTCCTTACTTTGTGAGGTTCAGTAGAGGAGTTTGATGAAGCCATTTTTGATCTGGATACCCTTAAGGAAGAATTGTACAAGGACAGTATGAAGCAAGTTGCTACATGTGCTCTAGAATTATTCTGTCAAAATTCAAATGCATAGATAAGGATTTGAGTCCAAACACATCACTTGCATCTGCATTGAAAGTGTTGTATCCCTACAAGAGGCTACAAGAGAGTGGCATGATGCATGTTAGCAAAAAATGAGAGTTAGTTTGGGAGTCAAGTTGTTTAGGGTTTGAGGCATGGTTCTACACAAAGACACTCTCATGCTAATACACGGATAGCAGTCCATAGAGTAGATGGCCCATAGTACCTATGAATTGTCTTAGTATTTCAGAATGATGATTTTTAGAATGTCATTAGGTTGTAATAGGTAAACCAAAGGGTTGGACAAAACCTATGCTATTGTAATTTTTATTTCCCTTTGTATGGATGCTACATTACCTTATCTTAACACTAGGCACTCATAGGGTAGTTCCAATCCCTGCAACCCTAAACCCTAAACTATACACATCGCTCTTTGAAGTGAGCTAACAAGGCCAAACTATTTTTGGAGTTTTGGGCATATATCTATCTGTATATCTATCTATTTATCTATCCATCTATCTGTCTCTCTCTCTATCTATCTGTCTGTCTGTCTATTTGTCTATCTCTATATATATATATATATATAGCATGGTTCTGCACACAGACACTCTCACGCCAATAAATTGAAAATATACATTGATAGCAGTCCGTTGAGTAGATTGAACCCTCGACCATTGAGTACATATAAAATCCTCTCTCTCTCTCTCTCTCTCTCTCTCTCTCTCTCTCTCTCTCTCTCTCTCTCTCTCTCTCTCTCTCTCTCTCTCACACACACACACACACACACACACGCACGCACGCACGCACGCATGCACGCACACACACACAAACGAAGAGAGAGAGAGAGAGAGAGAGAGAGAGAGAGAGAGGGGAAGGGGGGAGAGAGAGAGAGAAAGAGAGAGAGAGGGGAGGGGGAGAGATTTAACCTTGAGACCCAGCAAAGCGAGTCTCTAAACTGTCGTAGATGGGTCATGCTACTTGTTCTAATGAGAGATGGGTTATAAGGCAAAGAAAGGAGATGAAGTCTCAAGGATGTGCAAGGGTAAGGAGCAATGTCTTTTTCTTAAAGTTTTGTCCTGAATTGCTTGGGTTTTAAGGGCCTGCAAATTTAAACATGGTTTTGTATCCCAAGTATATGTAGATAATCTGCATGGATACTGAATTACATACCAAATTACAATCTGCAATACATTTCCTCACTCTCTTTGCCGCTAGTAGGTGAGGAAGGGCCCATCTTGCATGCCTAAAAACTAGAGCTAACAGAAGGCATCAACTTGGATCACTGCTACAAATCCACTTTCAATTGCTTGCAGTCATCATCATAAACTAGCAAATGAAATCAAGGGCGTGACAGAACAAAAAGAAAAATAATAAAGAAATGGAATGTTACGATGGATCAACACGGAGATCTCATGCACTGGATTTTAAAGGGATTTTAAAGGCTCTTACTCAAAGCTAGAGGCAATGTGGACAAAACAAAATAAATGGCATATTATAAGGGGGAAAGAGACATTTGTGGTACAAAATGACTGAGCAAAGACGTGGGGAGCTTTAACACGCTATTTTGGGTAGTTTCAGTTCTCACCACATGGCTCATTTGAATATTTCCCTAGTTAATGAATCCTAAGACAAGATCTGGAAAATTAAGGCTCTCGAGGTTTTTAAAAACCACAAACATTCCAAAAATTAATGGGGCGCTCGAAAGGTCTCCATTACGCAACATTTGAACCAATAATCATTTGTTTACTCCATGCGGTAAAGAGCGAGAGGTTGGCAAGTTCTATGAGGCTTGCAACAAACATCAATGGAAGATGCATTACATGGGGTAATGTAAACACATAAATTTTATTAGCACTGCCTTCCAAGCAGGGCTCTAGTTACATTTTTGTTGAAAACTGTCCCACACACTTTGTTGCCAAGTGGCCCCCTTCTATTTTGGTTCTTTCACTCTCTCACACATACACAATTTCTTTTTGTAACAACTCTCTCTCTCTCTCTCTCTCTCTCTCTCTCTCACACACACACACACACACAGAGCTTACAAATCATTCGAACTTTCCTATACATGGGCTTCCATCACATGTGTTGCAAATTAATCATTCATTCATCTTGACAATTTTTGAAAAATCAATCCAATGACTTTTACCTACTTGGCGAGTGTTATGCTGGTACTTAGAAGTGCTTCCTCGTCTACTGGTGCATCCAATGCTGTTACAAATTTTCACTTAACAATCATTTGCCTATGCAAAGGGCACTACATTCCAACTTTCGCACATGTGATAGTTCAAAACAACAAAAGCCTAAACAGATTCCGCATCAACTTCAAGGGATTTGCCGTATGCTACTTCTACACTTAGTATTGTCCCATGATATTGGCTTTTCGTTGTACGGATTTGATAGTGAGGATATTCGTATTCTCGTTTTTCAGTGTGATGCAAATTGCAAATTGGCTGATGCCTATCATTACAATTGAGGGACAACGGATTTTTATCATTTGCACTCTCTTATATCTAACGAAACCTTCGATGCTATCTTAGCCAATTGTGATTTTGTGAACACTTTGCCTATGGATGCTACATCAGGCAACCATAGTTGCACCAGAGCAATTGAACAGGTGCAGAGAGACAGATCAGACTAATGTGTATGATATCTACACAACATCATGCAATTCCAATGGCTCTAGCACTGCAATAATGGTTTGTCTCCCTAGATCTAAAATGCAGACACAAGAAACCAACTTTTCTATTACGGTAGTTGTTGGTGCATGCTAATTTTCTCATAGGTTGAATGCTGCCACTCATAGTGAAGACGGAAACTAAAGGATTCATTTGCAGAAAGTCTACGAAGTGATAGTGGCTTACAATCCCATGTCTTGACTCTGTAACTCCATACGTAAACTTACCATAAGTTCAATCGTCTCTCCATGTTACTCCTCCGATCTCGTGGTCTAGTTGCAGGTAAGCTAAGCACATGACTACCTTTCACAACCGGTTATACGTAAGGGTTTCACTATCTTGACGATTCCCAAACCTTGGAAATGTGGCAGCCTTGCAGTGTACAACCACTACAAGAGGGAAGACATAGTGGGATCAATGCTTCTCGTGTATGGAGAGCTTCTCAAAGAGGGACTTAAAATATGGATCTACAGGTATGGATCTTATACTTCAAGAACTTAAAAAATGTTTGCGATCATCTGCTCCTGGCCAGTTTGCTCAATCTGGTATATTTGCTTGAATGGTATTTTGACAGTGGCGACATAGATGGAGTTGTGGCTACTTTAGCTACAAGAAGGTGGATCAAAGAACTAAATCTTACAATTGAAACACCATGGTACGCATGGAATTACCAAAACCAGGTGTGGACATACAAACAAATGTTGAAACTCTCTTGCATTAGCATTTAATCTTTCAAGTATCTGTAATGGAGAATTACAAATTAAGTGAAACCTTCATGCATCCCAAAAATGGTTTATTGTTTAATTACAATCAACAACAATGGTTTTGCTCACTTAACAAGATTTTTGTTCACTTTTGATTGATCACAAGTGGGAGGTTGGATGGAAACTTACTTTGGCTTGACATTCTCTATAGTCCATGGAGTTGGTCACATGGTACCAGAAACAAAGCCAGCACAGGCTCTTGCATTGTTTAAGAGCTTTTTAGCGGGAGATCTCTTAGGAAAAACTCAGTTTGGTACCATTTGTGGACTTCTGCAAGAATAGGGGCACATCAATCAATCTCAAACATCATAATTCATTGTAAGACTAGTTCCATGCTCTTAGTTGTAGTTCCATGGAGAATTTCAACAAAATCTCTCTGTTTCCCTCATGCTCTTGGTTGTTCATAGAATCCCCATGCAAAATTTTAACAAAATCTCTGTCTCTCTCTCTCTCATGCCCTTGGTTATTCCTCCGTGAATTCCAAATTTGTCTTATATTGACCCATTTGTTTGAGTGCTTTCCAAACTTTTTGACTTGTATGTGCTTTCTGACTTTTTTGGCTTGTATGTGCTTAGCACCCCTCCAACATGGCTATAAATTAATTCCAAGTTGAGATCTCCTACAAACAATTTATCCAAGCCTTGCTTCCATTAGCGTGCCTCCAAGCCTTGCCTCCAGTCACATGCTTCCAGGTTGTAATCATTTCACTAGAGCAGCATAGGGCAAGTGCTGTGATCATTTCTTGGGTAAGAATCTTGCGCCTTGAAGTGGTTTAACAAGCTCCATGTCATGCTTACCCTCCTGCCATTAATCTTGGCAATGTACAAACTCAATTAGCACTCTGTTGCATCGTCTCTTTGAACATATGCTTTCCATGAATTAATTTTTTGACCTGTTGAATTGCTGAGCTGCTTGCTTGACTTATAGACGTCGTTGTCTTCTTTGTGGCTGTGAAGAATCAATCGGCCCGAATTGCTCAGCTGCTTGGTTGAATTATAGATCTCATTGTCTTCTTTGTGACTGTTAAGAGTCTCATCCAACAGGACAAACAAGTTCTGGAGAGCTCATGAAAGCATAGTAGCTAGGGAGAGGTGATATACTTCCATGCAAGCAGGGGTTCCTTACTTTGAGGCAACATTTGATGACTCATCGATCTTCAATCGGAGGTATGTTATTCCCTTGCTTCGAGCTTGTTGGACAAAATTCTAAGCCGCTCCAGGTCCCGTCTCAGCTTGCTACAGAGCTCCACCCTCTCCCATTCCAGATTCTTGTCTAAGAAATTCTCTTTGCATTCTTTGATTTTGGCCCGTTATTCCCCTCGCAACTCTGTGATCGCCTCATTGACCTCAATAAATGTAGCAGAGGATTATTCTACCTCACTTGGAGTATTATTAAGATACATGTGTTGGGTATGATGTTTCTCAATTCTTTCTCCTAAGAGGATTACCAGATCTAGAAAGATACCAAGCCTACAAGATAGACAGGTAGCAGGAGTCATAGTAATTAGAACGATCAGTAGTAGTTTTTAGTCACATGAAATTCCACCCACTGTCTATACGAAACTAGGCTACAAAAGCTATATAGACAGCTGGCATCAACAGAGAAAACAATCCTACCCAAGATTCTCAAGGCTCTTGCTTCATACCAAGCTGCTTCAAGCTCTTGTTGTTCATATATGGCCTTGCTACTCAAGGACTTTGCTAGTAGCTTCTCACATTCAGGCTCCTTGCAGTACCCTATTCATCTTGTCTCTCGAAGATTTTTTTAGGCTTTCTATACTATTAGATCTCCATAAGTACATAGATTGACACGTTACATGATTGGATTGTGTATGAGGTTAGATAGCTTTTTTAAAATATATATATATGATTTTGCTAGTTGTATTTTTTTTTTCTAGAGACGATTTTTAAGACAATTAAAAAAAAAAAATCGTGGAATGTTTTTGTTGTAGTCTTCTTTTGTGTATTTCATCTACTTTGGGGTATCCCTATAAGGGTTTTCTCAAATGGCACATGGGATTTGTAAAAAGCCGGTCAATGAATGTGCTCGTTCTCTTTCATTAAATATTTCATTATAGATAGCATTTTGATACCATCTGCTTCAAGATATTTTTGAAAGGGTTTCCTTAAATAACAACTGTCACTGTGTATGTACGATTAAGTGCACTTTTGAATACTCCTAGGTGATGACATGTACTAGTTTCCTATGTACCAATAACAAATCCTAAAGATGAATGTGCCTTGCAGAATTCAAAAGCTAAGGACGGGTATGTGACTGAAGCCATTGCTTAGAAAGAAGATAAAAATTTGCAATCCAAAAAACTATTTGCCAGAAAAACCGGTTTGCCTTTTAAAAAATAGATGTTTGCCAAAAAAGCTGATTTGCCTAAAAAATGATGTTTGCCTATTGAAAGGCTTTATGCCAGCCAAACGGGCTTTATGCCCACCTAATAGGCTTCACGCCTACCAAATGGGCTTTATGCTTGCCTAACATGCTTTATGCCTATCGATGAAAAGATCGTTGTTTACTGAGACTGTAAAAGGGAAAAAAAAGTCAAATAAAGCCAAAAAAAAGAAAAGATTCCATCAACACTTTGCATAAAACTTTTGGTCCATGAGATATCATTTATAAAACCCTCATTGTTTTAGTTATTTTATGTTCTCTTTACTAAGCTATGCATGGCTTCTAGAAGGATATCAAAGTGATTCATTTAAAACTATAAAGGTAGCCATGTCGACATATTTTTTCTCTTTTAAGAAAAAAAAGGTGAGCATGGCGTTCAAAACAATCACAATTGACCCAAACAAATCAATTGATAACATCTTGCACAAACAGAACTGAAGCTGTGTCATGCATTATGATTACACACCAAGCGATTGTTTATTTGATGGAGTCACGTACATGTTGAAAAACGGGATGACCTCTAAATAACTACAGACTATAACAGTCTAAAATTTTGTTTCGAGCTTCCACAACAATGACCAGCACGCAATAAACTATTTGAACACATATTTGGATTTGAACTTCATACGTAAGCAACATTACGTAAGCAACATGGAGTTAAAACACACGACGACGAATATCTTACACAAATGAGTGTTCCCATATCACACGGTGGTCTTCGGGGAGATAGATTTACCATTGCATGGCTTTCAAAGTTCCTTTTATGACCAATTCAAGTGTGACCATCTGCAACTAGAAAGATATACATGTAGTGTGGCAATGAAAATGTATTGATTCCATTACGGATCTTGTATGATGACACTTCTATACACCCTTATTGCCTTGAGCCAATTGTTGAAATGATAACTCAATCTAATGATGAAGTTGTAATTCTCGCAATAACTACAAACCCAAATCTTGTACCTAGTATTAAAAACTAGGACTCAATTGACTCTGTCCTACATTATCTCAACACAACCTTGGTGAATGTTTATTCAATACAATGAAGTACTTAGTCAATACTATTGGACTCTAATATTATCGATGTTGCTTCAGCTTGAATTCTTACAACATTTCTCTCTTTTGATGCATGTTCTCGATGCAAATAAGATTCAAAATTAGTAGTAGAGATGCCACATGGGATGCAAGATTGAAGAATGATATTTCATATGATTGTAGTCCATGACACAATATTGTTTAGGTTGCAACCAAGGTTGACTTATGAGCCCTTTTGAGCATAGTATGGTTCATGTATTTGTTGTTCTTCAATTCTTAAAAAGCTCAAATCTTTGCACGTCACCAAGGCAATATTAAAACACTACCCCTAACATTTGCAAGGAGGATCGGGTCTTGATGGACCTTGTGTCTTGTCTCATGTTTACAACTCTTTTCGTTTTGTTTTTCTCTCTTTAAGACAAGATCCACATTTTATTTTAAGATTGTGGTTATGTGTTCCATGGCAAAAAAAGGAACTTAGAAATATAGAGAGTTATCAATGACAATAAGTGGGTCTCTCAAGGTTAACTAGAGGCTATCCGCTATGAAGTAACCGTGCATTTTTACAACTACATGGATGCAGGAATAGTCCTTCAATTTCTTTTCGATAGAGCCTTAATTGATAAAGCCTCATAATTCGAAGCCAGTGCTTTTGTGCATACATGCACTCTTGTTTTAGTTTGTGGATATCAATTCTGAATTCAAATTCCCCCAGAGCTAACTCCACTCAACCTCTCCCTCATCCTCTCTCTCTCTCTCTCTCTCTCTCTCTCGCTCTCTTCGGATAGGCTGCCTCTTCACCTGCTTCAATGCTTACCTGCTTCTTGTCCTTTAGCCGATACTCTCCCTTCTCCCTCTTTGTTCGTTTCTTATTTGTACGAGTCTGCGTAGATTTGGATAGGTTAGTTTGGAGTAAGCCATCTTCTCTCGGTTTTGTATTCACGGCATGCATTTACTGCAATATCATTTCCAAAACCAAAATGAAACCTGCATTCATTCAAAGGAGTACTAATACCGTTATTAGCCATTAAGTGCCAGCTGCATCCCATGCTTAGAAGTTTGGTCAAACTGATTTTGCTTTTCTAAAGACATACCTGCTTCTGTAACTGATTGCGTAGTTACAAATCTCTATTCATCTGAACTCGGTTAAGCCATCTGGGGCCTCGCTAATGGCTCTCATGCCTTTTCTGTTGGGGAAAATAAGATGAATGCTCTAGTGCCTTTGTGCATGTGCGCACCCACTAAGTGTACGTGCATGTGTGTACGTGCATGTGTGCACAAGTGAGTATAGGCACATGCGTGCAAAGCTGGGTGCTATCCTAGGTCCAATCCAGAATATCAATTTATTTTGTGTTCTCAGAATGGTAAAGAAGATATGACAGAGACAATTGGATAGATAACTATGAACTTGAAAGGGTGGAGCGTGAGAGAGACAACAAATATGTGTTTAACTACAATTTTTTCAGACATGCCAAGGCATAGCAGCTTGACTGACGGGGGCCATGCCTTCTTAATCAACATGGCTACCCCGAAGTTCAAGATGAGACTCCTCTATCAGCGGCCAGCATGCTCACCATAGGGCAGTATGTGGGAGGCGGTGTCCAGCATCACTTCTTGAAACACCCGGATCACCCATTCCAGTTTGGTGATGGGTGCCCAGCAGGTTCTCCCAGCAGCCCTGACGGGGGCCATGCCTTCTTAATCAACATGGCTACCCCGAAGTTCAAGATGAGACTCCTCTATAAGCGGCCAGCATGCTCACCATAGGGCAGTATGTGGGAGGCGGTGTCCAGCATCACTTCTTGAAACACCCGGATCACCCATTCCTGTTTGGTGATGGGTGCCCAGCAGATTCTCCCAGCAGCCACCCTCGTTGCCATCTGCCAAGATAGTCCGTGCCAAATGGAAGCAAGGGATGATAGATCTTGGGCGGCCGCAGAGAGATACATTTCTGCAAGGCTTGGAGTGCAGGTGTCTTCCACATTTTCACAGAGTGAGGAATTCAGTGGTGTTTTCAAGCGTTAAGAGAAGGTTACTTTCCTCCGGAACAGGAAAGTAGAATTTCAAAGGGTGGAGAATGGATGCTCAGTAGGAATCAGTGCCACAAAGCAACACATATTTCAAAAGTGTGCTTATCAAGTTTACCGAGCAAAACAGGATTGGTTGATTCTTGTGGACCAGTCAGTCAAAAGCATTGAGAAATAGAATGCCTGTTATGGATTAATGCAATGAGGAATGGAAGTGGGGGAAGATTCCAGGCAACAGACAATCTCATGTACTAAGATGGCTGACCACTACACCTTTGATTCAAAAGGTGATACAACTAGAGCAGGTGCAGCAAATTACCATGACAATTAATATTCCAAGTTTCTGAAAATATCAGCTTTCTAAAGAACCCCAATAGGTTTCTAAGATCTCACATAACTGGACAGCATACAGTGCACACTTATTCAATGATTTTGGAGTAGGATTGGGTCTTTCACAATTCAACTGTTTTTGTCAGACCCTGACCACATTCAAAACCTCCGGTGTGGTGGACAGAATCCTTGAATCTTGGTACAAACAGGCAGCAGATAGGGTCTACTGAGTCAAAAGGGGATGGCCTCTGCAAAAGATATTTGAGGGAGCCTCCATGTCATTATGGGCAGAGCACTCCCTTGGATCACTGGATAAGGTGAGAATAAGAAGGCTTAATGATCTGCGAGTAGAGTAACGATTATAAGCCTGCGAAGAGCAAACTGGGTGGCTCCAAGACTCAACTAGACGTGTAACGTCTAAGAGACCAAGTATTGGTGCAGGCAACTTTTTGATTATTGCCTGCCAGCTGCAAAAATTTCCTGCACGGGATTAACGTCCTGAAAAACCAGATGGTTGTATTCCTCCCAGAATGCTGGGGGAACACTCTCGCAACTTATTCCAGCACCCACAAGACTAGAAGTTTCTGTAAAGAATTGCCCCAACAATGGTTACACATTTAAAAGCAAAATATAGAAGAATTATGAGGTGCCAGATCGTTTCCTGTTAGCAGTTTTGGAATTAAGTTCTCTACATCAAGGTTGGAGACAACAATACTAGTGTGGCGATATGTAATAAATCAATTCTTAAAGTCAGAAGGATTGGAAGCCCTGCAAAAATTCTTGGCTGGAGGAATTGCATCATATGACTAAACTCGCTAGGCAGGCCACTACAAAGTCTGCTCACAATTCTTCTCATGTAAAATTTGTGGCAAGTAACGCTACAAGGATAGTAGCCTAGGAAATGGTTATGTGCCTACTAGCGCTGGTTCGAAGCTCGTTGTCCCACACTTCTGGCTCAATGTGAGCTCCAGTAGCTCTCATACAAAATTAAATATCAAAGACAGTGTTACTTTTAGACACCTTGAAATCGAAAGCCTGTGTGAAACAGATTTTTATACAATGTAGTGAATGTTGCAGCTTACTGAGCGAGATAGAATATTTGAAATGCTATTCTACCTTAGCTGTAAGATAGCTTGTCCTAGCTTAACTACAGACCTGTACCCGAGCTGAGTGGGAAATCTTCATGAACAAGATAAGAGGATCTTTGATGCACTGTTATTCTTGATCAAAAGATACTTGTTCGAAGGATATCTTCCTTAGATGTACTAACTGAGGAACTTCAAATCTTGAAAGAAAGAAGTACCGAAGGTCCCAATTCATTCCATCGACACAGTGACGAGCTGGAAAAAGGTTTAAGGGAAAAAAATATTCACTGGAGAGCTATACATCCCTGCTTCAAGTGAAGTTAGTTGCACCCTAGAATTTTAAGTATTTAAGGTGAGGCGATGGAAATACAATGACTACCATACCTGAGCGCCCACTTCGTCCATGCAAATTCGGACCTCAGAGTACAAGAGTCGTTAAAAACACTAGGACCTAAGGTGGGATAAAGATGCCTGTCAGGGTGTTTTTACGTTTCACGCAGCCTCGCCATCCGATCAATGCCTTAGCCAAGATCGGGTCATGTGTACACAAAGGTCCAAAAAGACACTTGATATGCACCTGTGTGCTCAGCAGAATCAACCCACATATCTCCCTCACACGTATAAAAGCTTCATCCGATTCTGTGCACACATCAGCTGACCTGGGAAGGGGTAGATGAGTGAAAGCCCTCCGCACTAATCCGGGGGCCCAATGGTCTTTGTAATTCTCAAGGAAGCCCTAGGTTGCGCCGTCTTCATGATCATGATTTACAAAGCTAACGTAAATGATCAATCATGGATTCATTAATTGCAGATTACTTCTTCACGTAAGGCCCATAATCCCATTATCCATCAGTAAACTAAACAATAAACATTAATTGCAAATTACTTCTTATTCTCAGCTACGCACTAATAATACACAAAAATCTAAAATATTGAAAAATTGAAATGAAAACACCCAAAGTTAGCATTCATTCTTTCGTCAGCTACACGGGAGGAAACCGGCATGATTTCACTTCTCTAGATGTAAATCCTAACAATGTAAGAAAAAAACAGACCTGATCCACAAGCAGACGATTGAGAAAGAAAAGCTTCGACATGGTTGCGTCAACGTCAAGAAAACCCCATTGATAAATCGCTACTAGTCTTAAGAAAGGCAAATCTTACTTGAAGGGAGGCTTACTACATCAACTGAGCAAATTCATAGTAAGCCTTGCACCCACAATCTTACATGCGAAATGCAATCACTTTAAAGTGCGCTGAGCTGTTTCGTGCCTCCTTGCAACAGCGCAAAACAATGAGAAGGAACCCATAAAGCTATGGCGTGGCTACCACAGACAGACATTCGAGCCTCGGATGATGTTAACACTGACAAGACAATGAGAGCTTGCTGTTCATCAAAGCATCCATCTCTGCGCCAGCGTTGGCAGCAGCTCAGTACGCTTAAAAGGATTTACAAGGATAATCCAGAGTCATCATCACCGCCAGGGAGGCTGGAAGAGTAGACGAAGAACAAGGACCAGATGAGGGTGAAGACACCGAGGATGATCCAGATGAGCAAGGGGTTACTGATGCCGAGGCCAAGGCCGGTACCTTCAGTGGACAATCTGTCATCAACGAGAGCCAAAGCGGGCTGGGAAGCTACAAAAGAGGAAGCGAGGGAAAGAAGAGAAGGAGGGGGGCGACTGGAGAGGGGAGGCTGAGGCTCCTGGGGAAGGGAGGAGGAGGTGACAATGAGGCAGGATGGCAATACTGGGGAGCCAAACAAAGCGTTATGAGAGAGTAAGGGAAACATTGCAAGAAGATTGATTGATTGAAAAAAAACCAAACTTTGACAAGAAGAAGAGTAACAAAACTATGAAAATCAGAGAGGATATGCAGAACAGAGAAGGTGTGGAAGTTAACTTACCAGCTAAAGGAGAGGAAGAAGAAGATGATGATGAGGGAGCCCGGAGTTTGGGGTTAGAAGTTAAGGGGAGGAAGGAAGAGGAGAGGGAGGTAGTGGAAGAAGCTGTGAGGGTTGCCATAGCTCGCTAGAAGGGACTCAAGGAAGCTCACACTAGCTAGCTTCTTATCATATAAGATAGCTACCTCTCTTTCAAATGAAAACAAGGTTTCACAAACTATTCAAGATTCACTCAATTCATCCTCTTCGTCACTACTACACATCACATCCCATTGCTCTCTCTCAACTTGTTGTGATGTCCACACACTCGAGCCTAGATAGGGTGCAATCTCCTTCCCCACTTTTTGAGCCAATCAAATCAATCACCCATCCTCTCCAACTTTTTGGCATCCCAAAGGCACCCCCATAGGCTTGCTGCATTTTGCTGCCTTCACACAAGCCTTCTTTAAACCCTCTCCTCACTCAGCTTCTTCATCTACACCTCTAACTCTTCTTCATCTACACCTCTAACTCTATTCTGTTGGCTCTCACTCAGCTTCTTCATCTACAGCTCTAACTCTATTCTATTGGCTCTCTCTACTTCTAAAATTCCCAACTCCTACTCTAACAACGATTCCCAACTTGAATCAATTACATCCTATTCCTAAATTTGTGAATAAAATTCTGGGAGGTTGAAGTGGGAGGGCTACTTGAGAGGTTTGGGTGGAAGAGCTAGGCGAGACACGATCTATTAATTAATTGTTAGAAGCCAGAAGCCTAATTAACCTAAGTCCTAAGTGCCTAATCTATCTCTCCCTCGTAGCCTCATTGCCTCTCCGTCACTCCGCTCCCTTAACCCCGCTCCCTGTCCTCTCCCTCAACTCAGCTGCCTCCCTCTCCCACTCTTCCCCCCCCCCTCCACCGCTCAAACAACCCCTCACTCCTTTCTTGCTTTGTTCTCATTGCCCCTCTCGCTCCTCTTTGCTTTGCTCTTCCTGCTCCTCTCACTCCCCCTCCTTCATTGCTCTGCTCTCCCTGCCCTGCTTCCCCTCTTTCTCCTCTCAACCCCACCTTCCTCTTTCCTTTTATATAGGTGCTTGAGGCGACAAGAAGTTCCTAAAAAAGGAGACCTCACGAAGCTTGTGGAAACCAACTTATAATTTTTTTCATAACCCTATGCTTAAAGTTTTCGCACAAATTAATCAACTGCCACACACTTAGGTTAATCAAGTTTCTGCCATCTCCATCCCCATAAACTAATTCTAATGTTGTTTTTCCAATATCGTGGTGCCCTATTTTCCCCTCCAAGCCTTCAACATAAGGCCTCCAAACTTTTTGGGCTTCAAATTATGGCCTCAAAAAAATTTGGGCTTTAAAATTTACATATAATTATATGTATTCTGGCTAAATGAGAAGCTAATAGAAGGCCATTGTAAAATTTAAGACTTCAAATTAAGGCCTAAAAATTTTTTGGGCTTGAAAATTTACATATAAATATACGAATTTTGGCTATATTAGAGGCTAATAGAAGGCCATAGTAAAATTTGGCCTTCTTAGTTGAAGGTGAGGGCAAGCCTTCAATTTCCAAGCCTTGGCATAGCATTTTGTTTTGGGTTCTCTTATTATGGGAATTACGCAAGCGCCTTAAATGAATACTGTGATAGAAGGATAGCCTAAGAGGGGACTTAAGGGTTGTCACAATTTAAGAGTGATGCTGTCACATGTCCTTTGGCATGCCTAGTGAGATTTTCACCTTGTTTCTTGAGAGGGCATATTCCCAAATACGGGAATTCTACTCTCGAAATCGGTGGAGCGGCAAAGAATAACCATTCTCCACAAATTACGCCTTCTTCATTGGCTCTAGAGAAGCTCTCGTTAACCTCACAGATTTGGGGGGAACGTAGTGAGAACATAGGGAGGGAGAGAATGTCGAGGACATTGGAGCCAATCTGTTGCTTTGATTTGTTGCAAACCAACCTAAACCTCAGGAAATTAAATGAATCGAAGTTGCCACTCCAAAGACATAGACATTGCCACAAGCAGCTCATTTAGCCTTTTTTTCCCTTGTGCCTTTTTTTCCCTTGTGTTGTGAGAATGTGCTCTGAGCTCGCATTTTTTGGCGTAGGATGGTTACGTAGCCCCAAGAGCAAAAAACTCCATGGGCAATGTGTTGTTACACACCAAGAGGACAATAGGAAAAAAAGGACGCGATCTATTGCAAGAGTCTATGTGTTCAGGCTCTCTTGCTTACGATTGGCTCTAGCAGAAACTCCACATCACATTTTGAGATTTCGGGCGATGGGTAGGGGGGTGGCTACCCATGCACATGGGCAGCCCCCTATTTGCAAGATGAATCGCGTCTCACCAAGTGGAGGCCATCAAGCTAATACCCCTTCTTGGGCATGGGTGAGCACCAGTGTGCTACCGGCCTTAGGTTGTTTTATAAACTACCAGCACCCATTTTCCCCTGTGGTGCATTGAATGCATATAGGCCATGGGTTGGACATGTCTAGGCAACCTTACCCATTCATGATCGATGTTTTTGAAGGAGTTTGGGGTAAGAGGAAATGATAAGGAAGGATAGGAGAGGGGGGCAATGGAAGAAGCTATGAGAGTAGCCATAGTTGCAAAGGAAGCTCAAGCAGCTCTCTATGAAAGGCAAGGTCATAAATTCAAGGGTTACAGAATTGATCCTCTACACCACTACACTATCCATTACACTCAAAGTGTGGGGATGTCCACACACTCAAGCCAAGACATGATGCAATCTCATCTCCGCCGCCCCCCTCCCCCCTTTCTTTTGAGCCAATCACCTCCATCAATCACCCATCCAGTCCCTTCTTTCTTGAGCTCTCATTTTCCTTGCCTTAAGTTGTAAATTTGTCCATTCATCCATGCTCATTTTTACTCTACACCTAGGCTCACCAATCACTCAATGTATATGTCCGTTTGGATCCATCAATCACCTATCTCAAATCTTGTGATGTTCATTTCCCCTCTCCACACATGCTAAATTGTCACTATATTAAAATACCTTGGACCATGTGATCCAAAGGCCATTCTTTCATTCACTTTTTCTAGTATATCTACATCACTTTCTTTCTAAAACCTACAAGGTGGCAAAACCACTATAGCCCTTCTTTTAAGAGAGTAATGGTAATAGATAAACTAACAAGTAAGGGTAATAGATAAACTAACAAGTTGTTTATTCACATCAAAATTAATCTTTTATAATTTGTTTTGTTTCTTGTGAACACATGTATGTTCTTCTATGAGTAGTGAATTTGGTGAGATTATTTATAGCCTATCCAATATGTGTAACAAGTTTTTGAAAAAATATGAAGAGGGGAGAGGAGAAGAGAGGAGATGAGGAGAGAGGGCACAACTAGAGAGCACACCACAAATGATTGATTGTACACTAGATTTAGTTGAAAATGTAGAATATATACAAACCCATTTAGGGTTAGGGTTAGGGCATCTAACCCTTTCCTTTATAGCACTCTATATGTGTTAGTGCTATGCACATGTAATCACAGGATGTTGAGCATGATCTTCAACACCTTCCCTCAAGATGATGATTCTGGGGAATCAAAGAAGGACTGAACATTACATTCCATTAAACTCCTTTAATGGGAATGTCCTTCCTCTGAGTCAAACCAAGCGTTTGTCGGTGTTTCTCAAAAAGCTCTTTATCGAGTGGTTTGGTAAAGATGTCTACAAAATTCTCTTTACTATCACAATGCCGCAATGTGATGTCACCAAGTAACACTCTTTCTCTGATGAAGTGCTCTCTGACATCAATATGCTTTGTCTAGGAGTGATATATTGGATTCTTGGCCAATGCTTGAGCCGATTGATTGTCACAACATATTGTTGTTGTCTTTGATTCATCAAAGTAATCTATTTTTGACAATAGTCTTCTGAGCCATATGGCCTCACATGCACCTATAGTGAGTGCCCTATATTTTGCTTCAATCGAAGACAAAGAAATAGTTGCCTGTTTGTTTGACAACCATGATATAGCACCTTGACCAAGGAAAAATGCATATCTCTGTGTGGATCTCCTGGTCTCATGATCTCTGGCATAGTCACTATCACAGTATCCCATGCAACCATGGATGACTTCCTCTGTATTCTATCCCAAACTATCTTGTACCTCTTATGTATCTCAAGACTCTTTTTGCTGCATTCCAATGAGACTGTTTTGGATTTGTCGTAAACTAATGTCTTGCTGTGTGATAGTCAGATATATAAGAGATCCGATGAGCTGCGTGTAGTACCTGTCATTGACTATAAGCTTTTCTGAATCTTTAGTAGGTTCCAAACTCTGTTCCATGGGAGTGGCTACAATCTTGCAATCTACCATATGAAACTTCTTCAGGAGACTGTCAACATATTTGAGCTGACTCATAAAGGTGCTATCTGATTCTCTCTAAAACTCAATACCAAGACAATAGTGCATAAGTCCAAGATCTTTCATGTCAAACTTTGCAGATAAGTCTTGTTTTAATTTTTTGATGAAGCTATCCTTGCTTCCGGTCAAAATCAGATCATCTACGTATAAAAGTGCAATAGTAATGTCTTCCCCTTGAACTTTGTAGTAGAGAGTATGATCTACATTGGACTTCATGTATCCCAGATCAACAAAATATTTGTCGATTCTGCTGTACCAACTTCTGGGTGCTTGCTTTAAGCCGTAGAGACTTTTCTTAAGATGGCAAACGTGATTCTCCTTTCCTGGTTCAACATAACTTGTTGGTTGTTGCATGTAGACTTCCTCATCTAAATAACCATTGAGAAATGCATTCTTGACATCGAGTTGATACACATTTCGTATACTAAGTGTCGCTAGTGATATCAAGAACCATATGGAATCCATCTTTGCTACTGGAGCATAAGTCTCATCATAGTCTTGACCATATTGCTGTGCAAATCCTTTTGCAACTAGTCTGGCTTTGTATCTTTGAATCCTTCCATTTGGATTGTACTTCACTTTGTATACCCATTTGTTTGCTATGGCCTTCTTTCCTAATGGAAGGTCCTGATGGAAGGACGCATAATTCCCAAGTATTATTCTTATACAAAGCATCCATTTCTTCATTCATAGCAGTTTGCCATTTTGGCTTGTCTACTGCATCTTCGAAGTACACTAGCTCTTCCGTAGCCATGATGGAAGTCATAAGAGCATAGTTGGTGGTTTCAACTTGAATTGCTTTGCCTTTTTGAGCATATGTCAATCTGGCTGGAGGTCTGCTTTCCCTAGTAGACCATCTAAGTTGCTATGGTTCTTCTTGCGGGTTTTTGGCAATTCATGCTCTTCTTTATCAACCTTTGCTGTAGATGATTGTGAAGTCGATGCGTCTATCTCCTGTGTATTTGAGGTTTTCCATTCGGATTCCTCATCAAAGATTACATCTCTAGAGATAATGACCTTGTGGTTGATGGGATCATACAACTTGTATGCTTTGCCTTCTTCACTATAGCCAACAATGATGCATTTGCATGACTTCGCATCCAATTTCCTGCGATGATCATCATGTATGTGGGCATATGCAATGCAACCAATATGCAGAGATGCCCAATGTGTGGCTTATGTCCAATGAATGCTTCATAAGGTGTCATATGCTGAATCGATTCGGTTGGAAGCTGATTAAGCAAATAGTTTGCAGTGGCTATTGCTTCTACCCAATATTGATTCAGAAGATGTTTCTCACTAAGCATTGCTCTAGCATTGTCTGCTAAAGTACCATTCTTCCTTTCAGCTCTTGCATTCTACTGAGGAGTATCTGCACAAGTGAATTTTCTTCTAATGCCATGACTTCTGCAAAAGTTCATTAATGCTGGAGACATGTATTCACCTCCTCTATGTGATCGCATGACTTTGATCTTTTTGCCTGTCTGGTTTTCTACCATGGCTTTGAATTCTTGAAATCTGGAAAACACTTCAGATTTATTTTTCAGAAAGTAGGCCCAACAATATTTGTTTTAGTCGTCGATGAAAGTCAAGTAGTAAAGTGAACCATTGATGCTGCGGGTCTAAGCATAACCCCATACATCTGTGTGAATCAAATCAAGAATACCTCTTGCTCGAGAGGTGCTTCTGCCAAAGTTGGTTCACTTTTGTTTATCGAAGCAGCATGCTTCACAAACTTTTCCAAGAGACTGTAGCTTAGGAATCCCAATTGCCATGTTCTGATTCCTAAGATCTAGCAAGCTCTTGAAATTCACACGACCATAACTCTTGTGCCATTTTGTAGATAGTGGAATCTGTTGCGGTGGAGCTGACATGGCATGCACATATGGTACTGTAAGCTAGCATTTTGTTCAAGCGTCCTTCCTTGATTCCTTTTCCTACTAGCTGAAATCTTTTTGGATTTGTCTCTTATAGTGCATTCGTCTTCGTCGAAGATGACTTGGTAGTTGTGTTCTATCATTTGACCTACTCACAATAGGTTCTTGCTGAGCTTCAAAACATATAGTACATCTTTCACCAATCCTTTTGTACCAGTGAAATTGTTCATAGGGATAATGCTTGTTCCTTGAACTAGATTCGGTGTATTATGTACTATATAGATGACATTCTTTTGATCTTCTAATGGTTTCATCTCTGTGAACCATTCCTAATGATTTGTCATATGAGATGATGCACCGTTGTCGATGTGCCAAGGATCCTGATCTACTTGGTGGCTGAAATCCTCTTTTGGATTGCAATTAGTGTCTAGATACACTGTCTAGATACACTGTATCAGGCTTTTGCATTTCCTCGTTTGCAAGAAACATATTCCCATGTTCATTTGCATAATGACTGTGACTAGAATGTCCACCACGATGATTTCCTCTTCCGTGAAAATTCCCTCGATTGCTGTTGGATTGACCGCCTTGGTCATACTGCTTCTTGCGGCAATCTCTTTCATAGTGTCCAAACTTATGATAGTAGTTGCATCGAATGTTTGACACATTGGTGGATGCATTCCCTTGTCCTTGGAATCTTCTCGGTTGGAATGATTTCCTCTTTGCTAATTCTCATTTTGTTAGGATGATGTCGATGTTGATTTTGACTTTGCTGATGATTTTGTTGCTAATGATGACCACTTCGTTGGAATGATCTACCTCTGTCTCTGCCTCTGCCTCTACTTCTGTCTGAAGTGGTGAATGCCTAATCATTGGAATGACCTTTGCATGCATGAATGGCCTGAGTCCTAAGTTCTTCACCAAGTAATACTGACTGAAGTTCTTCTAGTATTGGAATTTTCCATTGAATGGCAATACTCTAGACTAGATTCTCATATCCCTCCCCTAGTCCATTTAGGATGACTTAAACCATTTCTGTTGGATTCATGGTCTCTCCTGCTGCTACAAGTTGATTGTTGTAGTCTTTGATTCTGAGTATGTAAGCATGACCTGTTTCACAGTTGTTGCGGAAACTCTGGTTGATTTGGTTTCTCAATGTGAGAATCCTAGAAGTGTTCTTGGACTCGTAGAGAGCTATGAACATATCCCATGCTTCTTTTGATGTCTTGACAGTGTTGAGCTGTCCTAGCATGACATCTTTGTAAAGATAGTGGGAGAGAAGGAAGGAGTCTCACTTGCGGCTTTCTCACATACACAATGGGGGAATACACACAAAGGTGGAGGCTGAAAACAGTTTTCCTCTTCTTAGTTGTGAAAGCCAAAACACTCTTGTACAAAGAAATAGAAGAACCCTATATGTGGGTCTCAAACCAAACTCAGCTAACTAAGGTGGCATACTAACTGAGCCACGAACTAGAGTACATAAGGATAGCTATCATCTAGCTATTATTCATGGGCGATGTACCAACCGCATTTGCAGCTAACAAGTCGGTGACATAAATGCACAACGGTCACCCTGGCATATCACAAGTGGAGCTCGATATCTCAACACTCCCCCTCGAGCTCAATCCCAATTCCTGCTCACCAAGCAGGTCTCTGAACTTGCGCAGCTTCTCTGTGCCCAATGCCTTCGTGAATATGTCAGCTACCTAATCCTCTGTGCTGACATAAACTAGATCAATAAGACCTAGTAAAACCTTCTCCCGCACATAGTTAAAAAGTACCTCAATGTGCTTTGTTCTAGCATGATAGACTGGGTTATTTGCTAAGTGTATACTGCTCATGTTGTCACAATAAATGACAACTGGCCCATCTGTAGACTGATGCATATCATAAAGTAGCTTATGCAACCAAGCTACCTCACATGCAGCCATTGCTGCACCCCTCTACTCAGCCTCTGTGCTTGACAAGGCAACTGTAGGCTGTTTCTTGCTGCTCCAAGTGACTGCAGCACTCCCAAAAGAAAACACATATCCACTGGTAGATCGTCTATCTGAAATACTACCAGCCCAATCAGCATCAGTGTATCCATGCAACTGTATTTGAACCCCAGCCTCATAAAATAGTCCATACTGCAATGTGGACTTCACATACCTGAGTATGTGTCTAGCCGCATCCAAATGCGGTTTCCTTGGAGCCTGCATAAACTGACTTACCAATCCAATAGCATAGCTCAAATCTGGCCTAGTAATAGTCATATAAATCAAACTTCATACTATGCGCCTGTACATAGTAGGATCTTCTAGAAGCTCACCTACATCTGCGCTTAGCTTCACATTCTACTCCAAAGGAACTGAAATAGGTTTATAGCCTATCATCCCATATTTGGATAGCATGTCCAATCCATACTACCTCTGCAAGAGCCGTATCCCACTTGGTGATCTAATCACCTCAATGCCCAAGAAATAACATAGCTCTCCCAAATCCTTCATCTCAAACTTCTGCTTCAATAGCATTTTCACATGAAGCATATCTACATCACTATCACCTATGATGATCAAATCATCAACATAAATGACAAGCAGCATAATACCTTTCTCTGTTTTTCTCACATAAAGTGAGAAATCTGCCTTGGAAATCTGAAAGCCAATAGTGACAAGGTATTGTCCTATCTTGTCAGACCATGCTTTAGGTGCTTGCTTCAAGCCATACAAGGCTTTCTTCAACTTGCAAACAAACTCAGGATGAATAGCATGAACATAACCTGGTGGTTGCTCCATAAAGACCTCTTCTTGCAAATCACCATGCAAGAAGGCATTCTTTACATCCATCTGATGTAAAGACCATCCCTTGGATGTAGCCATAGCAATGATTGCTCTTACGGTTGCCATCCTTGCAACCGGACTGAATGTTTCTTCATAATCAATGCCATATGTCTGTGCATACCCCTTGACAACTAATCTTGCCTTGTATCTATTCACAGAACCATCTGCATTGTGCTTCACCTTATAAACCCACTTACAGCCAATTGCATTCTTGTCTTTTGGCAAAGGCACCAATTCCCATGTAGCATTTGCTTCCAAGGCATCCATTTCTTCATCCATGACTTTCTCCCAATTTTCTTTTCCCATGGCTTGCTCAAAAGAAGTGGGTTTTGGTTCCTGTATCACTTTGACCATATAGGCATAGTGAGTGGCTGTAAATCCATCATATTTTAGCCTATCCATAGGATACCTAGCTCTGGTAGACCTGCGCAAAGTAGGCTCTGGCTTCTTACTCTCTTGAACATGTCTAGGAAATGGTTTCCTTGCCTCTTTTCCAAATTGATAGGCTTCACATACCTTATGCATTTCTGCAACCTTGAATTTAGGCAATTCTGCAATAATATTTTGGGCCTGCATCGATTTAAGTCACTGTACATTAACATGACCAACGCGTTTATGCCAGATATCAATATCTGCAACTACACCGGTCCCATGTGCAAACATTGCTGCACTCAATTCAGGCATGTTCGCATCCAACGTAAACATCTTGCTCTTCTTCTTTCCTTTTGCTATCAAGCGACCGTTATTTTTCATATCCTCAACAAAGCATCCATGAGGATTAAATCTAACCTGCAAGCCGTGCTCAACCATTTGACCAACAGAAACCAGGTTCTTGGTGATATTCAGGACATGAAATACATCAGACAGGTATTTCTTTTTCCCATCTTGCATAGACAAAGGAATTTTGCCAATCTGCATAATAGGATGTGCAATATCATCACCAGTCTCCACAAATCCTAGTCTTTCCATTTTCCTTGCATCCTGCATCCATTCTACATGACCTGTCATGTGATTTGACACACCTGAGTCAACATACCACACATCATTACTTTCTTCTGCACTTGTCATAGAATTGGTCATGTGCTGCACCATAAACAAATGCTCATTTCTGTCATCACCCTCTCTACTAGAGGATGCATAATTGCCTTGCTGCAATTTTCCATTCATAATGTCATTCTGCTTTTTGTAGCAGTCTTTAGCCATATGACCTATTTTACCACAATAGTAGCATTCAACATTGCTGTTTGCATTTTGGCCTCTCTGCCATCCACCATGACCTCTTTGGCTCCCCTTGCCTCTAGAGTTACCACGTTCTCCTCCAAAGGACTGGTTTTCTTGAGTTTGCTACATATTCTGATTTCTACCATGGCCTCCAGATCGGCCTCCTCTACCTCTACCTCTACCTCTTCCAGCATTTGAGTAGAAGACAGTTTCTTTTGAAGTTCCTTCTGAAGAAGATGCACCACCATTTCTTTGCTCTTCATGAATTAGAAGAGCAAACAACTCCTCAAAATAAGGAAATTTTTCATAGACGGAAATGGATGTCCGAAACTATGCATAATCCTTTCCTAGACCCATTCAAGGTCACAGAAACTAGATCATCATCTTCCACTGGCGACCCAATGGAAGCAAGTGCATCTGCAATTTTCTTCACCTTCATGTGGTAGTCATTGATGCTCATATTTTCTCTCTGCACATTGCGCAACTCCTGCTTGAGCTGCATTTTCCTGGCTTGCGTATTTGTGCTGTACATTTTTGCCAAAGTATCCCATGCCTCCTTTGGCGTACTTGCATCCTGAATATGCACAATCATAGAATCTAAAATACTGATAGACAGCCAGTACATAACTTTTCTGGCTCTCTCACGCCATCCTTTAAATGCCTGCATTTCCTATTGATTGGGAACATTAGGAAGAACTGGTTCTTCTTCATTTCCTGTAATGAACTCCCAATAGCCTTTTCCCATAAGGAAATTCATCATTCTAAACTTCCATGCTTGGAAGTTGTTCTTGTCAAGCTTTTTAGTGAATCTATGAAAGAGAATCAAACGCCATTACAGAACATTGCAAAATATTCTGTCACTACAAAAAACACAGCTTTTGCCTCACATGGGCAAATCTACAAAACTGACGAAAGTGGTATTTGACCACACAGTCACTTCCTAGTGACGATTTTGCATCAACAGGCAATAAGGATGATTATGTAACTCCCACTATCTCTGTGCGTAGGCATACGATGCAATTTTTGCGGCAACTTTTCATCGATCTGCAGAGCAGTGGTCGCACAGCAAAAACAGGGCCTTTTTCTCAGTGCTTGCGGAGAACTTCCGCCTCCAAAACGGGGGCCTCGAAATGGCCTCAGATCAGAAAAATAAAGTCTCCAAGGGCATATATTACCCGCAACATATATTGCCCTCTCACCACATCGCAAAGGGCGTCTCAATCTGAGACAATGCACTCTTGCACTTTTTGGCTGTGCTACCTGCAGAGATGTACTCCCAAACTCGAAAAAGGAAAGCAACACTGGTCCTCTTACTAGGACACTGCGAACTTGGTTTGATTTCTTGAGCTCCTTACCACGAACCAGGCTTTAATACCATGTGAAGATAGTGGGAGAGAAAGAAGGAGTCTCACTTGCGGCTTTCTCACATACACAATGGGGGAATACGCATAAAGGTAGAGGCTGAAAATAGTTTTCCTCTTCTTAGTTGTGAAAGCCAAAAGACTCTTGTACAAAGAAATAGAAGAACCCTATATGTGGGTCTCAAACCAAACTCAGCTAACTAAGGTGGCATACTAACTGAGCCACGAACTAGAGTACATAAGGATAGCTATCATCTAGCTATTATTCATGGGCGGTGTACCAACCACATCTGCAGCTAACAAGTCGATGACATAAATGTACAACAGTCACCCTGGCATATCACGAGTGGAGCTCGATATCTCAACAATCTTGCACATTCTTCTTGATCAGATGATATGCATAGTTATCTTTCTTATCCCATTTTGCTTGTGCTCGGGCAATGGCAGGATCTGCTACAGGTGCAAAAACTGTTGGTGTAGCTAGAGATCTTGCTATAGATCCCGCTATTGGTGCTATGACAACAGGTGGAGTAGAGCTACTGCTGGCTGGAGCATCCAATGATCTAGGTGTAGATCCATTGACATACTCCCATTTGGCCTAAAGTACAAGAATGATCTCCATTCGGTATTTCCATGTGCCGTAATTGGAGTTGTCTAGCTTAGCAAATGCCTCCACATTGAGGTTGCTAGACATAGAGAAGGTGCAAGAAATGTACTCAAAGTGTCGTGAAAATCACTGTTTGAATTAACTGCAAAACACTGATTGTGGCAAGTGAAATATGAACTGTCGATGAAGGTAGAACTGCAATATATATAATCCGATCTGAATTACAAGGCTTGTGGCAAATGATGCCAAGAGTAGCCAAGAGGCTTTACAAGGCCCAAAAAAAGTGCACAATGTCGTGAAATAGCTAAATAGACTTTACAATGATGGCATGTGTGTGTGAATCAAATCATGTGCTATCTATCCACTGAACAATGTGCCAATACCACTGAAGACTGCTCACTGAACTTATGAACGTTAGGTTTTAGGTAATGTGATGATGTGAAACTATATGTGAGCGTAGGGACTCTGAGTAGGAATTGGTCGAGAATTTTGGGAATGGCTTAGATTAGCAACTTGGAGAAATTCAAAGTGTCTCCTATATGGCGATCTAGTCTACGCTGATCTAGATCTAGACCAACCGTCGATCAAAGAAAGAACATCAAATAATCTCTTTTCTTTGGTTCTTTTTATGTGCTGGGTCAAATGCGTCGATGTAGAGGCTGATGTGTGTGTAGGAAGTGGATTTTTCGACGAGGCTCAAAAGTGAGTAATACCTGTGCCAAAATATGCACATGATGTAACAACTACATAGAACACAAAAAATCGAGCGATTTTCATTTTTGGAGTGCCCTCAAATTCTTCCTGGATCAAGAGATACAACTTGATCTAGGTGGAGGGGCAAAAAGGGTGCAAAGTGCTCAATGATGATGTGGCACTCAGGGTCACATGCAATAACAGTGTCTATGAAGAGGTGTGCTTGTAGAGTACTAGTGAGGTGGCAAGAGGATTCACATGCAGTGCACGTGTGCTTACAGAGTGACTGTGTGCTATTAGCCGAAAAAGAAATCAGGACCAGAGGCTAGAGGCTAAGCATGGCGACGCTCGAGGGCCATAGAGTAAAGGAGAACGTGAGGGCGAAACGTTATCATGGGAGGGGAAAAGGAATTAGAAGGGGAGGGAATGAAGAGGGAGACTATGACACAAGGGAAAGGGAGAGGGGGAAGAGAAGCGTGTACATGATGGGAGGAGGAATGTAAAGATGGAGACATCAAGGGAAGAGGACCATGCTTTTAAAAGGAAGGGAAGGGAGAAATCAAAGTACTAGCTAGTGGCTTTACAAGAATGAGCGTGTCTCATCAAGGAATAGCCCCCTCCTTATATAGCCAAGAGAGGGGCTCTCTCCCAATAAATGCATCCTTCCACATGTATGGTGTGTGTGGAAAAGTCTCCCATGTGGGCTAGGTGGTTACGCACTCTCAATTGTGTGCGACAACCCTTTGCCTCATTTTTCCACAAAAATCAAGCCCCATATCTCAAGTCTATGATACTCCCTTGGTCTCTCCCAATTTTATAATATGTTCAAACCTCTAGGAGGACAAGTGGAGGGTTGGCACAAGGAATCTTGCCACGTATCCTACTTTTCCCATTATTTAACTTGCATCCTTGGACTATCTATACCTCCCCCACATGAGCCTATCCTATATGGAGGGAATAACCCAATATAATATCCATCTCCACCTATTTTATATTACTTATCCCATGGACATTGAGCCATATCTCACTAAATGCAGCCTAGGTGGAGGGGTGGCACATGGAGGAGCCATGCCACCTTACATTTTATAATATTACTACCATGGATTATGTACAACACACCTTATGGGTCCTCTTATGTGGAAGGGTGGCACATGGTCATGCCCTGCCACCTCAACCCTAGGCCCTATGCACACCATATTTTATTATACTATTGCCACACATACAAATACACACTCATATTTATGCCTTTTTCCTTAGACAAATTTATCCATAACAGTTCCCCCTCCCAGGTAGGGAATGCATAGCATTTCCATGCCTGGGTCCATCACGCACAAAGAAGGGCTTGAAGTAACGCTTGTTGATCACCTTCTTGCCATATGGTTCATGCAGCTCCTGAACTTGTATAGACCCATTGCTACATTCCTTGATGACTTTGTATGGACCGGTCCACAGTGGCAAAAACTTCTTATCCATTTGGTGGTCCAATCTGTTATCAAAGCATAGCACAACATCCCCCTCAGCAAAATGTCTTTTCCATCCCTTGCGAATCTTAGCATCCAAGCGGGCCTTTTGTCAATTCTCGAGTTGCACCAATCGGGCCTTTGCATGTTCATCTTTTGTCATCCTCTGTTCTTGTGCCAATCTCAATGTTGGAATCTCTATCTCTAGTGGTAAAACGGCCTCAGTACCATATACCAACTCAAAAGGAGTGTGACCTGTAGATGTTTTATGAGTGATGTTGTAAGCCCATACGGCTTCTGTGACCTTCTGATCCCACTGGCTCCTGTTTCCTGTGGCCATTTTTCCCATGGGTTTACAAAGGAGGCCATTGGTCTGCTCTATTTGACCCATGGATGCTGGATAATAGATGCTAGAAGTGTGATGATCAATACCCATGCAATCCATGAGTAACTCCACTGCCTCATTTAAGAATGGACTCCCATGGTTAGAGACAATTTCCATGGGTGTCCCAAACCTTGTGCAGATATGTTTGAATATGAAATTTGAAACTACCTTACCATTTCCAGCGAGGAGGGTGATAGCTTTAGCCCACTTAGTGACATACTGAGTGGCTACCAAAAGATACTTCTTTTTGCGGGTGGTCATGGGCAAGGGCCTGAAAAAATCTATTCCCCACTTCTAAAACGGATGGATGGACATTGCTGGGTGATGTTGCCCAGGACGCAAATACTTCCTACCAAAGAATTGGCATAGTTCACAGGTTTTGCAATACAAAATGACATCCTTGAACAAGGTCGGCCAATAGTATCTAGCATGTAAAATCTTCTTAGCTGTATAGTCACTGGCATAGTGGCCTCCACAAAATCCATCATGATAATGCTGCAATACCTTAGGCACTTCATCTGCATCAATGGCCTGTCTTAGTACCCCATCCATGCCTTGACGGTACAACACCCCATCAAGGAGGGTGTAGCGCCTACTATCTCTGCAGATCTTCTTTCTCTCATAGCTAGTACTTTCTGGAGGAAAGGAGAAAGCAGTCAAAACCTGTAGATACCACCATACCATGGGTCCCCAACTTCTATGGCTGCTACAAGGGTTACATCGAGGCACTCCTCTAAATCAATCAAAACATTCTTCAAGTTGGAACAACCCCCTTTTCCAATTTTGAAAGAAAAATCATATTCTTGTAGAACTGCCAACAATTTGGCCAACCGGCCCATGGGATTTGGTGATTGAAGGACCTGCTTTGCAAGACCAATGCTAGTGAGTATAATGAAGGACTTCCAGCCACATAATGCTTAAATTTCTCAATGCAGAACACCAAAGACAAGGCATGCTTGTCAGCCTCTGAAATAGCGTCGCTCAGTGTCGAGCAATTGTCGAGAAGCAAATCGAATGGGATACATGAACCGATCCTCCCCTTGCTGGAGAAGAATACCTGCCAGAATGTGCTCACCAAACCTAGGATTGATATAGAAAGTCTTTGACCAATCTGGATTGCGTAGAATGGGTTCTGAAGCCAGAGCATTCTTGATTTGTGCAAACCCATGATCACAATCCTCATCCTAAGAGAAATCAACCCCATCTTTTAATAGCATAGTCATGGGTCGTGTCAAAGCAGCATATTGATCAATGAAGCGGCAATAGTATCCTACTAGATTGACAAATGAGCATACTTGATGTTTGGTTGTTGGCGGGGAGAGCTTGAGGATGGCTTCTACCTTCTCGGGGTCAAGCTTGACACCCTCAGATGAGACAATATGTCCCAGTAACCTCCCTTGAGTGGCTCCAATGGTGCATTTCTCTGAGTTGAGACTACCATTCGCATCATTGACCCTTTGGAAGGCCAACCTAACCTTCATGACGTGCTCCTTATGTGACGAGAATATACAAAAATCATCTAAAAACACCTCCAAGAAATCCCTCAAATAAGGAGCAAACACCATGTGCATAAATCTTTGAAAGGTAGCAGGAGCATTGGTGAGGCCAAATGGCATTACTTTGAATGCAAATGTCCCCTAGGGTGTGGCAAATGTGGTTTTAAGCACATCTTCCTTGGCAATTCTGATTTGATAAAACCCAGAGTAACCATCACAGAAAGTATACATCTCATGACCACTTACCTTCTCAAGAATGAGGTCTTGAAAGGGAAGAGGATGATTGTCCCTCTTGGTGGCTGTATTGAGTTTCTTATAGTCGATGCAGACTCGCCACTTGTTGTTTTTCTTTGGGGTGACTACCACTGGTGAAACCCATTTAGTATTGTGAACCAAAACAATAAACCCAGCTTCTACAAGCTTTTGCAACTCTGAGCACAAAGCATTGGTCTACAGGGGCCCTAATCTCTGATACTTTTGAGCCACAGGCTTCGCATCAGGCTTCAGATCTATCTTGTGCTCTATGGCAGTCACATGGCGAAGGTGGTGGTAGCTAGTTGCAAAGAGGTCAGGGAAATGTTTGAACATTTCTAGGAACTCGTCTTTCTCAATTGGAGTGAGGTTTGGCGAAAGCATATATTCAAGCTGTTGAGGACTAGCTGTTACCTTTTCTACAGGTGGCGGGGTCGGAGACACCCCCATCATGTAAACTTCCTCCTCTGAGAATTCCTCCCCCCTGTCTAATTCTTCCATTGATTCAGACACTGAGGATGAGAGAATATCACTATCTTGTTCCTCTTCTTCTTCTGGTTCCGTGGCACTGGGTTGCACCAGGATCTTCTCCTTAGAAGCACCAAAAGACATGTGTCCTGTCTTCCAATAGTTGACTGTATCACTCTTTCTCAACCATGGTCTCCTGAGTATGGTTGGGTAACTCCTGCCTATATCTTCAATGTCTACTACATAGAAATTGACGGTGCTGGTCAACCCATTGATAGTGATGGGCAAATCCTCAATGACTCCCAGGGTGGCGAGTCATCGACCATCTGCTACCTTGATTCGAGTGGAGGAACGCCTTGTACATTTCAAATTCAATTTCTTCATGATTCGGGGCACCATGATATTACATGTAGCTCCCCCATCAACACACACATTTTTGACATGGCAATTATCTATAATGACATCGACTGTATGTGGGTGTCGATCAATTTCTTCAGAGATAGAAGATACCTCTCTTACCTTTCCCTTTTTCTTGTTCCTCCTTGTTGAGAGCCCTTGCTGTAGCTCACATCTCACCTTAGGGCTTAATGCTATTAGTTGAGGGAGCGTGATGCTCAAAGAACGATGAGCAAGGTCCTGAACGACCGAATAGTCTTCTTGCCCCGAGCCGATGGGAAAATCTGAGGGCGACCACTTATTCCTACAGGATCTTTTAATCTTCTCTATTGGTGGGTCTGCCATCTCAGCATCTGAGGGCTCTGAGAAGGACACCTTCATCCTGGGGCAGCCCGGTTAGAGAGGGGTCTGAGGTGGTACGACTTCTTTTCCCAAGGTCAAGGATCTCTACGTCAGAATCCTTAGTGCTTGATTCACTTAGAAGATTCACCCTTGGAATATTGGGACATTCCGTGTGATAATGATCCTTCTGGAAGCACTCGTAGCATACAACATTAGCACGGTCTCTTGGAGAATGGTTGGCTTGATTTCTGATGCCCACCATCTCAAGCCGAAGATCATTCAGGGCCTTGGCTAGGTCATTGACTCCAGTTTCTATTGTAGGGGGGGCCTCTTTAGCTGGAGGGGCCAAGGGAGTAGAAAGGAGGGGGGCTCGTGGGCGAGGCTGCACTACAAGGCATAGGCCATTTTCCGACGGAAATACTGACGCTTTTTACATTAAATTTTTTTTTTTCACGGGCGCAAAGGTCGCTATAAAAGTCGTTAAAATCGTCAGAAAAGGAGCGTCGCTATAAACCGTCGCTATATAGCGACGCTGTTAATCGTCGCTATATAACGCCGATGCAAACGTCGCTATATAGCGACTCTGTTAATCGTCGCTATATAGCGACACTGGTAAACGTCGCTATATAGCGACGATTAACAGAAGTAAAAAAAAAAGGGTTAGTGGGGCTAAACAGGGCTTCCTTTTGGCCCTGTTTAGCCCCATTAATCCTTTTTTTTTTTTTGTAATTACAAAAGAAAGTTTTTTATAACAAAATTTCCCTTGCTTGCAGGGTGATACAAAATTGTTCTTGTGAACGATGAGGAAGAAATGCATATACATATACAACTGTGTTTGTAACAAAATTACCCTGTGAAAGGGCGATACAAAATTGCTCTAACGAGCGGATATACAAAATGCTACTACCACTACTAATCCGAATCCGAATCCGAATCATCTTGTTGGCCTGTTCCTTGGTCCTCGACACCTGCGTCTTCTCCCTCGTCCCCGACACCTGCGTCTTCTCCCTCGTCCTCGGCACCTGCGTCTGATCCTTGCCCCTGTTGATCGCTCGTCTCTGATGATGGGACGCTTGAGCTTTGACCCTAAGAGTGAACCATATAAATCGAAAATTAGATTGGAACTTAAATTAAAAAGTGAGATTACAAGTAGGAGTAAACTTATACTGTGCGAGCAGCCACCTCAGCCCAATCGACTGTCGCTCCCATTGCCTCTTGCTCAATGGACCACGGCTTTGTTCCTATCCGAAATGCGCGCCGCGTCTCTGCATCCGTAGGAAGACGACCCATCGCAGCTTGCTGTGGATCCAATTTACGAGAGTTAGAGTTAGCTAAAGTGCATGTAATATGTAAGTAAAACAAATAGAACAATACATTAAATGGAAAGAAGTAGACTTACCACGGTTGCCTCGAACGCATACCGTCCGCCTGCACCAAAGTGCGAAGTACCTACGACGTCCAGCCGTCTCTTCGTAGCCCTCCTCTGACCCTCGAACATTTCGGGATGGTCCCTATGTTGCTTCTTGAAGTACTTCCAATCAGCTTTGTCTGCCCAGCTGGGTTTAGCCAACCCCTTTGTAATGGAAGTACGCAAGGTTGATCTGTGATGCTTTAGGACCAAACCCATGCGCTCGAGCATATAATTGTTATTAAACTCCACATTTGGTGGATTAGGATATCTTTGTTTTAACTCATCGATCACCGCCTGCTTCTTTTGGGCATCTTGATACTGCCAATCGATATTTATGCCGCTCTTAAAGTGATGACTCATCAACCACCTCATGGCGGCCATCACTGCTTTGCCCTTTTTGTCTTCTATTATCTCTCCGGCAGATGTGATTTGATAGGAGAGATCCCCTGATGAGTAAGGGGGACTGACGGTAGCAGAGTCTGAAGGAGTGGAAGCTGTGCGACGCTTCCGGATCGAGAGGAGTAGCTGTGGGAGTAGGAGAGGGAAAGGGACCTGACTGATACTGTGTCTCCAGACCAAGTGGAGACCTAAAGGAGCGTGAGTGTGTTGATTCGTCTACATCTCCTGAGTCAGCACAACATGAGCCGCCCATCCTACTCTTCCTTCCCTTGCGGGAGGCATGCGCAGGTGATGATCCCGCGGTCGAAGGGGCGCGAGGGGATGGCTGGGCAGTACGTCCACCCGTCGGTGTAGGGGAAGGAATTGCGGAGGTCCTCTGAGAGAGCAGAGAAAAGAATCTCGCTGCCTCCTCATCGCTCATCTGCGCTACAAACTCGCCGGGAGTCCCGACAAAGCCATGCACGGCTAGCAAAGGAGTCCCCTGAGGGGTAGTCGCAGTGCTACGTGGAAGAGGGGTCTAGTCACAGTGCTAGGACCGAGAGGAGTCGGACCAGGGGTAGTCCTCGGGGTAGTCGCCTGAGAGGAATCAAAGTCCTCTGGAGCATATAGATCGTGAGCTCTCCTCCTACGAGGCTGTCCGTACTCGTCCGATGAGCGACGTGATCCCATGTCTAACATAGACACAAACACGAAAACAGAAAACAAAAAACAAACATGAGCATTCTCATAGGCATAGGCATAGGCAAGAAGAAAGAAGAGGGAAAGGAAAGAAGAGGGAAAGGAAAGAGGGAAAGAAGAGGGAAAGATAAGAGGGAAAGAAGATGTAAAGGAAAGAAAAGAATGAGAATGAGGAAATAGAGAATGAGAGAAGGGGGAAATAGAGAAGGGGGAAATAGAGAAGGGGAAAGAGATGAGGGAAAATAGAGAAGGAGAGAAGGGGGAAATGAGAGAAGGGGGAAATAGAGTGGGAAATAGAGAATGAGCTTATGCAGAAATAGAGAATGAGCTTATGCTTCTCTCATTCTCTATTTCCACATAAGCTCACGCATAAGCATAAGCTTATGCGGAAACTTAAGCATAAGCTCATGCACATGCATGAGCATAAGCATGAGCTTATGCTTAAGCATAGGCATCGGAAATAGAGAAGGAGCTTATGCATAAAATAGAGAATGAGTTTCCGCATGCTTATGCTCATGCGGAAAAAGAGAAGGAGCTTATGCAGAAAAAGAGAAGGAGACAAGCATAAGCTTCTCTCATTCTCTATTTCCGCATAAGCTCCTTCTCTTTTTCCGCATGAGCTTATGCTTATGCTCATGGGTGAGCATGAGCTTATGCTCATGTTTCCGCATATGCTCACGCAAAAGAGAAAGAGAAAGAGCTTATGCGGAAAAAGAGAAAGAGCTTATGTGGAAACTCATTCTCTATTTCCGCATAAGCTCCTTCTCTTTTTCCGCATGAGCTTATGCTTATGCTCATGGGTGAGCATGAGCTTATGCTCATGTTTCCACATATGCGGAAATAGAGAATGAGAGAAGCATAAGCTTCTCTCATTCTCTATTTCTGTATATGCTCACGCAAAAGAGAAAGAGAAGGAGCTTATGCGGAAAAAGAGAAGGATCTTATGCAAAAACTCATTCTCTATTTCCGCATAAGCTCCTTCTCTTTTTCCGCATGAGCTTATGCTTATGCTCATGGGTGAGCATGAGCTTATGCTCATGTTTCCGCATATGCGGAAATAGAGAATGAGAGAAGCATAAGCTTCTCTCATTCTCTATTTCCGCATATGCTCATGCAAAAGAGAAAGAGAAGGAGCTTATGCGGAAAAAGAGAAGGAGCTTATGCGGAAACTCATTCTCTATTTCCGCATAAGCTCCTTCTCTTTTTCCGCATGAGCTTACGCTTATGCTCATGGGTGAGCATGAGCTTATGCTCATGTTTCCGCATATGCTCACGCAAAAGAGAAAGAGAAGGAGCTTATGCGGAAAAAGAGAAGGAGCTTATGCGGAAACTCATTCTCTATTTCCGCATAAGCTCCTTCTCTTTTTCCGCATGAGCTTATGCTTATGCTCATGGGTGAGCATGAGCTTATGCTCATGTTTCCGCATATGCTCACGCAAAAGAGAAAGAGAAGGAGCTTATGCGGAAAAAGAGAAGGAGCTTATGTGGAAACTCATTCTCTATTTCTGCATAAGCTCCATCTCTTTTTTCGCATGAGCTTATGCTTATGCTCATGTTTCCGCATATGCTCACGCATATGCGGAAACTTATGCATAAGCTCATGCTCATGCATGAGCATAAGCATGAGCTTATGCTTATGCTTATGCTTATGCTTAAGCATAAGCATAAGCATAAGCTCATGCTTATGCTCATGCGGAAATAGAGAAGGAGCTTATGCGGAAAGAGAGAAGGAGCTTATGCGGAAAAAGAGAATGAGAGAAGCATAAGCTTCTCTCATTCTCTATTTCCACATAAGCTTATGCGGAAACTTGCGCATAAGCTCATGCTCATGCATGAGCATAAGCATGAGCTTATGCTTATGCTTATGCTTAAGAATAAGCATAAGCATAAGCTCATGCCTATGCTCATGCGGAAAAAGAGAAGGAGCTTATGCTCATGCGGAAATAGAGAAGGAGCTTATGCTCATGTTTCCGCATATGCTCATGCATATGCGGAAACTTACGCATAAGCTCATGCTCATGCATGAGCATAAGCATGAGCTTATGCTTATGCTTATGCTTAAGCATAAGCATAGGCATAAGCTCATGCTTATGCTCATGCGGAAATAGAGAAGGAGCTTATGCGGAAAGAGAGAAGGAGCTTATTCGGAAAAAGAGAATGAGAGAAGCATAAGCTTCTCTCATTCTCTATTTTTGCATAAGCTTATGCGAAAACTTACGCATAAGCTCATGCTCATGCATGAGCATAAGCATAAGCATAAGCTCATGCTTATGCTCATGCGGAAAAAGAGAAGGAGCTTATGCTCATGCGAAAATAGAGAAGGAGCTTATGCGGAAAGAGAGAAGGAGCTTATGCGGAAACTTACGCATAAGCTCATGCTCATTTAAGCATAAGCATAAGCATAAGCTCATGCTTATGCTCATGCGGAAATAGAGAAGGAGCTTATGCAGAAAGAGAGAAGGAGCTTATGCGGAAACTTGCGCATAAGCTCATGCTCATGCATGAGCATAAGTTCATGCCTATGCTCATGCGGAAAAAGAGAAGGAGCTTATGCTCATGCGGAAATAGAGAAGGAGCTTATGCTTATGTTTCCGCATATGCTCACGCATATGCGGAAACTTACGCATAAGCTCATGCTCATGCATGAGCATAAGCATGAGCTTATGCTTAAGCATAAGCTCATGCTTATGCTCATGCGGAAATAGAGAAGGAGCTTATGCGGAAAGAGAGAAGGAGCTTATGCAGAAAAAGAGAATGAGAGAAGCATAAGCTTCTCTCATTCTCTATTTCCGCATAAGCTTATGCGGAAACTTACGCATAAGCATGAGCTTATGCTTATGCTTATGCTTAAGCATAAGCATAAGCATAAGCTCATGCTTATGCTCATGCGGAAAAAGAGAAGGAGCTTATGCTCATGCGGAAATAGAGAAGGAGCTTATGCGGAAAGAGAGAAGGAGCTTATGCGGAAACTTACGCATAAGCTCATGCTCATGCATGAGCATAAGCATGAGCTTATGCTTATGCTTATGCTTATGCTTAAGCATAAGCATAAGCATAAGCTCATGCCTATGCTCATGCAGAAATAGAGAATGAGAGAAGCATAAGAGAATAAGAGGGAAAGGAAATAGAGAATAAGAGGGAAAGGAAAGAGAGAAGGGAAAAGAGAGAGGAAAGGAAATAGAGAATAAGAGAATAAGAGGGAAAGGAAATAGAGAATAAGAGGGAAAGGAAATAGAGAATAAGAGGGAAAGGAAATAGAGAATAAGAGGGTTAGGAAATAGAGAATAAGAGGGAAAGGAAAGAGAGAAGGGAAAAGAGAGAGGGGGAAAGAGAGAAGGGGGAAAGAGAGAATAAGAGAAGAGGGAAAAAAGAGAAGGGGGAAAAATGAGAAAAAGAGAAGGGGGAAGACGGAAAGAGAGAGAGGGGAAGAGAGGGTTCCTACGCCCATCACTGCAGCTAGCGCTTAAGGCGCTAGCTGCAGGCCAATGCAAATAACAAAAATATTAAATGGAAAGAAGAGGAAGCACTTACCTGTAAAAGTATGTCCCGCTCGGTGTAGTGGACTGGCCCCACAAAAGAGAGAGTATGTCCCACTCGGTGTAGTGGACTGGCCCTAGAAAAGCGAGAAAACAACCCATTTTTTCAAATAAGATGTTAGTGGAAAGAGGAGATCACAAAAGCAACTTCTTGAAAGGAGACAAGGAAAGAGAAGATTGAGGAGACAAGGAAAGGAGGAGATTGAGGAGACAAGGAGAAAGAGAAGGAAGAGAAATACAGGAAGAAGAGGTGAGTTTCTTTCTTTCTTTCTTGAAATTTCGTTTTTTGTTTCAATCCTTTCAAATCAAGCATGAAAACTAGTTTAAAACTTTAGCAATACAAGTAGAAACACTCACAAAACCAAAGCTAACAAACAAACAACCTACATTGTTGAAACAAACTCACCTCTTGAAGAACTTTCTTTCTGGAAACCAAAGAGGGAAAAAGGAGAGAGAGGGAGTACAAGAGGTAGGAGAAGGGTGAGGAGTGGTTGCTTGGAATAGATGGGAGGTCGTCGAAAATAGGTGGGAGGAGATTTTGGGTTACTTACTTGAGAGATTAGGAATGGCTTGAGCAAAACGCCGCGCGTTTCGACGTTTCGGGTTTTAATCCACAACGTCGCTATATAGCGACGCTCTTTCATCGCTATATAGCGACGTTTTTTATTTAAAGCGTCGCTATATAGCGACATTTTAAATTAAAAACGTCGCTATATAGCGACGGAACAGAGCGTCGCTATATAGCGACGCTTACTGTTTATTTTTTTATATGGCCTCTTGTGAAGCTCAAACATGCTATGCTTATAATTGTCAATATCTCCTCTTACTATATAGCCTTACTATATAGGATTTTTTGTTTCAATCCTTACTATATAGCGACGTCATTCTTTTTATATGGCCTCAAGAGAAGCTCAAATTAAACATGCTATGCTCATAATTGTCAATATCTCCTCTTCATGCTTATGTTTTGGTTTTATAAGTGTAGATGGAAGGGACGAGTGGAAGCTCATCCGATGATGCGCCAACGCCCGGGAGCACGAAGTGGCTTACGGAGAGGTTATATTGTCATTGCACTCATTGCAAGCAAGAAGTACGACATCAACGTCGTATTATCATGCGCCACTTGCGGATGTATGGGGAGGAGCCGGAACCAGTACCCCCCGTTGGTGTTGCACATGTTGATGGATCATCGGTAAGTCAAAGCTATTTAAGTTCGCAATCTTATTGTATACCCGAAAATAGAAGATCTTCTATTTACACGAATGAGCTTATGACAGGGTGATGAGGGTGATGAGGGTACACATATACCTTCTCACTTTCAACAAGACTATAGTCTCCCAGATGATGACGAGGGTATGGTCGACATGATGGATTTCATTTTTAGGGGCACTACATCCCACGTACACGTGATGTCAGAGTCTGAGGTGAAAATGTGAGAGTTGCAATCAACACAATTGTACGAGGGTGCTAGGATGTCTAAACTACGTGCTTGTCTCTCAATCTTGAATCTACAAGTACAGTATGGGTGGTCGGATACAAGTGTCTCGGCCTTAATGAGGTTAGCCCTTGCATTAATTTGACTCATTATTTGGATATTGTTTGTTTTGAGAATCATCATTTGGATAGTGTCTTTGTCATAGGTTGCTCCAAAAGATGTTGCCTGCACCAAATACCATGCCCGCATCAAGAGATGAAGCGAAAAAGATGCTAACAATGGTGGGTATGGATTATGATACCATCCATGCTTGCCGTAATGATTGTATTCTCTTTCGTCGTGAGCATGGAGATTTGGCTAGTTGTCCAAAGTGTGGGGAACAACGATATAGAGATGACTTGCAGGGTGAGAGGATACCGGTAAAGGTCTTAAGACACTTTCCCATCATTGCAAGAATACAACACATGTTTTGATGCAAATCCATAGCGGAGTTGATGACATGGCATGCATCTCATCGGTCCACTGATCACACATTGAGGATTCCCGCAGATTGTGCAGCTTGGAAGCACATAGATAATCAGTGGCCGGACTTTGCGAGAGAGCCATGCAACTTACATCTTGGGCTAGCCATGGACGGCGTGAATCCTTTCGGGTTATGCTCGACATCTTGGTCGACATGGCCCATAGTCGTGGTGAATTACAATATCCCACCATGGCTAACAATAAAAAAGGGACACCTCATGCTTGCACTACTTGTGCCAGGAAAGTACAAGGCAAAAAACATGGACGTGTACATGGCACCTTTGATAGAGGAGTTACAGATATTATGGAGAGGAGTGCAGGTCTTTGATATTTCCAGAGCTCCTAGGCATACCAATGATATTTTGGTCAGGGGTATCTTGATGTGGACCATGCATGACTACCCAGGATATGGAGAGTGCGCAGGTACGTGGTTATGTCTTTACATGTACAATGAGGGATTATGCTTTTTTTACTCTCTTTTGCATGCATGTCTTGTACTAACATATTCATGCACGCGTGCAAGACTTGTTACAAGTGGGTACCATGCTTGTCCTGTTTGTGGACCCGCTCTGAAATCGCTTGCACGCTACTCCAAACATATGAGGAAAAATGTTTATGAAGGTCATGCTCGATACCTTCCGCTCGACCATCTCGCACGTGGAGGTCAGCTTGATCCACCACCATCATATTTGAAAGCAAGTGATTGGATTCAAGCTTGGAGGGAGAATGGAGAGGAACCTCCTCCTGGTATGAAGAGGCTATCGATCTTTCACGAGCTTCCTTATTGGGGTCAGTTACAAATCAATCATCTCTTGGATCCCATGCATATCTTTAAGAATGTGGGGGCTACCATTTGGGCACACTTGGTTGGTTCCAAGGACTCGAGAGGAGTGCGAGAAGACTTGCGTGCTATGAATAGGATGTCTCGTTTGTGGCCCCAAGTGCATGCTTCAGGAAAAGTTGTCCTCCCGAAAGCAACGTGGATCCTCTCTACGAGGGAGGAGGCAGCGATCAAGGCAGACATTGCCTCTTTTCAAACACCGACAGGGTACATGCATTGCTTGAAAGGAGCATTTTCAAAGGACAATAAGCTTAGTGGCCTCAAGTCCCATGATTGGCACAAGGTCTTACAGGTATTCTAAGTAGAATTAGTGTACCGATAATAGTGATGCATTAGCGTAATTATTATTATGTTATATTGTTGACATGATTTCATTGTTGCTTTGATAGTTCATCCTTCCAATTACAATAAAAGGGTGCTTACAAGAAGATGTTAGAAATGCTATATTCAAGATCTGTGGTATTGTGAGGTATGCTTACTATCAATTCGCATTATGTATTTTCTTCATGGACATGTGAAATAGGTGGATATCTCAAATATCTTACATATGCATGGACATGTGAAATAGGTGGATATCTCAAAAAAAGATCTCTATATCGAGCATCGAGAAGGCTAGGGTGGAATCCATCGAAGCCGTATGCTTGCTTGAGAAGCACTTTCCCTCAAGCATTATGACAACTCAAGTCCACTTGCTTGTGCACATAGTTGATGAGGTGGCTATAGCAGGTACCGTTCATAATCGATGGATGTTTTTTCTCGAGCGGTTTATGAAAACTTTAAAGGGGTTTGTAAGACAAAGAGCAAGACCAGAAGCAAGCATGGCAGAGGGATGGCTTGTGCAAGAGTCATTAGTATATATCACAGAGTTTCTTGCATCCACGGATCCTGATATGCCGCAAGCTTGGCACAACAAGGATGATGATCGCATCATTGGCGAGGTCCCCCAAGGAAAAGGGATTGAAAGAAAGATGAGCGAAGAGCAAATGGAGAAATTCAATAAGTTTTGTATCCTCCATAGCCCTGAGATGCAGAAGTGGATTGAGAGATATGAAGTGGCCAAAGCAGAAAGAATAAATGCAAGGATGAGATTCAGAGTAATGTACAGGCGATCACAACCATATCCACGAGATCTGGCTCTTCTCCCTACTCACATGTCACTTGATTGGCTACAACTAGCTATACGTAAAGCCGAACGTGATGGAGAGACAATAAACGAGCGCGAGCGGGAGTTATCATCTGGATGTATGGTGCATGTAAGTTTCTTATCTCTTGACGTAATTAAGTAATTATTTGTGGCAATATATGCTATAAAATAGGTGCATCTTCATTGTTTTAATGATGCTCTTTTACAGTACAAAAAGTACAGTGCATTATGGTCATATGGACGACATTTTCGCGTGGAACGCATCGATTCAAAGAGAGTCACGTATGATTGTGGAGTCATGGCTAACTTCACACAAGATAGCCGAGCAAGTGCTTCAGATACCAATCTTCTCTCCTCACAGTTGGATTATTGTGGAACCATACGCGACATCTATGAAATTGATTTCAGACGATTTACTATTTTCATTCTTGATGTAAAATGGTTTAGAACTACTTACAACGGTCCCCATGCGACAGTGAGAAAAGATAGTAGCGGTCTCTTTGCAATAGACTCCACCAAACATTGGACCGATGAAAGTGATACTTTTGTTCTTCCCGAGCACTGTGAGCAGGTGCATACTAATGATTTAATTAGTCGAAGCTTTTGATTTTTAAGTCCATTGATATATATATAATTGACGACATTTGGCACGTGATTTTTCATCTTCAATATAGGTGGTTTTTCATCCGGATCGTTCTGATCCAAGATGGTGGTACGTGATCCAAGTTGCACCACGAAGTAAGCAGATTTTTGAAGATCGAGATGTGGATATGGAGATGCCACTACCAATGCCGGATCCAATTGATGAATCTAGCGAAGAAGATGTAGATCACCATATGAGGCAAGAGGAAGATGCGCATAATGACATCGCACGGGAGGAGGATGGAGATCACGATATTGACGAGGAAGACAACAATCATCAAGATCAATCACCACACTTAAGCTTAATTGAAGAAGATGATCAAATACTTTTAGGTGAAGGTACGATACTAGAGTACGATGATGATATAGGAGATCAACTCGGTATAGAGTTGGAGATAGACTTGCTTGGCGCCTTAGACTTGGCTCAAGATGAAACAGTTGATGTAAATGCTCTTATTTGATTTTTCTCATCTCAAACTTGGACATGAATATATGAGCTTCAAAGGCTTGATGTACATGCTCTCATTTTTTAATTCTCTATGAGCTCAAACATGTATGAAAATTTAAAAAATTTTGTCATTGGAAAAAAATAATTTTTAAGGCCTAAAAAAAAAAAAAAACCTCTTTGTAAAACGTCGCTATAATATATTGTCTCAGTGTCGCTATATAGCGGCTTTTAAAAGTCGCTATATAGCGACGTTAGTAAAAGTCGCTATATAGCGACGTTTAGCAAAAGTCGCTATATAGCGACGATTTACGACACCCGATTTTTATACTGACGATTAACGCTAAGCGGGCGCTAATCATCGGTACGTAAACGTCGCAATAGGATGCGTGTGTAGTAGTGCTGGGGAAATTTTCGAGGTGAAGTGTGAGAATATACACCTTGTTGAGGGTAAGCATCTAAGGGAGGACCATACATTTGAGGTGGAGGCGATGGATACATCCCTGATGAGGGGTGGGGGTATGCCCCTGAGTTAGACCCCCCAGGTTGTTGTTGTAAGAATTGAAGGGGTTGCGGAGAGACAATCATCTTCTTTGAAGCGGGGTCCAGACTGAACTTTATCAAACTTTTGAGCAATCTCATGTGCTAGCACCATAGTTTCTAGATTCGCCCATTTAAGCTTGAGGCGGAATTTCTCACTTACTCCTGCTACAAGGTAGCCCAGCACATGCTGAGTCATTCCAGCTCAAAATCCAGCATTGTCCTCCTGTGTGGCAATTAAAGGGTCCAGGAGCACGGCCGCTCGATCCACACATCAACGCGCCGTCTCACCTTCTGACTGCTTCAAGTTTGCCACCTGTAGGTACACATTCTCTGGCTCCTCTTCTTTGCCGAAATACTCAACCATCACTGTTGTCAACCTTGGCCAGTTTTGGTGAATGTCTTCGGCCTGCTTCTCATACCACACTTGAGCCAAACCCTCTAGAAATGTGGGAAGAACAATAGCCATCTTTCTTCAGTAAGAAAGTTGAGAGAAACACAACGGTGCTTGAAGGCCACAAGATACTCATTTGGATTTTCTTCCACTCATCCACAAAACATGGGAATATCAGCCATGCTTAGAAGATGGAAAAGAGAGTGGCAAGATGAGGCTTATCTATGGACAAACAATAGAAAGAGGAAGCTTGAACTGAAAATTGGGTGAAGATACATCCACAAAGCACACATAGGCAAGGTAGGGTGTGACTGGTGTATTATGAAATACTACATCAGAAGAATATTTAGCATAGAATATCACACAGACAATCTTAAAAGGACCAACCCTCATGATATCACATCCATCTTTACAAGCGAGGGTTAGAGATGCGGCGCTGCATGAGGTTGTTCATCAAGGCAAACAAGAATGCCATGACAAATGTCAACAGTTGGAGAGCTTGCACATCACCTTCAGCTTCTTCCAGTTCTTCTAGTCACCATGCTATTTCTTCAAGGGGTGTGCGGTCTGGCATCCTTCTTTTGAGAAATGTCCTTTCTGATGATCTTCCGAAGTCGGTGAAGTCGTATCAAGTATGCCCAACACTTAGTTTCATGATGACCACAACCTTTGCATTCCTTACAAATGATCACCCCCCTTCGTGGCTTGTAACTTTGTTGGGTTGGTGCTTCCACTCGTGTCATGCATGATTGAAGTACAAGCTTCACATGCCAAGAAATCAACAACTAGATTTTGAGCTCGAGGGATATGCTGAATTTTTACCTCTTCAAATTTGTTGCAAAGTTCCAATGCTTGTTGATGTCATGGAACCAAGCCTTTGCTCCGTACCTTCCACCTTCCACTAACTTGTTCACACACTAGTTGAGAATCTCCTTGCACTTCAAGTTGCTTGACGTGATGTTCTTGTGCCTTTTGTAGACCAAAAATGAGCGCCGAGTACTCAGCTTGATTGCAAGTACTTGCAGGTGCACACTTGCTGTAACAATACTCCTCACCACCTGGTGAAGTGAGCTTCACACCCACACCAGCAGCCTTGGTCGAAGGTTTGTAAGCTCCATCAAATTGAAGGATCCAAGATGTCATCACACCAAGACTAAAATTCGGACATTCCAAGTTTCTCATAGTCCAAGATAGGTAGAAGGAGAGGGTGGGGAGAATTCAACACTTGAGCCAAACGTTCAGCACCAAATAAACTTGCAATCCTTTGTTGATAGTTTATCTTTAGACCAAAAAGAATTACAACTTGAAGCTCAAAATGAGGCACAAAAGGTTGATTAGGTACAAATGGATTCCTTGGTCGAAACATTACCAACCATAGCCAAGGCCTAGAAACCTTTGTAGTGAGATTGAGAATAAACCATTCAAGATGAGCTTATCCACAGGAATTAACAAGCAGATGTGCCAAATCTCCCCCCGAGCTCAGGGAGCATCCCACCCTTCGATGAAGGACACCGTTTTAATTACCTCTGAAGCAGCAAGTAGTTCGATCACCGCACAATGAGTAGAATTAAAATCAAAGATCTCCCAACGTATCAGTATCTTCACCATGAATCATCCACAGTGTATCATGCCACCTGTCATCTCCTTGAACAATGCACTAGACAATCAGCCGTTGAAGGTCGACATGAAGATTAAGGAAGAAATCTCGTGCATTGGTAGCCGTAAGGCGTGGAGTACCAGGCACCAAATCCTTAAATGTGTCGAGAAGTGACATAAATATCCACCCTCCTCGTGTGGCGTGCATCCGTGAAGTGGACTTGGAAAAGTTTCGAATCAACGATCTAGCAGGAGATGTGAATAAAGCACATGAAATGAAGTACTTTTGCTTTTTACAGCAAGAGTAAACTCCCCATGGTTAGAGAGTTACAGTTCTTGAGATTTCAATATATAAACAAAAATCATTACATTTTCATCACTTCCAACTTGTTGGCCCAATGATAAGACTCCCTTTTGTGAAGGGGGAGGTCTTGGGTTCAAATCCTACTCTTTAATAAAAAGAGAGGAGAGGAGAGGAGAAGGAGAAAAGAAAGAGAAAGAGAAGAAGAAGAGAAGAGAGAGGGGGGCGCATGATTTGCTATTATAGTTTTGCAGAAACTCAGAAAAACTGTTCGCAACCAGAAGACGTAGCAGCCCAGAAAACTATCACATGGATGAACACAGTAGACACGCGAAGTAGACACGCGAAGCGAGAAAACTGTCCACGACCAGAAGACGCAGGAGCCCAGAAAACTGTTGCACGGGTGAACACAGTAGATGCGTGAATCAAATACGCACGAAGGAGCTTAGAAGGAGCACCAATGGTACAGTTCTGCAGATGCGACCGGTACGAGCAAAAGATTCGCCGGCCAGAATACACGTAGAAACCGTGAGCAGGAAGCAGGCAGACTGAAAGTGTAGAAGCAGGGAGGTTTTGCAGCCGTAGAGATAGGGAAGGCACACAGTTTAGAGGCACAAAGAAGAGAACTGTGCACGGAAGAGGTCGCAGTGCCGCACCCAATCGTAGGAGTAACAGATTTTATACCACTAGCTGTGGAGATTTTGATCCCAATAGCCACACCATTTCTATTAGCCAAAAAAGAAATCAGGACTAGAGGCTAGAGGCTAAGCAGGGCGACACTCGAGGGCCATGGAGGAAAGGAGAACGTGAGGGCAAAACGTTATCATGGGAGGGGAAAAGGCATTGGAAGGGGAGGGAATGAAGAGGGAGACTATGACACAAGGGGAAAGGGAGAGGGGGAGGAGAAGCATGTGCATAATGGGAGGAGGAATGGAAAGATGGAGACATCAAGGGAAGAGGACCATGCTTTATTTTAAAAGGAAGGGAAGGGAGAAATCAAAGTACTAGCTAGGTGGCTTTACAAGAATGAGCGTGTCTCATCAAGGAATAGCCCCCTCCTTTTATAGCCAAGAGAGGGGCTCTCTCCCAATAAATGCATCCTCCCACATGTATGGTGTGTGTGGAAAAGTCTCCCATGTGGGCTAGGTGGTTACGCACTCTCAATTGTGTGTGACAACCCTTTGCCTCATTTTTCCACAAAAATCAAGCCCCATATCTCAAGTCTATGATACTCCCTTGGTCTCTCCCAATTTTATTATATGTTCAAACCTCTAGGAGGACAAGTGGGGGGATGGCACAAGGAATCTTGCCACCTCATCCTACTTTCCCCATTATTTAACTTGCATCCTTGGACTATCTATACCTCCCCCACATGGGCCTATCCTATATGGAGGGAATAACCCAATATAATATCCATCTCCACCTATTTTATATTACTTCTCCCATGGACTTTGAGCCATATCTCGCTAAATGCAGCCTAGGTGGAGGGGTGGCACATGGAAGAGCCATGCCACCTTACATTTTATAATATTACTACCATGGATTATGTATAACACACCTTATGGGTCCTCTTATGTGGAAGGGTGGCACATGGTTATGCCCTACCACCTCAACCCTGGGCCCTATGCACACCATATTTTATTATACTATTGCCACACATACAAACACACACTCATATTTATGCCTTTTTCCTTAGACAAATTTATCCATAATAGTGCTTGTAGGAGACTACCACATGGCACTGTTGAGGTGGCAAGTTGATTGGTCAAAGGATGATGTGGTACTTTGACTTATCAATAGATGACATGGCACTTTGACTAGTCAACAAATGATGTGGCTATGATGAGGCAACTGATGACATGGCATGGTTGACATGGTAGGATGATGTGGCTGCCAGCTGGAGTGATGATGTGGCAGATGCTGATGTTAGTGATGATGTGGCTTGTGGCCCAGGGATGCTGACATGGTAGATAAGAATGACATGGTGCATGCGTTGCCACTGTTGATGTGGCAAGGCTTGAACCAAGCCACTGTGGGCAACCCTATCCCTTGGGGTGGGTTCTCAGTGTGCCATGTGCCATAGAAATAGCCACACCGAAATCTTCTAGATTTAGATAGAATCTAAGAAGATTTTGTTTGTCTGCAGATTTCCATATATGTCCTGTGAGTCACTCTATCGGTGAAGGAGTTGCTAGAGCTCTTAGGGATGCTAAGTTGTGGAGGCTGTAGGTTGGAGTTTCTGAATTCGTCGTGGCCCTATTGAGGAGCCGACAATGGAGACGGGTCACCTTTTGTAGTTGCAATCGAGACTTGGAGCCGTCGTAGGGCTGCATGGAGAGGGCGCTGCAAGGTTGTCTTTGAACCTTGGCTGATGGTCAGTGCCAGACTCGCAGTTGAGCTTGTGACAAGTAGTTGTAGGTCATTTCTATTGTCGTTGATATAGGACGAGGTCATGGCTTGTGTAGAAGCCACTAGTTGGCACTATCATGGTCACTAGAGTATGGCGGAGTGGTCATTTGGAGATGCGAGCTTCGTTGCCCCATCGGTGGTACTCGTTGAAGTAGTGCGGTTGCGAGCTATAGCATAGGAGTCGGCTGTTGAGTTTGATGAGGCCGCATGCTACTGTCGTGCTTGCATGTAACTTGCATGTAACTTACTGGCATCTCGTTGCTATGGAGCCGCTTTGGAGTCGAGGCTTGAGGAGAAGCTTGAGGACCTACTTGTGAGCTTGTTGCAGGGTCAATCCGAGTGGGATGTGGCTGGCTGTAACAACTATTTGAAAATGAAAGAGTTGATTTGCAAGAGTCTACTAGTGTGATGGTCAGGGAAGGCGAGGCTGCTATTGTGGCAACTGAAGCTTGTGGTTGTTGGTGAGCCATGGCTAAGGAGCCGCCCATGTAAATGTTAAAGACTTATCTCAAAGAGTCCCATAAAGGTTCCCAGTCTCTCGCAAAGAATGCAGCAAACCCAACTACTGCTCAGAATGAGTCCTCGATGAAGGAGCTGCCTGCCATTAAAGTAATTTTGCAAGCGATTGAGGAGTAAATCTTGCTTCTAAGTACCCCACTTAGCCATTGCACAAACATGTGACAACTGGAGAGAGCAAAGAAAGACATGAAGAAAGTGACTACCTTGATTCATGTGTAGGGGTGTTCCTCGAGTTATGTGGGGACTTTGTAGCTTCGGAGCTCGTGTCTCCCTCCTCCCCCTCGACTGTGAGTGCGAGTGTGACTGTGTGAGATGGTCTTCATGGCTCAAAATGCGTGTTTGGCCTCCATGCTCTTTCAAGCTCTATGCACAGCTCTTAGATCTTCACACCTCCCTTAAACTCCATGTTGGGGCTCCCCAAAATAGTGAACTGTATCTCATCAAAATGCCTTGGTCTGTGAGAGGAGGGCTCCTCAATGGTTAGGAAGGTTTAGACTTTTTTGAGGGAAATGCTCCTCATAATGGTACAAGAACCCTGCAAGTGCACTTCTCCCTTTTGAAAGGTAAGTTTAACTCATAAATTTCATTTAATCTCCACGATGGGATCCCATCATCCCACCTCCACTTTCTCCAAACTTTCTTATACTTACCACTCCTACTAATGCTTGTCATGTTTTCCACATTGGGGGTCTAATGACTTTTCTTCCCCATTTTTTGATGAAAATGGACCATGGAGTCCATACATGAAAGGTGGAGATAGTCTTGCAAAGGTGGGGAGCTAAAACATGTACCCATACCATTAGTTAGGTTATATAGAGCATGTGAGCCAAACATGGCTATTAAAATTCCTCCATCTCCTTTTTTGGTCCCACCAATTTTCTTATATTCATGAGTGCAAATTCATCTAGTATTATATGTGAAAAAGGGCTATACACATCCTTTTATCCAAGAGTGCGAATTCAACTAGTATTATGGATTTTTGAAAGAATCTTTGGCCATATGGTGACATAAAAAAATTATGTCATACTATGCCGTTTTACCAAAGTCTTTCATGTCATAAATAATTCAAGACCAAATAAGTCATATACCTTATGCTATCATCAAATTTATACTCTCGTGGTGCCATAGGCTAATAAATGCAAAGTTTAGAGAGGTCCTTGATGAGAAATTTTAGCTACCTACTAAGGAGAGCATCAAATAAACCTACTAAGTATATCTTTCAAGTGTACTTGAAGTTTCCAATCAATATAAAGTAACTGACATGTTGTGGCAACAAGGTTACCAAACTAAGACACATCCCTAGAAAATAAGGGTCCCCAAGGGGAAGTGTGTGTGTGTGTGTGTGCACCTTTGGGTGAAAAAGGTAGTTGTTCCATGTACTCTATGGATTGTTCTTACAACAGTTGGCTATATAGGAAATTGTTCACGTGTTAGAATGCTTGTTTTTGAAGGTCCTATTTGCACTGCCTTTGCAATTTGAAAAATTTGAGTGCATTTGCTATTTACATTTGTGGAAAATACATTAATGCTATTGTATTTTGTGTTCATCCCTATATATTTATGTTTGAATTATGCCCATACAATGTCTTTACTATTGTATTTAGGCATGGCATTGAAAATTCCATCTCCTCCATTGAGTAGGCCATCTTGTTGGCTTATATTTTTGAAGCATAATTCAAGTAGCATAGCTTCTTGATTTCTAGATTGTTCATCATCCTATGTTGTTTTAGGATTATGTAATAATTTGGAGCTGTTACAATGTATTTTTTTAATTTTGTAATTTGCAAGGCCTTCTCATCATAACTTAGCCACTTCCTAGAATTATTCAAAAGCATCGATAAGGTATTTTGGGGTTTTGATTATTTTCCATAATAGCTTATATGCTGAAAAAAACTTGGAATTATTATGGATTGGAACTTGCATCTATTACTTTGAGTTCTACCTAAAGTTTTAAGGTCAACCTAACACCGAGATTTCAAGCTTTTTTCTCAAGTTTTAGATAAAATGGCCATACTTCTTACTTAGAATGAGTTTTCTTAGAGTTTGTAAGTCCTACAGTCTAGGGATAACTATAACACATATATTTATATTTCCTTCGAGCTAGATAATCATATTCATTATGAACTATGGCCTTAAATGTAATTTTATTGAATTCTAATGGCGAGGCAAAAACTGATCTTTTACAAATTCTTTAACATGTCTAACAAGTTCCAAACTCAACCATACTTTGCATATGTCTTCAATAGGATATTATGGAGTAGCGTGAGTTTTTAGGAGACTTCATGTCATGTAGAACACCAAATTCAAATCATATATTAATTGTTCCTTATGTTGTAATTCATGCTAAATTCAAGATACAAGGGTTAAAGGATATCGCAAGAACATTAATACATTTAAATTATACTTATAGAGTGCCTCTAATCATGAATGAGTGATACCAACTAAAAAATGTTATGTGCAGAATACTTATATATGTGATATTTCAAAACTATAAAAGGGAGATATATGTTTTGGTAGTTGATATTAGGAGCACTTAATCTCTTTTAGTTTTAGCCTTTATTGTGATGTGGTGACATTCCCGTATGATATAATATTGTTGTACTTAAGATATAATGCTTTGTGGCTATGATGTGTAATATATAAAGATGCTTATTTGTGAAATGCAACTTATAATGCAACTTGCTAGGCTAACCACTCTTGTTAATTGATAAATTAATCTTGCCAAAATGATTTTTAAACAAAGTTTTGTCACTCTTAGGTGTTTGATATACTTATAAACACTTTGTAAAAATGCCAACGCCTTGAAATTAATTTTATTCTTAGGCATGCTAGATAAAGTTTCAAATCTAAGTACTGTCTGGGTGAAAGACCATGTTACCATACATTTGTAAGCGTTTTTTAAATCACATGTGATATTTTTGTACTCCTTATATTTTTAGATAATAGTACTATGAGTCTAGCTTAAGCTCAAGAGAGGAAATAACCAAAAAACACATGTACAACAAGTTGTGATTTTTTTGCCAAGACCTCAAAAGGACACTTTTATGTCCTGTTATGCTACCAAACTAGTGTTAAAGAAAAAAATACCAACCAAGCTCACTATTGCAACCAAAATTTTTGGGCTTCTTATATTTGATTATGGGCTCATCATGTTTGGGTTGAAAGGAAGAAAGTGTTTTAATCATGGTGCAACATAATCATGAAATCAAATAGCCAAACATGTAGCAACCAATTCAGTGCTATATAGCATGTATACTAACTAATTTGTTACTATTTAGCTGATCTATTGACGAATAGTAATCGATTTTGTGCTATATGGTACAGACAATAACCAATACAGTGCTATCTAGAAGATATACTAACTGTTTTGGTGCCATATAGATGATCTATTGACAAACAATAACCGATTTAGTGCTTTATAGCACACAAAGTAACTTTTATCCATGTGAAAGAGAACTCATACAACTGCATAACATTAAGAGAGAACTTGTGGATGTGCAATGTGCTTTACAACATGGATAAACAACATCAGAAGATAACAATTCAATATATGTTTAATTACAACAAATTGGTAGGTACATTGGTCTTACAAAAGCTCTAGCTCCTTCACAATATAGTTTTCTACATCATGTGAGCCATAATATGTGTACAAGACTAATGATGAGAGCACCCCTCATGTTGTGTACTCACAAAATGGTGGTAAAATTGCTCTGTGGGCATGGATACCTCATCCTTTAGATTGCTTAACTTGTTTATTTTACAAAAGTTTATGCAGTCATGTGCACTATTCCACATAGCCAACCAATATATCAACATTTTGTGAGATAAAAGGGATCTTGCTGATTGTTCTTGGGATCAAAACTCTCAAGAAAAATGCAGACATCAGGGCCATTCAGGATGGACCACATGTTGTCAACAAACAGCATGTTGTCAGGGTTGAATTGAATATAGAACCTCCAAATGTATTCAAGATTCTTGAAGAAAATGGGTTTTTGCTGCTGGTAGCTTGTAGGAACCCCAGGCACATCCCCAAACTAAAATGGTGCCTCTATGCATTCATCTTGGCCCATCTCTGCCAACCAAAAATTGCTTCTCCTTCATAGGTAAGCCATTCAGCATCCTTTCGCACCACAATAACCTCATTTGGCTTATCCTATAGCAATTTGAAATTCTGAGGATGCTCAATATTGGGGTAGCCGCTCCCCCTATAAATCCTATATCTTTTTAACAATACTCCATTCATGTACAAAACTAATAGTTTTATTTTTATACCCTCAGGGACATTTATTGTTTGTGGCATAACCCTTATTGGTTATTCATGATGGAGTACATGCCATTTAGGGCTCCATAGTAACAACCTATTATGCCTTGCCCTTCCCTGTGCATCATGTTCATTCTTAACATCAGCCGGTGAATCATTATGTACATCAGCAGGGTCTACTTTTGCATTAGCCTCTGTGCATATTTCTCAACATGAGTCGATGAATCCTCTATGCATACAGTAGAGTATGCTTTTGCATCAGCCTCTACATCTTTCTCAACATAGCTTTGTGCCTCTGCATCAACTTGTGCATCCTTCTGAACATCAATAGTGAATGCTTTGATATCACATAATATCTTTGCTAATGCATCCAAATCTGCCCCAAGCACTAAGTCTGCCTTCTCATCCTATGCTTCTTCAACCTCATTAACCTACACTAAAGTTTCCACATAATCAAAAGATCCTTCTTATGCCTTGTCAACCTAGAAGGATCTTTTCTCATCAGGATACCCTTTATAATTGTTTGTGTCCCTAGTCCATTTAATGCTTCCTTCCTTGCTTTTTTCTTTCTACAACATGATCTTTTCCTATGTGTGAATCATCATTCAAATCATTTCATTAAGGACAATAATTGCATGCACATTGTGAAGCACGTCAAACAAGACAAACATGGAGAGGATGGAACACATGATGGATCATGATTCACCAAGCATGGCACATCTTTATTATGTTGCAAAAAACTCTTGGAAGCTACATTGTTGGGATGCTCATCTAACTAACTTGCAAATAACCACTCGCATACAATGTATTACAATGTCATGGAAGTTCATTACACTTCAATTACATATACCATTGCCCTAAGCTCTACACTTCAAGGGTCTTTTTTATGTGAAGTGAGATAATGTAATGTCATCATCATTGGCATCCAGTGGTCCAATAGGAGCCTCCTCAGGCTCCTCAACATCCAGTGCCCACCCTCTTGAGCCTGCCAACTCCTCATCACCTTCATCCTCCTGTAACAATTCCTTATCCTTCATTCTTCTAGTCATTCACTACCCTTCCAACCTCCCCTCTGGCTTTAGGGTATTACAATGCTTTCTTTCTCTTTTTGACTTTTCCAAGACTATAAGTCCATTTGGATATCATAAGCAACTGAGACCACTATCCTCGAAGTAGGATGAACATTGTATGAAATTACGAATGTTAAGTACTTCAACCACACATGAGGGAATGCCATCATCAGCTACCTCCACTGGTCCAATAGAAGTCTCCCTAGGCTCCTCCACATCTTGCACCTAACCTCCTGAGCCATCCAACTCATCACCTCCATCAACCTGTAATGAGTGCTTCTCCTTCATTCTTCTAGTCACTCCGGCTTCAGGGTATTGCAGTGCTTGCTTTCTTCTTTTTAATTTCTATAAATCTAAAAGTCCATTTGGAGATCATATTCAATTGATACCAGATCCTGTAGTAGGATGAACATGTATGAAATTATGAATGTTAAAGATTCATACCTTCAAGTTTCAACCATACATGATGTGATGTCTCTTGGCGGGTGGTTGGACTCCACAAATGTAGAGTGGTCACAACTGCTACATACAAAAGTGGAGTCCAAATCAATGGTCCTCCCTCTCTTAAGTGTTCTTACATCTCCACCCATAGATCCTCCTTCACCTACATTACAAAATTAATATTGAAAGTACTATCATAGAAGAATGGACACTAAGAACAGTTGAGGATATTATTGCAATATATACTTTAATAGGCATCACGTGCCATCATCAGGAGAAGTAAACTTAGAATCAAGCTGGCCATCTGCACATGAACATTAAAAATAACAACCAATTTGCTACACTGAAAAAACCAGATATAATTTAACACTAGTTTGGTAGCATAACAAGACATAAAAGTGTCTTTTTGAGTTTGGCAAAAAAATCACAACTTGATGTAGATGCGCTTTTTGGTGATTTCCTCTCTTGAGGTTAAGGTAGTCTCATAGGACTATTTTCTAAAAATATAAGGAGCACAAAAAATAATTATATTTGATTACAAAATGCTCACAAATGTATGGTAACATAGCGTTTCATGCAAATAGTACTCAGATTTGAAACTTTATTTAGCATGCCTCAAAATAAAAATGATTTCAATGAGGTATCATTGTTTCATATTAACACTCTGGTGAATGGCACTAGTAACTGTTGGGATATCTCAAGGTGTATGCCTGAGGCACACCTTATGTTTCTATGTGTGAGTGCTAGAGGCACAGTTAGGTGCCCACAAGCACACTTAGGTGGTGGAAGAGCCACATAGGATGATTGAGAGAATCTAGGAGCAGATTGAGGAGATGATTGTGGAGCTCTGAAGTCATCAGTGATGTCAGTGAGCATGTATGAGGTGCCTACTTAAGGACCTCACTCTTCTTCATTCTACAAGCAAGTAATGCAAGTATTCTGAGTTTGTGTCCACTCTTTGCTTTCCTTTCAGTTTTCCAACATGGTATCAGAGCCCTTTGATCCCCCTTGAGCCCATTTCTGCCACATCATCATCTTCTTCTTCTCCATTTTCCTCTTTCTTCCCAAAATATTTGAGAGCTTGGTTCTCCACCTACAAACGACCATTGCTCAAACCCTTTGAGCTGGAAACTCCTCTAGTATGGGCGAACTTCCACCTGCAAGCAATTGAAGAAAAAATGTCTGTGGTGGCTGCCATTCTCCAAACAGCAAATTTCTTCTGTTGCTCAATACTCCCTGCCTGCTCCGCCATTGCCTAAGCCCTCTTAGGAGTAGATGGGCAACCTCAAGATGAAGATTTTGAGCCATTTTTCAGGTCATTTGGTTTAGTAACGAGGGAGAAATTGTCAAAACTCAGTTTCAGACTGTAGCAACTCTCCCGGGCAAAAGTGCGCACCATTTCATCCAACCTCTATGCTGGACCCTCTCTGGTATATGAGCTTTCTTTTGCTTTAGAAAGCCCTCTTTTCCTTGCTTTGAAGAGTGAGCTACAAGCCCTCCAAGTTCAGCCTTTTAGTTTTGACAGTTTTGGACAAGTTTTTGAAGATGATGCTACATAAAATGCTACTCTAGCATTTCTGTTTTTTTGAAACTTTCAATAACTTTAGTACAAGTGTAGCTTCAGTTTTTTTTTTAATTGCTAGACCTGGTTTTGATTGGAAAGTATTCATTTTAGCCACTTCTATGAAGCATGTAAGAAGAAGCATCATTGTTTGAAATTTGGTCACAAGACTTTGCTACATTAAATGCTTATATTTTGAAGCATTTCAGTTGTTATTCTAAGCTCTATAAGAGAGACTTCAGACACTGCCCAATACCTGGGTTAGACCCTCTCATGGCTTACTTATGCAAAATATGTGAAAAGCCAAAACATAAAGCAATGTCTTGTTATGCTACAAAGGATGAAAATGTCAACCTGACTTCCTTGTTGAAGATTGCCAAAACAATGGTTGCCAAAAAGGAAGAAACTACAAAGCCAGAGATCTACCCTCTCATGGCACTTTTATTTAACTCCAAGTACAAGAAAAAGATAAAGGTCAGATACCTAAGATATGCTTCTCTACACAACTATGGAGATGACAAGATAATTGTTCTCTTGAAGGATATGATTTTCAGATCCACTTGTTCTATCATAGTACCATCTTATAAGCCACTAGACATTGCCCATTTGGTAAGACCTTGCCTTGACATGGATATTTTGCCTCCACAAGATGAGGCATCCTTTGAAGATTATGCATTTTAAATCATCTCTATGTATGCTCTAGATCTCTTTTTTTATGTCAAGGTACTCAGCCTGGATAGTCCTCCAAAATGAATGAAAATAAACTATTGTGTTTTGTGTGTTTTGTAAACACCTCTGGTCACCTTATGATGTAGGCCATGTGTATGTTTTATTCCATGGTACCTCCTGCAGACATTGTGTGCATGTACATGCAGGGGAGATAACCATTGGAAGGTCTTTTTGTATCCCTTTTTGTTTACCTTACACCCAAGGGAACCCTTGCTAGCATGAGAACCTAGCCATAGATTTATCCTTGACCACCATGAGATGGCATGAGAAACTATGAGACTAGATGTATCCTTGACATAGCCTGAGGCATTCCCTTGAGGGGGGGTTTGTTGGGATATCTCAAGGTGTATGCCTCAGGCACACCTTATGTTTCTATGTGTGAGTGCTAGAGGCACAGTTAGGTGCCCACAAGCACAGTTAGGTGGTGGAAGAGCCACATAGGATGATTGAGAGAATCTAGGAGCAGATTGAGGAGATGATTGTGGAGCTCTGAAGTCATCAGTGATGTCAGTGAGCATGTATGAGGTGCCTACTTAAGGACCTCACTCTTCTTCATTCTACAAGCAAGTAATGCAAGTATTCTGAGTTTGTGTCCACTCTTTGCTTTCCTTTCAGTTTTCCAACACTAACATGACATTCTTCTTAGGACTATAATGTCAAAAACATTTAAGAGATGTTTGAATTTATTGTTTCCATTTGTGCATCCATGAACTATTAAGTTTCAACAAAGAAAAAAACAAAATACACTTAATGAGCAATTCAACTCTTACAATGAATAATTTTAGTCTTAACATCTAGAAGTGCATATTAAACATTTCGTCATTGACTCATCTCCTTACATCAACTATAATCTTGCATATCTCCACTAGGGCTTCTCGGGATATGAACACCACCAAGGATGATGATATGATGGAAGGCCACATGGATAAGGTAAGAGCTACTAAGGTGTCTATGAACACCACTAAGTTTCATGAGATGATTCACACTCTTTAGTTTCCAAGGTATTTATAGACTATGACTCTCGTACCATTCTCCCTAGCATAGAATTATAGAGGAATGGCAGCAGTGGATCGATTCTTCCCATTAAGTATGGCTAACTTGTAAGAGATACTAAGGTGTTTAGGAACACCACCAAGGCTAATGAGATGATTCTCACTCCATAAATTCCAAGGTGTTTTATAGACTATGGCTCTAGTACCATTCTCCTTGGCATAGAATTATGGAGGAATGGCAGTGGTTTGATTCTTCCCAAGAGTACTATAAAGTGAGAATTTAATGATGTTTTGATTTCACAATGAATTGTTAAGTTTTTTGCAAAATATTGCATGATTTGTCTTAAGATGCAATTATCAAGTGAGAACATAGTTGATATTTCATACTTTTGTAAATGATAATATAGTTGCTTTCGCCTATTTCTTTAGTTTTTCATGTAGAAAGGCTGCAATTTCTCAAAATATTACCAAGCTGGGAATTGAGATTTTCTCGAATTATCTAATAAGGTCTTTCCTCAACTAAAAAAAAATTCCCAATAAAATCATCCCTCTTTATTTATGAACTCACATATTTTTTTCTAAACTTGAATTAAAAATACCCTCCTGTATTTAGAAAAAAAAGCTCATGGTAAGACCGTTGCAACAAATGTTAAAGCAACGCATGAATGCAAAAAGCATGCCGAAAGCACAAGTGTGTGAGATGACCATATCACAGAACATGGCATCCACACATAAAGCATTAAAGGTATAGGAAGAACAAAGCATCACACATCAAGCTACATCAAGCAAAGAAGAGAACGCCATCGACAACATGTATTGAGAAGCAAAAGCCTTTCCACCCTCTTTTTACCTTTAGCCCACATGTTTGTAAATCAAGCCTGACCACCTGAGAGTAGCTATGAAAGCACCAATGGGAGGATTTGATCTTGTAATACCCACATCTAACCACTTTAAGTAGCAGGTATGCACTAAGGGGAGGTGATGGATTTGTAACTCACATCTGACCACCTTGCGATAGCCAATGGATCATGGCACCAAGGGGAGGTGTTGAGATAGGGTTGAGATATGGTGCCATGAGCACATAATTAAAGGCTAAGGTATGGTATAGGAACGTATTAAAGTAGCCACCCTAGGATGTGGACTATGTGATGTGAGGATGTGGATCGAGGACATCCACAAGGAGAGATGTGGATCAGAGGATCCCACAAGTTTTGACTATTTTAAAGGCTTTCTCTCTATAAGAAGCCAGATATCATGTATTGTTGAGTTACACATTCACTCAAGATTCTATTTATGAGTCCAAACTAATCTATCTTGGAACCTAATTGATTTGAGGTAGATGTCATGAGTACTCTCTTCATCATGTTTCCACATAGGTTCCATCCACCTTGGAGTGCTCCATAGATCCTGAGGCATGCATGTTTTGACAAGGGATGACTCAATATACCTTATGCTTCATGGGCCCTGATCAAAGCATATGCACTATGGTTTATATGAATTGCCAAGAATCCTTTGCAATTTAATGATGAGTCTATCATTAATGAGCATCTCTTGCACACTGGTTTTTCAGAAATGCTCATCTTACTCAAAACTAATGCTTTACTTATTTACCTCAGGCGATCAAGAAATTCAGAATTACAATGCTGAACTGTCTCAGTTATTACAGGAAGAAGGTGAAGAGCACCATAGGGCCTTTACTACTTAATTTGCAGCAATACAATTCAGAATATGTAGTCACATGCTATCACATTTGGATCGTGTGTACTAAATGGAGATTAGGCCAACTTTGGTCCCTTAGTAAAATGGGAACATAAAATGGAGATTTGGATGAGGGCATATGGGAGGGGATGGGAGGAGGGTGAGAAGAAGTGTACGCAAGGGGAAGGGGGACCCCTTTCCCCCCATATGATCTGCCTCTGCTACTCTGAGTTTATCAGCTCTTCTCTCTGGAGAGAAAATTTTATATGACGAACTTAATTGTACAAATCTTATGAATATAATGTAAAAAACATTCTTTTTTGTAGCGAAACAAAAATTTTCCCATATCCATCATCTTCTCCCTCCCATCCCTTCTAAATTCCGTTTCTCCCCCTTTTCCATCCCCTTCTAAACTCCCTCCCAGCCCCTTTCTAAATTTCCTGTGTATGAGTGTCCCATTCCATTCCATGACCTCCTTTATTCCCTCATCCTCTACCCATTCAATGTCTCTGCCATACCCCTTCTACATTTTCCCTTTTAGCCTCTTCGATTCCCTTAATTTTCTTCTTCTCCATCCCGTTCCATAGTCCCATCCCCTTTTCCATTTGCACTTACCCTAATCCCCTTCCATTATCTCCTTCCTCCCCTTCCATTTCCCCTTTCCCTCATCCCCTTCCATTTCCCCTCATCCCATCCCACCATCTCAACTTCCCCCCTCCCCTCCCCCTCCTCTTTCCCCTCATTTTCCGTATCCTGTCAAAGGCTGGGGTCGTGCGTAAGACACTCTCAAATTGAGAATATCACACGTGATGTGCTCTCCACCGAAAACGAATGGGGACCCTTTCCCCCTCATTAAATGGCTGCCCGCTCTCCATTTTATGAGGGGGAAAGGGGTCCCCCTTCCCCTTGCGTACACTTCTTCTCACCCTCCTCCCATCCCCTCCCATATGCCCTCATCTCCATTTTATGTTCCCATTTTACTAAGGGACCAAAGTTGGCCTAATCTCCATTTAGTACACACGATCCAAATGAAATCGTTCGGCCCGTTCACCATTCAATGAAATTGCTTGACTACGCTCCTTGCAGAGGAGAGGACGGTGGTAAGAGTGTGACGGACAGTACCGAATAGCAGACGACCATGCCAAGGTGAGAACAATCTCGGACACGGGCATGCCGGAATGATACGTGCGCCGTATGAATGCTCATGTTTTGATACCATAATCTGGGCAGGCCAGTTTTCCGGCTGCTGATTGAGTCACATATCGTAGAACTCAACCAAGAGATGGTTAATGCAAATGCGCACATTGCTGTGCAGGAGCTACTCAGAAAAAATTCTTACGCTGGCCACGCGCTGGGAGAAAAAGTCATACGTCTGCATCTATAGATCCAGCGGTCTTGTACAAAATGTTTAGCGTACCGCATGACTTATCCAATTACCCACTATGTCATGAACCCTCACTTCCTACTATCTAAAAGATTTCAGCTATCTCCAGAGAAAAATACACATCAGAGCTGTCAATATAGACAACATCTTAAGTAGAGAATGGTTAGAACTATTAACCACAAATTTCTTTAACTTTACTATCTGAGGGAAAATGTCCCCCGGTGATGTATCGTGATCTGTGATCTATACAAGCTGATCTGCGTGTCCTTATTGCGAACATTTGGCAGAATAAAGAAAGTTTCTTACATTGTTACAAAGAATTCATTGGATCGCAAGCAAGATAGTTGATCTTGTAGCGTCGAAAAAATGGGGCGAGCTAGAGGGGCAGCAAGAGTAGACACGTGCTCTCAAGAGGTAGAGCGGCGCAAACTTGTGCCCTCCAGCCTTATTTCCATGTTCATATTGGAGAATCTCTCCATGTATCCAACATCACAGAACTTTGTCATGCGGCAAAGGCCGCATAGGATTGCCTCAAAAATTTCAGGCTCGCAAACTATACGGAGCACCCCGCTTTGAGCGTAGCCATACTCTGCTGCTGATTCCTCCAGCAGCTCTACGAGGAGAGGGTTCTTGAGCTGCTCCATCCTGAGGGTATACCTCTTGCATTCTGCTCCCACGTAAACAGGCAAGCTTCCCTTGATAGAAGTCCCACGAATTCCGAAGAAGGAGCGTTCACTTTGATTTCTGTGACAAACGCAGCGGTGCGACTTGCCAAGCTTCCTGAAGCGCTTTCCCGAGCTAGATATGAAACTTGGCTTTGATGAAAGAAGCTTCCGGCATTTCTTGACGAAGTCGACGAAATTTTTCCCGTGATCATTTGCCATATATATGAAGTGGCAAGGCTCTAAGGAAGGTGATCAGGAGCTGGTAACAAGTAGGTAACCAAGTAACCAAGGGGAGGCGAGGGGAGCTAGCAACTGTGAGCGAAAGTCGAGAGCGAATCTGTGTGTGCAGCTGACGGCCGAAGATTGTTAATGGAACTAGTCTCTTTAAGAGATCAGTGTTTCAGATGTCGGAATTGCAATTGGAGGTCCGAGTCGTTGTTAAAGCCTAAGGGAGTGCAGAAGCACGGTTTTACTTTCCAGACGTCGAAAGATGGGTGGAGGGGTTGATCCTTGAGAAACGTGGAAGTGGTCAAGCAGAGGGGTACATGCCACCGTCCTCTGCAGCTCCAATGCGCCTGCTTTCTCAAGTCTTGTCGGCATGGCCAGCGGTCACGTACTACGAACTGTGCTCGATTGTCGATACTAGATAGAACTTTTCTCGTGAATCTCGTCGTGACACTCTCTGTTCATGACTCTCTTGATCTCTTCAGGGATCCAGGACACGACTACGATTAATATAAAAGGCTGTGAAAGAATCGGAATCGGTGAAACTTTTCTTCCTTTCTCGCGTATTTTTATCGTGCCAGCTCAAACCTCAAGTTAAAGAGCAAGTTCAAAGTACCGAAACCTTTACTTTCGCTTTACTGGACCGGCCATGCATGTGTTATTTTGTTGATAAAGTTCTTGTCAGGGTCCCTGGAGCCATCTTATTATGGGACGGAGTTGAATAATAAGTTCAGAGAGCCTTCCTTTTGCTTTAAGCTTAAGCTTGTGCGAGCACATGAGAATATTTTTCTATTAGTTAATTTGCTATGTTTCATCTACCGAGATGATCTCTGCTGCCAACAGCGTTTGTTCACATAGCTTTACAAAATTAAGGAGTGACTGGCTATAACAACGACTCGTATGTCTCATAGCCCAGCTACCTCTCATCTGCTGACCGTTGAGCGAGTGTGATATATACGCAGTGCTTCATCCACAAATGAAACCGTTACAAGCTACCGCTGCTTGCATTGTGAGTGGTGAAACCTTTTCACCCAGCCACAGACAGCAATATTCACCAGATGTTCACAGCAAGAATGGATCTAACTTCCATGTTACGATGATCTCGCAATTTACGATCCGTGTGATCAGCTCAGAGCTATGATTTCTGTAACCGATACTTGCAAGCAACACAAAACACGGAACGTGATGGTTGATGTAGGGTTGTCTGCAGACCAGGCGTTGGAAAACATCGTTACAACTGTCGGATCCTAACTATCCGAACCATGCGCGTGGCTGATCGTTTGGTGCTAAATTCCAATCCACACAAGTGACAGGTTCACAAAAATTTACCACAATATCATTGTCATTGGGAGGTTTCTTTCTTCAAATTGGGCAAGGCAGAAATTAGGTTATTTTAGAATCTTTGGAAGCCCATTTTTCCTATTGGACAATATGTTGATACTTGGCTTCTCTTCATTGGCTCGAGTATGGACTTGAATGCATACTTTAAAGTGGTCTAATCTCTCTCTCTCTTCTTTCTCTCCTACACACCATCTCCACCTTCTCTCTCTCTCTCTCTCTCTCTCTCTCTTTTGCACTCTTCCTCCACAACATGTCCATTCCCAATTCTTTTTTGTTTGGTTTTTTGATCTTGAGTAGGCCTTCTCAATGATTAAATATCATTCACCTTGTTCATTTACCAATGCTCTCAAAAAAAAAACCAAAAAAGAAAATGGGTTAAAATTTTGACGTTTAGGCTTAGTGCACATGCCAAGCGTGATTGGTGCCGATGCTTGAATTTGTTCGCATGCAGAAATTAATCGACTTGTTTGAAGCATTTAATGAAGGTCTCTCTCATTTGACGTAGAGGTTTACATACATATAAGGACCTCTCGTTTGACTTAGGCTTAGTATTCCTTGCCTAAACATAGCTTGACCACTTGTTGATTCTCTAATTGCTATCACATTTCCCTCCAGACAAACATGGCAATGATGATGGTGCCATCAAAATGGACATCAAGTAGTGTTGATCCATACCATCTAGAAACTCATTTGATTATAATCCATCAAGCAAGCTATTAAAAATTTCTTGAGCTCTGACCTTGGCGATTCGTGGAACAACAATTTGGTAAACATTGATAGGGGGATATCACTTCACATACTACTGAAAATCAATCCATTGTGTCAAATTGTTGGTTTTTACCGCCCCCACCAACCCGAGGTGGATCAGAAGAGCTATTGAGATTCGAGAATCTATCCCTAAACGAATGCACGTGGTACACTAAAATTTTGGGAGGTGAACCACCTGAGAGTTGGGAGGGAGAGAAGAGGGGAGACAAGAAAGTAACTGAGGGGGAGGATTGGTAGAAGAGAAAAGAAATTGAACTACGAGGAATGTAGATAATGAAAACAGAGGAGAGACAAAGTAAAACGTAGGGACAATAAATGTAAAGAAGGGGGTACCCTTACTCAAGGAAAGGGACCCTTCTCATACATTTAAATAGAATGCCAATTTATTAGCACTACCTCCTTAGAGGTAGTGCTATAGTGGAGGATTGAAACTCTTTTATGAATTTTCACGAGTAATATTAAAAAGAATAATAATGTTCTGTGTTTAGAATTGCCATTTAATTTCCTTTTAAAATCCCAAGTCCCTTTAGAAAATCATTTGACTTCTTTTTTCCATCCAAAAGCACTTGCTCTACCACTATTGCTTTACCACTATACTAGGAGGCAGTGCCCACGTGCGCTTGTGCACTCTTGTTATGCAAACAGACATTTATTTATATATCTTGAAGGAAACCCAACATTCATTTATAAGTGGAAGATGAATCTCATGATGCTCTAATTTTCCCAAATTATCTCAAATTGAACCCTAAAAAATACGATTGTTTTTCACCAAAGTCGCTCAAAATTAAACTTCCAAAAATAGAGAAGTGAATATTGGCATGACAATCTATATACTTTAACAATTTCAAAAAGACAAAGTGCATTTCATGTCATAACTTGAAAAGAAATTTTTTCTTTTGATGTAAATGTTTGTAAATTCTTTTCATGATAGTAATATTTTTATGGAAGTTTTCTTATTGTAAGTGCTTTATGACACATAACTCAATTCTATGACAAGGTACTTCATCAAAAGGACATAATAGCTTTTGAAATAGAGAAAACCGCCTTCATGCAAAGTCTTCTATTATATCTCACAAAAATTTCTATTAATTTAGCTTTATTCATGTTATGTGATTGTAAAAAATGTGCTTCATCTAAAACTCTTCTAAAAGAGAAAGATATACTTATCTTTTCAAAAGTTCAAGAATTGGTATTGTTTGTATATCTATGAAGGATCCAATTGCTCATTGATATACGGATATATATACATATACATATCCAAATAATTATTTTCTTATTTTCCATATACTTATGGTAGTTAGTTTTTAAATGGCGAGGGGCACCAACTATCAAGTGTATCCCCTCCAATCCTCACATGTGAGACATGTGTAAGAGAGATGTATATGTTGTGAAGAGGTGTGCCAAATGGATATGAATATTGCCTCTGAAATTTTTGTTCACATGCTTATGGATATGTTCTTCATTATTTTGTAAATGCACATTTATCTGTGTTATCATCTAATGGTACTGTTTTTTGTGATACATATTGTTTTGACAATGTTGTCGACATGATGTACTCCTGCAACATGTGTATGATCTGTTCATTATTTTTCCTCTTCTTTTTGAGAGATGATAGCCCTAGGATTTCCTATTTGGAATAGTTTGATGGTTTCAAATGAACACCAAAACACTAATGACCCTACTATCCATTTATCCTGCCAAATTTGAGACCGAAGTGGCCAATGATGATGATATTATGGGCAGAAGATGATGGTTAACCGTTGAATTTTTGTTGCAGAATAATTTCTCCACCGATGGGTTTGGTGAAGTTTAATATGTAATTGATACGATGATCAATGAATTGGATCATGATGGCACTAATGATTGCATTTTAGTATCCATGGATCTAAGATTTGATGTTGTTTGACATTTCAATCATTCAAAATGCGTATGTGATATTACGAGTAGAAGGACAAGCAAGAGCGAGTGTCTGCATGTTAGACTTTGCAGACCAGCAGTCACCAGGACCAATTGCTTTGCATACGAGATCATGACAACAACACTTATAGGAGTGGAATCCATAATTGTAAGCCATTGATGAGAAGTAAATGCAAACAAACCCTTCAAGTTGGGGGTGGACGAAAGCTTTCCAACCGCATCTTAAGATGATGTTGATACAACATCGGGAGATCTATTGCGGCATGATCTATAATTTTTGTCCCTTATTATAACTACAGCCTTGGTAGAGTGGCAAACCAACCATCAATGGTGGTACAACACCTCAGCGGGGTTACTGTTGATATGTAAACATAGCACGAGGGTTCAACAGAAGGGATTTTTTAAAATCTCTTTTTAACACATTTTCTACATACATAATGCTACCATTTAAATGGGATATTCATAGATTGAATCAGAAATGTGTGTTTTTTATTCATGAAAAATTTACAGATAAAGGGTTTTAAAATTAGGTCTTGAACACACCTGATATAGAGGGTTTCCATATAGTGAACCGCCTAAGTACAACACACTGCAAGTCAAAGGGTCTGGACAAAAGAATCTAGCCATGGAACTTGACGATGAGTAAAATTGTACATCAATTAGTAGAGAGATTGGAGTCCATAACTGAGGAACTAGTAGAAGAATTGAATGAGGTACAACATTTTAGTAGGACCCATAGTAATCTGTGATTTTTGATGCTAGCAGCACCTTAAGGGATAGCTGAAATAATTATACTCCAGGAAGTGCATGAATGGGATGACCAAAGGCTAAGGTGAGATAATAACAATTTCATATTAACTTATTACTTGAATGTTTAGGAGGACCAAGAAGAAGACTGAACCCATTTGAGAATTCCATTTTGGACAACCCAAATAACCTGCGATTGCATATTCTTGTAATCACATGAATTTTCTTATGATTATGTGTCATGATGACGTATTTCACACAATCACGGGTACAATTATGCCTTTACGCTATCAGGGGGGCCTAGTCCAGGAAGTGGTTCCTAGTCCTGCATCTTGAATAGGAAGTGTGGTTCCTGGTCCCGCATCCTGAATAGGATGGGGGGCTAGTTGGAACCTCGACCTGTGGATCTAGGTTTCCTCGGACCTCCACATAAATGGGGGGGATTTTTTGTCAAATTTACTCTGCATTTGTTGCATGCATGCATTGAAAGAATCATTTGTTGCATTGAAAGTTATTAATCTTTAAACTTTTACATTAATGCATGATAACTCATTTGCATTTCATGTAATTAAAAAAATTCAGAATGCATAGGATGGGAGTTATTGTCAGATGCTTGCCTGTTCACTATTTTGTGGTAAATGTAGCTCTTTACTATTGTTAAGTAAGGAAGCTTTTCTCACACACACACACAGCAAGATCTACTCGCAAGAATGGCCTCAACTGTTGGCATAAAGCAAAAAGTAGGGGAGGAGCTAAGTAAGGGCGAGCACAAGAGAGTGATGAGAAGCATTGAGATGCCTTTTTCATTAGGGTGTGCAACATGGAGGAGAGTGAGATGGAATCAACCTTGTCTAGTCTAGAGGGAGTCAACACTATAAAGAGGAGGATTCTTGATGATGTTAAGAGTAGTTTGTAGTCTGAAGGTCATGATGAACTTGCCAATTGGGTGCAATGGGAGACAAATGCCATGCTTTGGGTTGACAACTTTATTGGAAATGTAGGGACCCACTTCAACGAAGCATACAATCTAGACCCTACTCTTTTACAAGAGTTTGATGTCTTCAAATTAACACAATGGATGGGTGTATGTTACAAGCACAAGGGGGTCAATGTTAGCTTGGGTGTAGCCAATCATGGAACTACTTTCGAGGCCGTTTTGGGGCCGCAACATTGCGATGCATTTCTAGGTGAATATTTGAATTTTGCACGGACCCGTGCTCTCACTAGCATTTTTACCGACTTCATGAAGGCACACTGGTGTAATAATGAGACACAATCTATTTGTTCAGAACATTGCATAGCTCGACACATGGCATCTCTACATTGCTTCACGCAGCGTAGTCTCTGGCCTACGCCACCTGATCACTTATTATCACACAGCCTTTTACTATAGCTCTGCCACCTATCACTAGGCACGCACCCATCCAAATCATTAAAATTGAAGGTTGGACTTGAGAGACCACTGTGTTGGTTCTTGCCGTAATAATTAAATGCAATCTATCACTACAACACAATCTCTGGCTTGACTACCTGTCATCATGTAGCCTTTTGCTGCTTCTTTGCTCGCACGTCATGCAAATCATAGGTTGGCTTAGAGAGACCACTGCACTGGTTTTTGGCATCATAATGAGATGTAATCTATCATTTTGAGCATCGCCTCAGCACAGCAGTCTCTAGCATGACCACCTATCATCGCCCAAAATTCAAGGTTGTCTTGGAGAGACCACCGCACTGGTTCTTAGAGTTATAGCTCCATTACCTATTTTTACGTATTACAAGAGGAGATCTATGAAAGCCACCATGCTAGTTCTTGGAGTTATATATTTGTGTACCAAGGAAAATATATTCCGTTGTGCAACCAAGCAAAATGCAATTGACAATATGGCTTTTGAGGGGTCTCCTTTAGGGGAAAGGGCCATATCTATGTGCATTATACAATATCCACATGCCATTTCTATCCAATGGCATCCTAGATATTGTATAATGCAAGTAGATACCTTGTCCCTAAAGGGGACCCCTCAAGGTCCATATCATCAATTTCATTTTTTGAAAGTTTAATTGTATTTTTCTAGATGTATCTCCATGCAACCACAACAGTGGGGTCGTTGGAGTTATTTTAGAGCTATTTTGGTCATAAACCAAGGAAATTGTAGTCCTTTCCTGGAATTTTAGTTCTTGTTGCAATAAATATAAATTATGGTAAAAGTACAATTTATCGAGTGAAAATTGAGCAAAAGAGATTACATTGAACAAAGGATCTTACATTTATAAAAACTTAGAAATTGCTGAGTGCCTTAAACAAATGATTACAGGTAGCGGCCATAACCATTCAAATACAAATATAAAAGTTAACAACAGTGCATATTGAGACCCTCAAATTGAACAAAAACAGATTACATAAATGCCTTAGAGACCAAAACATTACATCCAGTGAGCCAAAGGATAATTGAGCTCGCCCAAAAGATTACATCCAGCTATTGCTGAGATCCTTGTTTCAGCAAGAGGAAATTTGTACAACTCAGTTTTCCGCTAGCTAGCTTATTGCATTAAAATTATTTAGGGAGCCAAAGGTGGATACGATGGAGATGAGTAGAGAAGTCAACCAAAAGTCGAGTCCGACCTTTCAAGAGCTAGTCTCCTAGTAAAATTTTGTCTAAGATTAGGATGGAGGGTAGTTTAGACTCTTCCGTCGACACTGGGAGTAGCCTAGCCATGTTTGCATGCTGCATTAATTCTAGTAATATAGGAATTCTGCAACTCATTAGACACATGTGGGGGCAAGGGAATCCGAAATCCTCTCTATGGTTAAGGGTAATCTGCTGGTGGATTTGAGCAAGCTAACTAGTTCCAAGAACCCTATAGTTAACAAGATCCTTCTGGCCGATCAATGCGTGCCTGTCTCTAAGGTAAGATCGTCTTTTCACACCACTAGCTACTTGCCTAGGGCAATGTGCTCTAGTGTTTGGGCCAGTTTTAATCTACGGTCTTTTTGGGACTAACCACCCCCAAATAAAGCTCAATAGTTTAATTTTTCTTTTTTTTAAAGTATATCTCTTCTATCTATTAAAGAAAAGGTTTCCCTTACATTGCAGAGGACGTTTATGTGCAGTCTTTATCAATCCTCACAATAAGACAAAGCACCCATAGATGCGCGCACAGACGCGTTTACTGAACTAAATAAAAAACTTACGGGCGCGTCTATTTTCGCGTCTGGAGACCCGCGTCTAATTGCACGTCTATATATCAGACACACGCGCGTATAGACGCATAGTTAGACGCATAAATAGACGCGCTTGTAAACGCGTTTATAGATGCACATATAGACACAAGTCAAATAGACAAACGCATATATAACTGCATTTTTAAACGCACTGATAGACGTGCTTTATTTTTTTAAAAAAATTTTACAGAATGCTGTGTATGTTGTGTATGCTATATAGTTACAAGAATCCCATATCCACATTGTGTAATTCAATTCTTACAGCCAACCTCATTTTAATTACAATTCCAAATAAAACATTACAACTCCAAAACGCAATAAAATTGAAAGTTAAAAAAGTGCTTGTATATACATATAGCACGAAGCTAAGCCATGTCATGTGGTTTCAAGTACAAAAAATAAGAGGAGTGTATATACAAGAGGCACAAAGCCAAGCCCATGGCTTTAAGTACAAAAAAGAGTAGCTAGCAGTACTTGTATGATTAATCTATGTTCTCCAGGTCGTCGCTCCCTTCCACGCTCCCTTCTGTGCTCCCTTCTATGCCTCCTTCCTCCTCTTCCTCATCGTCTTGTGCACGGGCCTGTAAACAAGGGACAACATATATCAATGTATGAAAAATCAAATCTTTACTTATAATTTTGGCATTATTTAATTACTTTCAAATACCTGTGGGGCCGCTCTAGTAGCTCGGGTATACTGCTCCTCAGTAATCAACCCGTCATCATAGAAGTGCCTCCATGTATCTCCTCTGCGATGGTGGCAGTGGTAGGCTGTCTCCATAGGAGTAGGGTATCTGCCCACGATCTCAAGCTGCATGACCGCGACACACTTTGCGGAGGGATTAGTACAAAGAAACAACCTCCTAATAAACTACATAAGCAATATAATTTGAGATCGATACTTACAAATTGGGCCTCCCATGATTCAACACCCCCTGCTCCAAAATGCGTGCTTCCATATTCCTCCATCTGGATCCTCCGTGCCTCCACGTGTTGCAGACTGGGGTCCTCCCTCGCTGACTTCATTGTCTTCTTTCACTCACGCTTATGAGCGGTGTGGGGCAGGCCCCTTGGAGGTTGACTTGCCTCAAGCCTGGCAAGCTCCGTTAGTGCCTGCCTCTTAAGCGAAGATCTTTTATTGCTAAGTATCGTAACAATCTTTGACTTGGCCCATTTATCTATGAACTGGTGATTGGGGGGGTTAGGATACCTAGAGCGAACAGTAGCGAGGGTCTCATCAGCCAACCTCTTTGGGTGGTCTTTGTAGTGGATAAAGCAATCTCTGTAATTGTTAGCAATCACAGAGTGCATGAAGGCCATGATGTCCTTCCCCCGCGCATCCATCAAGATGCCTCCTGTCTGAGTGATGTCATAATAAATCGTACCATCACCTAGAGGCACGTATAAATCATCTGAATCATCATCCTCCCCACTGCCACATGGCCCAAAGCACTGTGCCATGCATCCCCCACCGCTCTCCCTGCTACTACGCCTGCTACCCTGTCATGTTGAGCTCGTACGCTGGCCACTCATAGCTGGAGACTGCACGGGACTACGCTGACCACTCGTAGCTAGAGAACCGAGTCTCGACAGCACAAGAGTATGTCAACGGATCTATGAGACAGAAGGACCTCCTGACGGCATGGGGGAAGGGGCATAAGACGGGATGGCAGAAGGGACATAAGACGGCAAGGGGGAAGGGGCATAAGACGGCTGTGCTGACTCTGCTGGGGTGATCTCAGGCAATGTGGGGTGGCTTGGAGTCTATAGTGTCGACTCCTAGCGAGTGTTTAGAGTACCCATCATATACCCGTATAACTCCGTAGGACTAGGAGGGTGCCCTAAAAGGTTATATAAGTCCTTTCAAATAGATTCCGAGGGATCAGGTGAGCTGGAAGCGCTTCCTGGCCACATGTTGAACTGGAAAAAAGGAAAAAAATCTATTACTGATGAGCTGAGAAGAAAGGGGAAGAAAAGAGAGGCTTACTGTCAGAGCGCGTCTATAGACGCGTCTGATTTGCACGTCTATAGATGCGTCTAATAGAGCGTTTAACAGCTCATCTAATAGAGCATCTAATAGAGCATTTAACAGAGCATATAATAGAGCGTCTAACAGAACGTCTATCGATGCGTCTGTCTGTGTCTGCAAACAGGCCAGACGCGTGTTTAGACACGCCTGTAGATGCACTTTTAGATGTGCTCTGAGACACACCTATAGACGCGCTTCGATAGACAAGATTCCTAAAAAGTAGAAAAGGACATTGCACCCGACACAAAAAGGTGACACTGATACCCAGATCATGCGCTTCTTGGATACGAGAAAGTACAAATCTAGAGAGAGCAAACTTCCAAACAAGATCAACTGCAAAAAGACTTACTTGGATAGAGGTATGGAAGGTTCTTCTTTCTTTTTCAAAGTTGCTTCTCTCCTTGTTCGTCCTCCTCTCCTTTAAGCTTAGAAGTAAGTGTGGGTGCCTTCCTTTTGAGTGTAAGCTTGGAAGTAAGTATGGGAGCCTTCCTCTTAAGCGTCGAAACTATGGATCTACTAATAAGAAAGGAAGCAAGCCGTGCGAAGTATAAGTAATGTGAAGAAAAGCAAAGCGAGCGGCGTGCTAAAAAGCAGGTTTAAAATCCGCATCTATAGTCGCGTCTATAGGCACGTCTAAATACACAGAGTAGACACGCTTTTAGACGCACCTTTAGACGTGATTTTAGACGTGCTTTTAGACGTGTTTTGAGATGCGCCACAGAGTTTAAATTAAACATTTAAAGAAGAGCAAATTTGGTGGGTTGTTTGTTTGTAGGATGTCTTCATCTTCAACAAGTAGCTCCAGTGAGGATGAATCCCTCCATATCCACCATCGCAAAATGTGGTTGGAGCAAAAAATCAAATGTCTGTGTGATCGATGTCGAGGAAACATGTATCGTGCACGCAGGATTACACTCAATCATATCTCAAAGTATGGAGAATGGGATGTGACCGTAAACAGGGTAAGGGTTTGTAAGTTAAGGTTGATTGAGATACCTATGGGTATTCATATGTTTGAGTTATGATCCTGTTTTAATTTGATACAGGATGCAGTGCCAACCAGCATATGTTACCCTATGCTCGTCGTGAGGAGACAAAGCGTCGGCGATATGAGGTGGGATCTTCAGGAGGGACCGTTATGGATGCATGGAGTGATGGTGATAGTAGCCCTCCGCCATTACCTCATGAAGCCGTGGAGGAGGAGGTGTTTGATGATATGGTGCAGGATTTATATGTCCATCAAGGGAGGATAATAGCATGGAGCAGGATGATATCTTTACTGCAGCATTGACTCCACTGTTTGAGGGGTGCACATTCTCTGTTCTACATGCCTCCCTTGAGTTACTAAACTTGCAAACCATCTATGGATGGAGCAATGCAATTTGAATGAATTACTCAAGTAAGCTTTAAAGTCGATTTTGCAAACATGGTGAATTATGCTAGTGGGTCAATTACTCGAATGCTTTTCCTCATTTATGGTCTTCACGTGCAGGCTATTGTGTAAAATGCTTCCAAGGGAGAATAAACTACCGACCTCAAGAGATATGGCAAGGCAACATGTGACCTCTCGTGGGAGGATTAGATTACAAGCGCATCCATGCATGTGTCAACGATTGCATCTTGTTTGGTGGACTATATAAGGATGCAAGAGAGTGTCCTACTTGTGGAGAGGCAAGATATAGAGCAGATCTCAAAACCTTGGACGTGCCTCGTAAGGTATTGCAACATTTTTCCATAATCCCTCGCATCCAACATATGTTCAAGTGCAAATCTATTGCAGAGCTCATGTCATGGCATTCCTCCCATCGATCAACCGATGGCAAGTGGAGAGCTCCCGCGGACTCTCCTGCATGGAAGCATATTGAAGACACATGGCCAAGCTTCAAGGAAGAACCTAGGAGCTTGAGACTTGGATTGGGTATGGACAGTGTGAACCCATTTGGTCTCAAAAGCATGTCTTACAGTGTATGGCTAGTGGTATTGGTGAATTACAATCTTCCACCCTCTCTGGCTATTAAGAAAGGACATGTCATGCTGTCCCTTCTAATTTCAGGGAAACATAAAGTCAAAAACCCTGATGTTTATTTGGAGCCTTTGATTGATGAGCTAGAGATACTTTGGAGAGGTATCGAGGTGCATGATGTGAGCAGGCCTCCCTCGTCACGAGACTTCAACTGCAAAGCAATCTTGATGTGGACGATGCATGACTTCCCAGGCTATGGCGAGTGTTCAGGTAAGCATTGCATTTTTAATTATGAATAGGCAAAGGATGTGGCACCCTAAACCCACCTTCCACTCTTAATTGCATCTATTGTTCAGGTCTCACTACATCGGGTTACCATGCATGTCGTGTTTGTGGTCCTTCACTAGTTGCCTCACGGGCAGACGCATTGAATAAGGTCATCTATGAGAATCACCATCGATTTCTCCCACCTGATCATCCTAGATATGTTGCCCCTTGGAATGAAGTCCTCCCACAATCACTCACCGCGGGAGATTGGATGAGAATTTGGGATGGTTCCACGACTCCTCCACCACTTGGCATGAGCCAGTAAGGGTTTGTAACTATTGGCTGGAAGTAAAGATTGGCTATATTGGCTGAAAGTAAAGATTGCACGCTAACACTTTATTTTGTTTAGATACTCCATCTTTTATTGATTACCATATTGGTCCCACCTCAAGATCAATCACCTGCTTGATCCCATGCATATCTTCAAGAATGTGGCATCTACCATTTGGGAGCATTTGAATGGGACACGAGATTCGGCAGGCATAAGGGAGGATCTACATACCACAGGGAGGATGCGTGAAGCTTGGCCTCAAGAGAGACCAAATGGGCGTGTTTTTTTACCTCGTGCACCATGGATGTTATCAAAGCTAGAGATGGCAACGGTGAAGTGCGCTATTACTACAATTCGTACTCCCACTGGATGCATGAGGTGTTTGAATGCCGTACTATACATGCACAATGGTTGTTCTTCCTGGAGCACTTCATGAAGACCTTGAAGGGCTTTGTGAGACAAAATGCAAGACCCGAAGGTAGCATGGCCGAGGGTTGGTTGGTACAAGTGTCACTTGTATATATTTCTGAGTTTCTTGTTGATGTGGATAGCTCTCTCCCATGACTATGGAGAGATGATGAAGACCTAAGGATGACCTCTATTGTGCCTCAAGGAAAAGGATGCAACAAAGTAATAGACACGGAGTTGCATGATAGTATCAACCTCTTTTGCGTGCTTAATAGTGATGTGATGAAAAGATGGGTGACAAGATATGAGGATGCAAAGGCAAGAAGACAAGAAGAAAGGGCCCTCTTTCGTACACACCACGGATCTCGTGTGCCATACCCTCAGTATCTAAGAGCACTTCCAAAGGATATTCATGTGGATTGGCTACTTGATGAAATGGAGAAAGCAGAGAAAGATGAGGGGATGCATATCACAATGGAAGAATGGGAGTATGCTAGGGGATGCATGAGCAAGGTCGGTATATAGAATGTTATGCATAAGTTAAGAGCTTTCAATAATTTAGATTGCTTATTTAATTGATTTTTTCTTGGTGTAATGCACTATGTTCAATGCTATATGGTGTGAGGGAAAGCATTTCGAACACAACAGATTGATGATAAGAGAAACACACAAGATTGCGGCGTCATTGCTAGCTTTGAGGGAGCCAATGAAGCCATGGATGATTATTGTGGCATAATCCAAGATATTATTATGCTTGACTTTCGACGCTTCTTTGTGTATGTTTTGGATGTAAAGTGGTTTAAGGACGTGGTGGAAAGAGGCCCTAATGCAACAATCAAACGCCATGCAAGTGGCTTTGTAACTATTGACTCCACAAAGTTTTGGCAAAGTAGGAAGGACACACTAGTACTACCGCAACAATGTGAACAGGTATTATGCACACATATAAAAATACTCGCTTTTAAATATTTGATGCAAGAAAAGTAACATGATTGTATTTGTGTTTGAATTAGGTTGTCTATCAACCAATGGTGGATAATAATAGATGATGGCATGTCATACCTATGCCACGTTCCAAAGTGATGTATAGTACATTTACTAATATGGAGCGTATGGAGGATGATCATGGCCATGGACGTGATGATGACCGTGATACAAGAGAGGAGAATGATCATGAGATAGGAGATACAGATATTGAGGCCATTACCTGTGAGGACGAGCCTACCATTCGAGATGCTGATTTCGATGAGCACATGAGTGGCACAAGTAGTAGTGGGTTGAATGTATTTGTAGATCTAAACACTTGTTTGGATTTTGAAGTAGATAGTTTGGCAAGGGTTGATCTCATTGAGGATGAGATTGAACCGTAGCCCCATAATTGATATTGGCAAAACTATTTTACATATTGTCTCATTCTCCTCGTCTCACTTAATTCTTGTATATGTGGGCTTGCAAAAAATTATGTGCTTTGGTAATCATGGGCAATGTTTGGAAAGCAATGATGTACACCAAAATCTCTCTTTCTGTATTCTCTGGTTTGCGTCTATTTACGTGTCTAAATGCGCGTCTGATTCTCAGTGTAAACGCACAAATAAACGCGCTAATACACGTGCAAATAGACACGCTAATAAACGCGATGTTAGATGGGCCCGTATTTTCTCAGGTTAGACGTGCACGTAGACGCGGTAATTTACGAGCAAATAGACGAGCTTTTAGATGTGCATTTAGATGCGCCCGTAATTCCTCTACTAAAGCAACGCCTATAGATGCGCCCACTATTTTGCGCATCTACCAAGCGCGTCTATAGTTGCTTTGTGTTGTTGTGCCTCACATTTTCCACATAGGATTGTTTGCACTTGAGGTATCCAAACTTCCAAAAAGCAAAATGGGATAAATTTTATTGTTAGATCAATGATTTTCTCATCATTTTGAGCTTCCAAAAGACCTTTGTTCTTGTAGTCAATTGTACCTGCGTAGTGACAAGATTTTGAAAATTGGGTCTCCACTAGTGTGAGCATTTCTACTCCATGTGAGTACAACACAATCACCTTATATGAGAAGGTAGATATGATTGCGATCACGGAGCATCGAGGGGGGAACCAACTAGACATGCTACAGATGAGTGGGTGAGCAGAAGATTAGCAGGGGAGCAGATGCAGTGACGAGAGTGGGAGGAGGGAGCGTGAAGCAAAGTAGAGCAGGGGCAAAAAAGAGATAGAGGATAGAGGAGGGGTGTGGAGAAAAGTAGCAGAGCATGGGTGGATCAGAGCAACGTAGTAAAATGCCAAATGCCACGGATCTTATATATATTATAAAGTTTGCGCCACCGCAGAGGCTGGAGGCCGGGGTTCCATCCAAATTAATTGCAGGCCACCGTGGTGGAATCCCCTAAATGGGCTAGTAATCATGAAGAAGACGCCATGTGGTGCCACTCCAATGGCTAGTAATTAACTTAGCCACAATAGACGTGGCTAATGAGAGCCACCACCATCGAGCAATAATTCTCATTACGATGTCTAATCACTCGTTACCATGTACTCTAGTTCTCTACTGAGCATGCGAGCCCAGTGATTGGTAATTTTTACTGCACTTGTAGTGATCATGCATGCTAAAGCACGGTGGTGGGTGAGCGGTGGGACAGTGCAATTGTAGCCACAATAGACGTGGCTGATGATAGCCACCACTATCAGGTAGTTATTCCCACAAAAGTAAATCATGAAGCCTAATCACTTTTAATCCCTCATTACCATAATTTACTGCACTCCTAGTAATCATGCATGCAAGCCCAGTGGTGGTAAAACACTTATTTCATTAATTTTGGACTCATATGTCTACATTTGGAATATTCCTAAAACTCCTTCCCAAATGAAAGTTTACTTTATGAAAATGTTATTCGAGAATCAAAAGTTTACTTTTTGGCAGTGTCATTTTCATGTAATAAATTTTAGAATATCTCTCTATAATGTTGCACTTAATAACAATTTAAATTAATAAAAGTAATTTAAATGTATGAAAAAATTATATGTATGCATGCATGCATGTATGTATGTATAGATGCATGCATACATACATGCATGTATGGATGGATATATGTATGTATGTATGTATGTATGTATGGCCCACGCATGACATTAATTTACCATAAGAGTCCTCGAAAATCTTCAAGATATCATAATAGTATTAACAAACACCTTTTGAGAGTTTAAAAACTCTAAAATCTATAGATATGGAGTCACACACAATGCTGCACATGCATGCATGGAACATGCATGTCCTTGGTTCATCGATTAAAGGCCATTCACTACAAGGCACAGGTCCTTTTCTGATAGAAATACTACCTTTTTTACACTAAAAAGTTTTTTTTTAATGGGCGTAAAGGCCGGTATTTACGTCGCTATAAGCATCAAAAAATAACAGTCGCTATATAGCGACACTGGTAAGCATCGCTATATAGCAACACTAGTAAACGTCACTATATAGCGACACTGGTAAATGTTGCTATATAGCGACGATTAACAGAAGCTTTAAAAAAACATTAGTGGGACTAAACAGGGCTACAGGCTCGCTACAGGAAGCCCTATTTTGCCCCACTAATGTTTTTTTTAAAGTAGTTACAAAAGAATGTTGTTTGTTACAAAATTTCCTTTGTGAAAAGGGTGATACAAAATTGCTCAAATGAGCTGAGCGACAGAAGCATATACATGTCGAAGATATACAACATTGTTTGTTACAAAATTACCCTTTCGAAAGAGAGGAGAAAAGAAGAAAAGAGGGGAAAAAAGAGAAAAAGAGAGAAAGCATATGCTTATGAAAAGAAGAGAAAAGAAAATGAAAGAAAGAAAATAAGAGAGGGAAAAAGAAGAGAAAGAAGAGAAAGGAAGAGGGGAAAAGAGAAGGGTATGCTCATGCACAAGCATAAGCATATGAGCATAAGCATAGGCAAACACATATGCTTATGAAAAAAAGAGAAAAGAGGATGAAAGAGAGGAAATAAGAGAAGGGAAAAGAAGAGAAGGAAGATGAAGGAAGAGGGGGAAAAAGAATGAAAAAAGAGAGGGAAAAAGAAGAGGGGAAAAGAGCATAAGCATAAGAGAAGGAAAAAGAAGAGGGGAAAATAAGAAAAGAGAGGAGAAAAGAAGAAAAGAGGGGAAAAAAGAGAAAAAGAGAGAAAGCATATGCTTATGCTTATGCATGAGCATATGAGCATATGCTCATGCATAAGCATAAGCTTATAAGAGAGATACATAGACAAATGAATATGCTTATGAAAAGAAGAGAAAAAAGGATGAAAGAGAGGAAATAAGAGAGGGGAAAAGCAGAGAAAGAAGAGAAAGAAAGAGGGAAAATAGAAGGAAAAAAGAGAGGGGAAAAGAAGAAAAGAGAGGAAAAAAGAGAAAGCATATGCTTATGTTTATGCATGAGCATATGAGCATATGCTTATGAAAAGAGGAGAAAAGATGATGAAAGAGAGGAAATAAGAGAGGGGAAAAGAAGAGAAAGAAGAGGGAAAACGAGAAGAAAAAAGAGAGGGAAAAAGCATATGGGCATATGAGCATATGCTCGTGCATAAGCATAAGCATAGGCAAATGCATATGCTTATGAAAAGAAAAGAAAAGAGGATGAAAGAGAGGAAATAAGAGAGGGGAAAAGAAGAGAAGGAAGAGGAAGGAAGAGGAGAAAAGAGTGTGAAAAAAGAGAGGGGAAAAGAAGAAAAGAGAGGAAGAAGAGGAAATAAGAGAGGGAGGAAAAGAGGGGGGAAAGAGGGAGGAAAAGAGGAAAAGAGGGGAAGAAGAGGGAATAAGAGAAGAGAGGGGAAGAAAGGGTTCCTACACCCATCACTGCAGCTAGCGCTTAAAGCGCTAGCTACAGACCAATGCAAATAACAGAAACAAAAAAAGGAAAAAAGAGGAAGCACTTTCTTACTTGGAAAAGTCCCGCTCTCGGTGTTTCATGGACTAGCCCTACAAAAGAGAGGAAACATTCCATTTTTCAAATAACTAGTTAGAGGAAGGAGGAGTTTGGAGAAGCAACTTTCCAAAGGAATTGGATTGAGGGGACAAGCATAAGCCTACAAACAAGGAGAAAGCACGAAAGGAACGGAAAGAGGAGGAAGAGAAATACCAAAAAGAGAAGAGCAAATCTCGTTTTTTATCCTTAATCTCTGAAAATCAAGCATGAAAATTAGCACATAGGCTTAGTAATGCAAGGAGAAACATGCTTTAACTCTCACAAAATGAAATCTCACAAAAAATGAACCTACATTGCTTAAAGAGACACACCTTGAAAAACTTCCTTTCACACAAGTAGAGAGGGACAAGGGTGGAGAGGGAGCACAAGTGTGCATGGGGAAGGGGCTTGGTAGGGGTGAGGAGTGTAGGGAATAGAGGAGGAAAGCGAGGTCATTGAATAGAGGAGGAAAGTGTGGGAGCAGAGATTTTTGCTTTTCTCACAATAGAGTTATGAAAGACAGTGTTGCACAGGGTTTCAGGTTTTAGTCTCCCAGCGTCGCTATATAGCGACACTGGTCATTCGTTATATAGCGACACTCATAGTCTAAAAGTGTCGCTATATAGCAATACTCATACCCTAAATGTGTCGCTATATGGTGACACTTAACCCTAAAGATCGCTATATAGAGACCTTTACCCCTAAGTGTCGCTATATACTGATACTTATACCCTAAAAGTATCGGTATATAGTGATGCTTATATCCTAAAAGTGTCGCTATATACTGATACCCTAAAAGCATCGCTATATAGTGATGAAACAAGGCAAAGCGTCACTATATTGTGACGGTTCGGGACACTTGATTTAACAAGAGAGGGAAGGAGCTCATGGGTGGCTATTTTTTGGATCTTAATGGATTTCCTTGGATTTTTTGTTGTGACTTTGGAGGTGTGCAGATGGAAGGGATGAGTGAAAGCTTGTCAAATGATGCACCAATGCTTGGGAGTACAGAGTGGCTTATGGAGAGTTTGTATTTTCATTGCACTCATTGCAAGCGAGAAGTACGACATTAATGCCATATTGTCATGCGCCACTTGAGGATGTATGAGGAGGAGCCCAAACTAGTACTATTAGCCAGAAAAGAAATCAGGACCAGAGGCTAGAGGCTAAAAATGGCGACGCTCGAGGGCCATAGAGGAAAGGAGAATGTGAGGGCAAAATGTTATCATGGGAGAAAAAAAGAAATTAGAAGGGAAGGGAATGAAGAGGGAGACTATGACATAAGGGGAAAGGGAGAGGGGGAAGAGAAGTGTGTACATGATGGGAGAAGCAATGTAAAGATGGAGACATCAAGGGAAGAGGACCATGCTTTATTTTGAAAGGAAGGGAAGGGAGAAATCAAAGTACTAGCTAGGTGGCTTTACAAGAATGAGCGTGTCTCATCAAGGAATAGCCCCCTCCTTTTATAGCCAAGAGAGAGGGTCTCTCCCAATAAATGCATCCTCCCACATGCCTGGTGTGTGTGGAAGAGTCTCCCATGTGGGCTAGGCAGTTACACACTTTCAATTGTGTGTGATAATGCTTGGCCACATTTTTCCACATATATTAACTCCCATATCCCAAGTCTATGATACTCCCTTGGTCTCTTCCCAATTTTATAATACATTCAAACATCTAGGAGGACAAGTGGAGGGTTGGCACAAGGAATCTTGCCACCTCATCCTACTTTCCCCATTATTTAACTTGCATCCTTGGACTATCTATACCTCCCCCACATGGGCCTATCCTATATGGAGGGAATAACCCAATATAATATCCATCTCCACCTATTTTATATTACTTCTCCCATGGACTTTGAGCCATATCTCACTAAATGCAGCCTAGGTGGAGGGGTGGCACATGGAGGAGCCATGCCACCTTACATTTTATAATATTACTACCATGGATCACACCTTATGGGTCCTCTTACGTGGAAGGGTGGCACATGGTCATGCCCTGCCACCTCAACCCTGGGCCCTATGCACACCATATTTTATTATACTATTGCCACACATACAAACACATACACATATTAATGCCTTTTTCCTTAAACAAATTTATCCATAACAGTTTTCCCCCCCTAGGCAGGGAATGCACAGCATTTCCATGCCTGGGTCCATCACGCACAAAGAAGGGCTTGAGATAACGCTTATTGATCACCTTCCTATGATATGGCTCATGCAGCTCTGAACTTTGTATAGACCCATTGCTACATTCCCTGATGGCTTTGTGTGGACTGGTCCACAGTGGTAGAAACTTCTTATCCATTTGGTGGTCCAATCTATTATCAAAGCATAGCACAACATCCCCCTCAGTAAAGTGTCTTTCCCATCCCTTGCGAATCTTAGCATCCAAGCGGGCCTTTTGTCGAATCTTTTGAATCTCTGTTTGATGTAGGGCAAGGTGTCGGGTTTCATCTAGCTTCTCAAGTTGCACCAACCTGGCCTCTACGAGGCCTCTACATGTTCATCTTCTGTCATCCTCTCTTCTTGTGCCAATCGCAAAGCTAGAATCTCTATCTCTAGTGGTAAAATGGCCTCAGTACCATATACCAACTCAAAAGGAGTGTGACCTGTAGATGTTTTATGAGTGATGTTGTAAGCCCATACGGCTTCTATAACCTTCTGATCCCACTGGCTCCTATTCCCTGTGGCCATTTTTCCCATGGTTTTACAAAGGAGGCCATTGGTCCGCTCCGTTTGACCCATGGATGCTGGATAATAGATGCTAGAAGTGCGATGATCAATACCCATGCGATCCATGAGTAACGCCACTGCTTCATTTAAGAATGGACTCCCATGGTCAGAGACTATTTCCATGGGTGTCCCAAACCTTGTGCAGATATGTTCAAATATGAAATTTGAAATTGCCTTACCATTTGCAGCAGGGAGGGCGATAGCTTCAGCCCACTTAGTGACATACTAAGTGGCTACCAAAAGATACTTCTTTTCGTAGGCAGTCATGGGCAAGGGCCCGACAAAATCTATTCCCCACTTCTTGAACAGATGGATGGACATCACTGGGTGATGTTTCCCAGGATGCAAATCCTTCCTACTAGTTGGCATGGTTCAGAGATTTTGCAATACAAAGTGACATCCTTGAACAAGGTCGGCCAATAGTATCCAGTATGTAAAATCTTCTTAGCTGTATAGTCACTGGCATAGTGGCCTCCACAAAATCCATCATGATAATGCTTTAATACCTTAGGTACTTCATCTGCATCAATGGCCCATCTTAGTATCCCATCCATGCCTTGACGGTACAACACCCCATCAAAGAGGGTGTAGTGCCTACTATCTTCTTTCTCTCATAGCTAGTACTTTTTGGAGGAAAGGAGAAAGTAGTCAGAAACCTGTAGATACCACCATACCATGGATCCCCCACTTCTATGGCTACTATAAGGGTTACATCGAGGCACTCCTCTAAATCAATCAAAGCATTCTTCAAGTTGGAACAACCCCCTTTTACAATTTTGAAAGAAAAATCATATTCTTGTCGAACTGCCAACAATTTGGCCAATCGGCCCATGGGATTTGGTGATTGAAGAACCTGCTTTGCAAGACCATTGCTAGAGATTATAATGAAGGACTTTCCAGCCACATAATGCTTAAATTTCTCAATGCAAAAAACCAAAGACAAGGCATGCTTGTCAGCCTCTGAGTAGCATCGTTTGGTGTCGAGCAATTGTTGAGAAGCAAATCGAACGGGATACATGAACCGATCCTCCCCTTGTTGGAGAAGAATACCTACCAGAGTGTGCTCACCAAACCCAGGATTGATATAAAAAGTCTTTGACCAATCTGGATTGCGTAGAATGGGTTCTTGATTTGTGCAAACCCATGATCACAATCCTCATCCCAAGAGAAATCAACCCCATCTTTTAATAGCATAGTCATGGGTCATGTCAAAGTAGCATATTGATCAATGAAGTAGCGATAGTATCCTGCTAGATTGACAAATGAGCGTACCTGAGGTTTGGTTGTTGGCAGTGAGAGCTTGAGGATGGCCTCTACCTTCTCGGGGTTGGGCTTGACACCCTCGGATGAGACAATATGTCCCAGTAACCTCCCTTGAGTGGCTCCAATGGTGCATTTCTCTGGGTTGAGACTGCCATTCACATCATTGACCCTTTGAAAGGCCAACCTAACCTTCATGATGTGCTCCTTACGTGACGAGAATATACAAAAATCATCTAAAAACACCTCCAAGAAATCCCCCAAATAAGGAGCAAACACCATCTGCATAAATCTTTGAAAGGTAGCAGGAGCATTGGTGAGGCCAAATGGCATTACTTTGAATGCAAATGTCACCCAGGGTGTGGCAAATGTGGTTTTAAGCACATCTTCTTTGGCAATTATGATTTGATAAAACCCAAAGTAACCATCACAGAAAGTATACATCTCATAACCACTTACCTTCTCAAGAATGAGGTCTTGAAAGGGAAGAGGATGATGGTCCCTCTTGGTGGCTGCATTGAGTTTCTTATAGTCGATGCAGACCCACCACTTGTTGTTTTTCTTTGGGGTGACTACCACCAGTGAAACCCATTCAGTATTGTGAATCGAAACAATAAACCCAGCTTCTACAAGATTTTGCAACTCCGAGCACAAAGCATCGGTCTGTAGGGGCCCTAATCTTTGATACTTCTGAGCCACAGGCTTCGCATTAGGCTTCAGCTCTATCTTGTGCTCTATGGCAGTCACATGGCGAAGGTGGTCGTAGCTAGTTGCAAAGAGGCCAGAGAAATCTTTGAACATTTCTAGGAACTCGTCTTTCTCACTTGGAGTGAGGTTTGCGGAAAGCATATATTGAAGCTGTTGAGGACTACTTGTTAACTTTTCTGTAGGTGGCGGGGTCGGAGACACCCCCATCATGTAAACTTCCTCCTCTGAGAACTCCTCCCCCCCATCTGATTCTTCCATTGATTCAGACACCGAGGATGAGAGAGTATCACTGTCTTGCTCCTCTTCTTCTTTTGGTTCCGTGGCACTTGGTTGCACTGGGATCTTCTTCTTAGAAGCACCAAAAGACATGTGTCCTGTCTTCCAATAGTTGATTGCATCACTCTTTCTCAACCATGGTCTCCTGAGTATGGCTGGGTAACTCCTACCTATATCTTTAATGTCTACTACATAGAAATTGACGGTGGTGGTCAACCCATTCACAGTGATGGGAAAATCCTCAATGACTCCTAGGGTGGCGAGTCATCAACCATCTGCTACCTTGATTCAAGTGGAGGAATGCCTTGTACATTTCAAATTCAATTTCTTCATGATTCGGGGCACCATGATATTACATGCAGCTCCCCCATCAACACACACATTTTTGACACGGCAATAATCTATGATGACATCGACTGTATGTGGGTGCCGATCAATTTCTTCAGAGATAGAAGATACCTCTCTTACCTTTCCCTTATTCTTGTTCCTCCTTGTTGAGAGCCCTTGTTGCAGCTCACGTCTCACCTTAGGGCTTAATGCTATTAGTTGAGGGAGCGTGATGCTCAAAGAATGATGAGCAAGGTCCTGAACGACCGAATAGTCTTCTTGCCCCAAGCTGATGGGAAAATCCAAGGGCGACCACTTACTCCTATGAGATCTTTTAGTCTTCTCTATTGGTGGGTCTACCATCTCAGCATCTGAGGGCTCTGAGAAGGACACCTCCTTCCTGGGGCGGCCTGGTCCACGGTTGGGAGAGGGGTCTGAGGTGGTACGACTTCTTTTCCTGAGGTCAAGGATCTCTACATCAGAAACTTGAGTGCCAGATTCACTTAGAAGATTCACCCTTGGAATATTGGGACATTCCGTGCGATAATGAACTTTCTGGTGGCACTCGTAGCATACAACATTAGCTCGGTCTCTTGGAGGGTGGTTGGCTTGATTTCTGATGCCCACCATCTCAAGCCGAAGATCATTCAGGGCCTTGGCTAGGTCATTGACTCTGGGTTCTTTTCCAGGAGGGGCCTCTTTAGCTTGAGGGGCCGAGGGAGTAAAAAGGAGGGGGGCTCGTGGGCGAGGCTGGGGAGATCTTCGAGACAGAGGGTGAGAATATACACCTTGTTGAGGGTAAGCATCTAAGGGAGGACCATACATTTGAGGTGGAGGTGGTGGATACATCCCTGATGAGGGGTGGGGGTATGCCCCTGAGTTTGACCCCCCAAGTTGTTGTTGCAAAAATTGAGGGGGTTGCAAAGGGACAATCGTCTTCTTTGAAGCAAGATTAGACTGAACTTTATCAAACTTTTGAGCAATCTCATTTGCTAGCACCATAGTTTCTAGATTCTCCCATTTAAGCTTGAGGCGGAATTCATCACTTGCTCCTACTACAAGGTAGCCTAGTGCTAAGTCATTCCAGCTCGAAATCCAGCATTGTCCTCTTGTGTGGCAATTAAACAGTCCAGGAGCACGGCCACTCAATCCACATATCGATGCGTCGTCTCACCTTCTGACTACTTCAAGTTTTCCACCTGCACGTACACATTATTCTACTTCTCTTCTTTGCCGAAATACTCAATCATGACTGCTGTCAACCTTGGCCAGCTTTGGTGAATGTCTTTGGCCTACTTCTCATACCACACTTGAGCCAAACCCTCTAGAAATGTGGGAAGAACCAACAGCCATCTGTCATCAGTAAGAAAGTTGAGAGAAACACAATGGTGCTTGAAGGCCACAAGATACTCATTTGGATTTTCTTCAACCCATCCACAAAACATGAGAATGTTAGCCATGCTTGGAGAGTGGAAAAGACACAGACGAAATGAGCCTTATCTATGGGCAATCAATGGAAAGAGGTAGCTTGAACTGAAAATCAGGTGAAGATACATCCACAAAGCACACATAGGTAGTGTAGGGTGTGACTGGTGTATTGTGAAATACTACACGGGAAGAATTTTCAGCATAAAATAGCTCATAGACAATCTTAAAAGGACCAACCCTCATGATATCATAGCCATCTTTACAAGCAAGGGTTAGAGATGAGGTGCTACATGAGGTTGTTTATCAAGGCAAACAAGAATGCCATGACAAATGTCAACAGTTGGAGAGCTTGCACATCACCTTCAGCTTCTTCCAGTTCTTGTAGTCACCATGCTATTTCTTTAAGGGGTGTGCAGTCTGGCATCCTTCTTTTGAGCAATTTTCTTGAGGACCTTTCTGATGATCTTCCAAAGTCGGTAACCTCGTATCAAGTATGCCCAACACTTAGTTTCATGATGACCACAACCTTTGCATTTCTTACAAACGACCACCCTCCTTTATGGCTTGTAGCTTTGTTGGGGTGGTGCTTCCACTCGCGTCATGTGTGATTGAAGTACAAGCTTCTCGTGCCAAGAAATCAGCAACTATATTTTGAGCTCGAGGGATATGCTGAATTTTTGCCTCTTCAAATTGTTGGCACAGTTCCAATGCTTGTTGATGTCATGGAACCAAGCCTTTGCTCTGCACCTTCCACCTTCCACTAACTTGTTCACACACTAGTTGAGAATCTCCTCGCACCTCAAGTTGCTTGATGCGATGCTCTTGTGCCTTTTGTAGCCCAAAAATGAGTGCCAAGTACTCAGCTTGGTTGCATGTACTTGTAGGTGCAAACTTGCTATAACAATACTCCTCACCACCCAGTGAGTGAGCTTCACACCCATGCCAGCAGCCTTGGTCGAAGGTTTGTAAGCTCCATCAAATTGAAGGATCCAAGATGTCATCACACCAAGACTAAAATCTGGACATCCCAAGTTTCTCGGTAGTCCAAGATAGGTAGAAGGAGAGGATGGGGAGAATTCAATACTTGAGCCAAACATTTAGCACCAAATAAACTAGCAATTCTTTGTTGATAGTTTATCTTTAGACCAAAAAGAATTACCAACCATAGCCAAGGCCTAGAAACCTTTGTAGTGAGATTGAGAATAAACCATTCAAGATAAGTTTATCCACAGGAATTAATAAGCAGATGCACCAAATCTCCCCCCAAGCTTGGGGAGCATCCCACCCTTAGAAGAAGGACATCCTTTTAATTACCTCTGAAGCAGCAAGTAGCTCGATCACCGTACAATGAGTAGAATTGAAATCGAAATTTCTCCCAACGTATCAGTAGTTCTTCACCTTGAATCATCCATGGTGTATCATCCCACCCATCGTCTCCTTGAGCAATGCAATGTACAATCAGTTGTCACACATCGACATGAAGATCAAGAAAGAGATCTTGCCCATTGGTAGTCGTAGGGCATGGAGGACCAGGCACCAAATCCCTAAACTCATCGAGAAGTGACATATATATGCACCTTCTTTGTGTGGTGTGCATCCGTGAAGTGAACTTGAAAAAGTTCAGAATCTGTGATCTAGTAGGAGATATGAGTAGAGCACGTGAAGTGAAGTACTTTTTCTTTTTACAGCATGTGAAAACTCCCTACAATTAGAGAGTTACAATTTTCGAGATTTTAATATATAAGCAAGAATCATTACATTTTCATCACTTCTTATCTGCTGGCCCAATGGTAAGTCTCCCTTTTGTGAAGGGGGAGGTCTTGGGTTCAAATCCCACTCTTTAATAAAAAGAGAGGAGAGGAGAGGAGAAGGAGAAGAGAAAGAGAAAGAGAAGAGAGGTAGGCGCAGGATCTGTTACAGTTTTGTAGAAACCCGAAAAAACAGTCCGCGACCAGAAGACATAGGAGCCCAGAAAAACGTTGCGATCTGTCTGCGATGCATGCAGGTGTACACAATGGATGCGTGAATGCATGCTCGAGAGCACATATGTTGCAGTTCTACAGCTACGATCGATACGAGCAGAAGATCGCCAGCCAGAATACACGTGGGAACCACAAGCAGAAAGCAGGCCGACTGGAAGCGCAGAAGCAGGGCAGTTTTGCAACCGTAGAGATAGGGAAGGCACACAGTTTGGAGGTGCAAAATAAGAGAACTCCGCAGAAGAGGCCGCAGTGCTGCACCCAGTCGTAGGAGTAGCAGATTTTATACCACTAGCCGTGGAGATTTTGATCCCAGCAACCACACCATTACTATTAGCCCGAAAAGAAATCAGGACCAGAGGCTAGAGGCTAAGCATAGCGACGCTCGAGGGCCATAAAGGAAAGGAGAACGTGAGGGCAAAATGTTAATGGGAGGGGAAAAGGAATTAGAAGGGGAGGGAATGAAGAGGGAGACTATGACACAAGGGGAAAGGGAGAGGGGGAAGAGAAGCGTGTACATGATATAGGGAGGAATGTAAAGATGGAGACATCAAGGGAAGAGGACCATGCTTTATTTTGAAAGGAAGGGAAGAGAGAAATCAAAGTACTAGCTAGGTGGCTTTACAAGAATGAGCGTGTCTCATCAAGGAATAGCCCCCTCCTTTTATAGCCAAGAGAGAGGGTCTCTCCCAATAAATGCATCCTCCCACATGCATGGTGTGTGTGGAAGAGTCTCCCATGTGGACTAGACGGTTACGCACTCTCAATTGTGCGCGATAATGCTTGGCCACATTTTTCCACATATATCAACTCCCATATCCCAAGTCTATGATACTCCCTTGGTCTCTTCCCAATTTTATTATACGTTCAAACATCTAGGAGGACAAGTGGAGGGTTGGCACAAGGAATCTTGCCACCTCATCCTACTTTCCCCATTATTTAACTTGCATCCTTGGACTATCTATACCTCCCCCACATGGGCCTATCCTATATGGAGGGAATAACCCAATATAATATCCATCTCCACCTATTTTATATTACTTCTCCCATGGACTTTGAGCCATATCTCACTAAATGCAGCCTAGGTGGAGGGGTGGCACATGGAGGAGCCATGCCACCTTACATTTTATAATATTACTACCATGGATCACACCTTATGGGTCCTCTTATGTGGAAGGGTGGCACATGGTCATGCCCTGCCACCTCAACCCTGGGCCCTATGCACACCATATTTTATTATACTATTGCCACACATACAAACACACACACATATTAATGTCTTTTTCCTTAGACAAATTTATCCATAACAGTACCCACCATTGGTGGTGCATGTGGTGATGGATCATTGAAAAGTCAATGCTATTTGAGTTCATGATTAATATTGCATGCATACACAACACGAAATATTGAGACAAGATCTTATATTTATGAAACCTTGAGATAGGATGAGGAGGGTGGTGTGTGTATACCTTCACACTTTGAGAAGGAGTATAGTCTCCCAAATGTGCCATATGCTAACGAGGGTATGGTGGACATGATGGATTCTATTTTTAGGGGCAATGCACGTGATGTCTGAGTATGAGGCCATGTATATGGTACCTTTGATAGAGGAGTTACAGATCTTATGGACAAGAGTACGGGTCTTTGATATTTCTAGAGCTCCTAGACATACCAATGACATTTTTGTGTAGAACACATCGATTCAAAGAGAGTCATGTATAATTGTGGAGTCATGGCTAACTTCACACAAGATAGCCGAGCAAGTGCTTCGGATACCAATCTTCTCCCCTCGCAGTTGGATTATTGTGGGACCATACACAAAATCTATGAAATTGATTTCAGACGATTTAGTATTTTCATTCTTGATGTAAAATGGTTTAGAACTATTTATGACGGTCTTTGTTCTTCCCGAGCATTGTGAGCAGGTGCGAGCAGGTGCATACTAATGATTTAATTAATTGAATCTTTCATTTTTAAATATCAATTGGTACATTTACTTAAGCATAGTTTCATATAATTGATGGCATTTGACACCCATCTTCAATATAGGTGGTTTTTCATCCGGATCATTTTGATCTAAGATGGTGGTACATGATCCAAGTTGCACCATGAAGTAAGAAAATTTTTGAAGATAGAGATGTGGATATGGAGATGCCACTACCAATGCCGGATCCAATTGATCCAGATGGATTTAAAGAAGAAGATGAAGATCACAATATGAGCCAAGAGGAAGATGTGCATAATGACATCATATGGGAGGAAGATGGAGATCACGATATTGAGGAAGAAGATGACGATCATCAAGAATCACGCAACTTTATTAAAGAAGATGATCAAGTCTCTGGTGAATGTACGATGCCAAAGTACGATGATGATATAGGAGATCAACTCAGCATAGAATTGGAGATAGACTTGTTTCGTGCACTAGACTTGCTCAGGATGAAGCCAAGTCTCAAACGTGGACATGAATATATGAGCTTCAAACTTGATGTACATGCTCTTGTACTTCTATTCTTTCAAAGGATCAAACATGTATGAAAAGAAATTTTTTTTGTCATTGGGTAAAACTATCTTTAAAGGTTAGTATGGGGAAAAACACTCTCTGTAATTATACAAGTCTAGCAAGTGTTGCTATATAGCGACACTTTTATAAATGTCACTATATAGCAACATTTATAAAAGTGTCATTATATAGCGACACTTTTTAAGCCCGCTTTGCATATCAATGATTAGTTCCCAACATTGCAATTTTGCATGTGTATTTTTGATGTTCTTTAATTTGAAGTTTGAGCGCTTACAAAAAAATTGTTAGAACCAGACATGGACACTGGGTGACTCTGTTGAGCTAGCTGATGTGAAACTGGATCAAAAATTGCAAAGACTCTCCATTGTCAGGCAAGTCTACATTGCTCACCTTCTTGTATAATTCCCATTGTCCAACTGGATCTCCAAACACTCGAGGGATGAATTGATCAAGTATCACTTTAACCTCCGACTGTGTCATTCAACTAGTGACCGAGCCAGCTTGTGTAAAGAAGGTCAAGTATTCGGGATATCATTTGATCCTGTAGAAATTTTGAGAAGTTGCATGGGCTCAAATTTCTTCGTCACTCCCTCCTATCAAGTTCTCGATCATTGTCTTATGGGCAAGCATCTGTGTAACCGTCAAAAAAGGGCCTATGCCTTGTAGTGATTGATACATATGGTGGGACCAGTGCACTACACTATCTTGTTTTGCTCCTTGAAAGAGTAGTTTTACCCACTTTTTCATCAAGTATTATGCACAACTGCCAAAAAATAGTATTTGAGGTGTGTTATTTAATTGCGCACATACTTGATGGGCACAATACCTGTCAATCATGTCAATTTAACCTTTTTTGAGTCTTGTGCCAAGTATCATCATTGGATATGATTTGGATGGTCAAACTCACCACAAATCATAATTTTCACTAAATGTCGTACACGACTACCCAAAAACATGCTCTAGATGTGTTATTCAAATGTGCACACACCTGATGGGTATGATACTCTGCACGTGTGTCAATCCAACCTATGTTGACCTATGTGCAAAGTATCATGCCCATCAGATATGGTCTAGATGATCGAAGTCGCTAGAAACCCCATTTTTCACTAATGTTATTTGAGGTGTGTCATTCGAATGCACTCATACCCGATGTGAATGATACTTAGTGCACACATAAATACATTATATGTTGAGTCGTGTTCAAAACATCGTGCCCATCAGATTTGCTTTGGAATGGCCAAACATGCCACAAACTCCGTTTTTCACCAAGTGTCATGCACAACCGCCAAAAAATAGCATTTGAGGTTTATTATTCAAATGCTCTCATATTTTATGGGCATGATGCTTTGCACACATATTAATCTAATATAATTAGAGGTGCATGAAGAATATCATGTCCATCGGATATGCTTTGGATGGTCAAACATGCCACAAACCCCATTTTTCATCAAATGTTATGCACAATTGCCAAAGAATAGTATTTGAGGTGTGTATTCAAATGCACTCATACCCGATATGCACGATACTTTGCACACATGTCAATCCAACCTATGTTGAGGTGTGTGCAAAGTATTGTGCCCATTGGATATGCTTTGCATGGTCAAAGCCAGCACAAATCCAATTTTTCATCAAGTATTATGCACAACCGTCAAAAAATAGTATTTGAGGTGTGTTATTCAAGTGCGCACATATTGGATGGACATGATACCTTGCACTCGTGTCAATTTCACCTTTTTTTAGTCTTGTGCAAAGTATCATGCCCACTGGATATGCTTTGGATGGTCAAACTTGCTACAAACTCTATTTTTCACTAAGTTTCATGCACGACCCGGTCCGCCAAGAAACATGATCTGAGCCATGTTATTCAAGTGCATACATACCCAATGGACATGATACTATGTGTAGGAATCAATCCTACATATTTTGATGCATGTAAAAATTATCATGCCCATCGGATATGCTTTGGATGGTCAATGTTGCCACAAACCCCGTTTTTCACCAAGTAATATGCGCCCAATATGCGCAATCACCAAAAGAAACTATCTGATGTGTAACAAGAATGCAGTCATACTTAATGGACATGATACTTTACACATGTGAATCCAACCTATGTTGAGGTGCATGTAAACACACGTTTTCTATAAGCTCAAATTTCAAAATTCTAACACATATAGATGACTCTAGATGGCTTATGCCTATCGATTTGAGTACTTGGAGAGATAAATTTGGGTCTCATATGAGGAAGTTATGGCTAAATTTAGGTCTCATACGAGGAAGTTATGTTAATTTGGGCTAATTTATCAAATCTCAAGTTTGAAATATTAGCTAAACTAAAAGCGTTTTGAAAGAGGGGAAGGAGGGGGGAAAAGGAGAAAGGTGGGAGGGGAAGGGTAGGGGAATAGGAGAATGGGGGTAGAGGAAGGGGGAATGGGGGGAATGGAGGAAAAGGGGGAATAGGGGAATGGGGAATGGGGGGGAGGGGAATGGGAGAAAGTGGGAATGGGGGGAGGGAAAGGGAGGGAAGGGGGGAAGGGAGAAGAGGGGGGAAAGGAGGAAAGGGGGGAATGGGGTTTAGCATTTAAGGTATACATTTTAGGGTTTAAGTTATAGCAAATAGTGTTTACAATTAGTGTTTACAATATAGGAATTTGGGTTTAGGCTATAGGGATCAGGGTTTAGGATTTAGGGCATGGGGTAGGGTTACAAATATTAGCCATGCTACATATACTAGCCTATGAATTTGGTGTAAGTATAATTAAACTTCATTCACAGGTTTTTAATAAGTTGGAATTTGAAAATTCTAACCCTATAGATGACTTTAGATGGCTTATGCCGATCGATTCGAGTACTTAGACGGCTAAATTTGGACCTCATACGATAAAGTAATGTTAATTTTTGGGTGAATTTATCAAATTTCAAGGTTGGAAGATTAGCCACACTAGTTTGGAGAAGCTCCTAAATTCATCTTTGGGAAAATATTTGCCCTTAAAAATTTATCTTGGGGAGGGTAGGGAAGAAAGGAAATTAATGGAATGGAGGAGAGGAAAGAGGGGGGGGGGGGGGGGGGGAAGGGGGAAGAGGAAAGGAGGAGGGGGAGGAAAAGGGGAGGGGACAAGAAAAGGGGAGAGAGGGGGGGGGGAAGGGGGAAAGGGAGGGGGAAAGGAGGGGGAGGGGAGGGGAGGGGGAAAAAGTGGAGAGGGGAGGAATGGGGGGAAAGGGGGGAAGGGGGGGAAGGGAGGGGGGTGGGGGGGAAGGGGAAGGGGGGAAGGGAGGGGGGGAGTGGGGAAAGGGGGGGAATGGGGAGAAGAGGGGGGGGGGGAGGGAAGGGGGGATTGGGCAATGGGCAATGGGGAATGGGGAAAGGGGTGAATGGGAGAGGGAAGTTTGAATTTTAGAGCGGCAAGTTTGAATTCCTTGAGGGAAGTATATTGACTCTCACCTCTCCCTCTCCCTTTTCAATCACACCCTCCCTCTCATCTTGTTTCCCTTCCTTCCTCTCTCCTCTCCCTCTCTCTTGTGTTGCATGCCCCTTCCCCTTCCCCCTCTCCCTCTCCCTCTCCTTTCTCCTCCCTTCTCTCCCTCCGTCTTTCTCCCCCTATCTCTCCCTCCCCTCCTCTCTCTCTCTCTCTCTCTCTCTCTCTCTCTCTCTCTCCTCTTTCTCATCTCCTCTCTCGCTCCCTTTCTTTTGTAGTGTGCGGCGGTGACACACACACACACACACTAAGAGAGAGAGTTGCACTGCTATAGTAGCACGGTGGCGGTGAGTGATGACCAAAAATTAAAATATCTATCTATCTCTCTCTCCTTTCCTTGCTCTTCCCTTACCTTCATTCCTTCCCCCTCTCTTTCCTCTCTTTCCCTCTCCATTCTCTTCCCTTCCTCCTCGTCACCCACCTATCTAATTAAGTTTATTTTAAAAAAATTATTACTCCCTCCTCTACTCTTCCCTTCCTCTCTCCCTCTTCCTTCTACTCTCGCTCCCATCGTGGTCCCCTCCCTTCCTCCCTCTCCCTCTCGCTCACGTTGCGCTCCATCCCCCCCTTCCCTCTTCCTTCCCTTTCTCCTCCCTTCTGTCCCTCTCTCTTCCCATTCTCCTCCCTTCTCTCTCTCTCTTTCCTCCTCCCTCCCTTGTCCAAGAGATCGGCAGTGCGGAGGCGGTGACAAAAGTAAAATAAAATAAAACAAAACAAAACAAAATAAAATAAACATTTTAATTTTAATTTAAAAAAAGAAACAAATTTCCCTCTCTTTCCCCCTCCATCAAGATATGTCATTTGAAGGTGTTTGCTTAAAAAATTTTTGTAACTATTGCAAGGTGTTTATTGGCACCATTATAAAGTTCTTTGAGATTATACCATTTTTGCTTTTTGAAACTCTGAATGGTGTTTATTGGCACTGTTATTAGCTCTTGGAGATTTTAGAGTTTTGAAACTCTGAAAGGTGTTTATTAACACTGTTATTAAGTCTTGGAGATTTTAGAGGACTCTCATGGTAAATTAATCTTATGCATGGATGTTATATATATATATGTACATGTGTGCATACATATGTATGTACATACGTATGCACACGTGCACACATATATAGTTTATCCATGGATTTAAATTATTTTTATTTATTATAGTTATTAAAAACTTAAACTTTTAAATGAACATTCTTTAAAATGAAAATTTATACTAGGATTTCTACAATATAGAGTAATGTAAGAACTACATTTCTTAGTTTTTGCATTAATAGTACAATATGATAGTGTAAGTAAATAAGCTCTTTATTTCAAAAGGGTAGTGTCATCTTTTGGTTTTGGAAGGATATTTTAATAAAGTAGATTTTTTTAATAGAAATTTAAGTATAAAAATGAATCAGGACCGTGCACCAGTCTATGTAAGAAGTTATGTTAATTTTCATAATTTTAGTTTTATTTGCTACTGTTTCTTATCTTTTGGTGTAGCTTATCTTTGTTACATTTTTATAATTTTGATTTATCTCCTTCAAAACACTCTTAAAACTTCCTTGTTTTTATGTTTTCATCTGTGTTTTGAAGCATGAGTTTTTTCTTAAATTTTATCCATAAACTGATCCAAAAGTATCTATTAAAATGAATTTGTACATTAACAAGTCCAAAATTAATGAAATAAGTGTTGTAACTGGAAGCTGAGTAATTGCGGGCCACTAAGGTGACTGGTAATTAACTGATAGCCCAGTGGATCTAAGCTGCCACCACAAACATGGCTGGGAATCTTAGATGCCACCACCTTTAATCATTCATTACCATGCAAGTCAGTAATGCTGCCTTGAATTATTCAAAATTCGGGGCCAACTACAGTGGTGGCTCTCACCTTGATAGTAGTCGGGCTACAACCACCATGGTGGCTCTCACCTTGATAGTGTAGTCAGCTATTCCATTCCCTTAACCATTTCCTCTTATATCCCTCTTGAACGTTTCATTCTCCCTTGCAATCTTAAGCCTCCACTATTCCATTTGCTTCACTGCTTCATCTTTTATCCCTCTTGACCATTTCTTTCTTTCTTGCACTCTTACTACAACTTCTATCGCCTCTTGTAATGGACCCTACATAGTCTGGGAGCTCCTCACAAAATCTTTCCTCCCCCTCTACAGGATAGTGCGAGACCCCTCCTCCCCTGATCTTGAAATCATGACATATGGGAGATCCTCTCTCGCTATTCAAAAGCCCAATTTGGATGCTCTCCAAAACTTCACTAGGATGGTGCATGAGGTGAATGTGAAGGAGGGGCAACTAGTCTATCAAGGTCACAAGATTACTTTCAATGAAAGCGTGATTGAAAAGGCTCTAGGAATTTCTGGAGGCAGTACACAAGCACACTTTTTTAAGAAGCAGTGGAAGAGACACGATATTCTAGATGTATACCCCAATGCTCAGATTAGTAAAGATGGTGGAGTCAAGATTTCAAATTGCCACCAACAGACCTCCAAGATGTACTGAAGAAGACCATTCACTTCTTTTGTGATACGGGAGGAACCTGCAAGCTATGGTAGGTTCAAGCAATAGTAGAGCAACTAAAAGGACGTGATGTATCTTTCTTAAGGGCGATCTGCAAGAGCTTGTTAACCAACCTAAAGAATTATGTGGATGGCAAATCCCAATTATCATCTCAGTCTACTGGAGTTGCAATGCACTTGATGGCATCTACCCTCAAAGGGATTTTTGAGCAATACAAGAATCAGATGTCTCAGAAGGTGACTTTTCTACAAGAGAAAGCCACCGATGCAGCAAAGGCAGTGCAAGTTGAGAAAAGTCTTAGGGAAGGTGCAGAAGCCAAGGTAGAGGAGGCACAAGAGCAAGCTGAGGCCACCACAAAATTGGTTGACATGGAAAGGCATAGAAGAGAAGAAGCAAAGAAGTGCATGAAGGAGCTCCGAGATAGGCTCAAAGAAGTGAGAAATGACAAGGACATGGTAGACAAGGAGCTAGAAAAGATGTGAAAGGATCTTGAAGATCACAAAGCCAAAAAGGAGGGTCTTTACAAATGGCTCTACAACATGCAAAACTCATTGAACATTGAAAAAGACCAGATGATGGAGGAGCTGAAAAGGGAGAATGCAGAAACCAGAAAGGTGATGCTGGAACTGCAAGAGAGCTTCGAGGCCAGGAAGGATGGGGCAGAGAGTAATTGGGTGGAGAAGACAATGAGGCAGCTCCCTAGGATAGAAAGGATGTAAAGAGTAGCCACAGTGGAGCAAGTTCCAGCCACCGCACTGGAGAAATTTGCAGCAGCCATGGTGAGGGTTGTTTTTTTTTAACACTATTGGAAGTCTAAAGAGCAAGCTAGAGTACCCTACAAGAACATCATAATAGATGTTTGCACAAGCTTGCTGTGGCTTTCAACAATTATGAAAAGCAGTCCCTCGCCTTGCGAGATTTCCAAACTAGAGTGGAAGTCTTAGAAACCGCCCATGAAGAAGTTTTTTAGGAATTTACAAAAGTTCAATAGATGCTGAGGGATTCAGACGAAGTTGTTGCACAGAGTGAGCAAAAAGTGGAGAAGATGAAGGAGAACATCCGCAGCCTTAGGATGAGGGAGGAAGGAATCAACAAGCAGCTTCATCATGTATAGAGCAAGACTATGGTATTGATGGCTGCAATAGTTAAATCGGATGCCTATCCTGTGGAGTGTGGGTGCATACAAAATCGCTATTAGAGAATGCCATTTGCCATTGCCTAGGTCATGGATAGATCAAATATGCCTACTTAGTACAGTTATCTATGACGAGAAAGTAGATGCTACAGCTCAATTTTCCATTTGGACAAAAGATCTTAAAGACAAGGAGCTTAAATTGAAGAAGGCCAAGAATAGAACCTAACTACGAGGAAAAGGAGCTTGAACAGAGGAACCAACCCCTTTCAAGAAAGGAGCAAGAAGGGCCCGAGCCTGCAACCAAGAAGCTCAAATCAAGAAAAGAGGAAGCAGCATGAAGGGAAGGGCTAGCATAAAGGGAAGGAGTCTTTAAGATTGTAATCTATGTGTAATCTATTGAATTGTTAATATTCTCTAGAGTTTACTTGGGCAATGTTTTCTCAGCTAAGTGACTAGATAGTGTCCTTTGATACACGCCAGCGCGGTGATACTAATGAGACGAAAGATTTCGATTTGACATGTAATGTGAGACAAAAGATTTTGATTAGATCACTAACATGAGACTAAAAGATTTCGATTAGTGAACTATTGTACCAGGAAAGATTTTGATTAGACAACTAATGTGAGATGAAAGATTTAGAATAGACAACTAACATGAGACTAAAGAATGAGAAGGTCGGGCTCAATGAACTCTCTCCCTTTTTAAGTGTAGTGCAGACACAACTAAGAGCCCATTACAAAATCTAGCCCCAAAACTCTGTACACCGATCCACCTATTGCGAATCTATGGCATACCCAAAAGACTTTGGAATGCTATTGTTCTATTTGAAAATGATGTTGGATGGCATCCTCGCAAAAACAGACCTGGAGAAGGAGGAAAATAGTTGCAAGGAGGACATGCTTCGATGGTGGGTGTATTACTTGGAGTCAGCATAGACGATGATTATTAATTTCCCTGGCTATTGTTTTTTTTGCTCCTTTAAGGTACTTGTCAAGCTCATGATGTAGGTTTCTTTTGGTAGGACATGAAAGAGGATCGAAGATGTATAGAGCGCAAAGAGCAGGATGAAGAGGACCCCTAGCAAAAGGAGGAGTTACTATGTGCGTATTAGTTGGTAGAGTCAAGCAAGCAATGTGTGATCTAAGTGTGTGAAGAGGTCTCCCATAGTGCAGCAGACTGGCCTCCAGAGCTAAGAGATGCTTGCCATAGAGAGGTTGATAAGATAGTTGGGAGTCTGAAATTTCATTGAAATAATAAAAATCTTGCAGACATTTCTTGAACTTGTGGATATTTGCATGGTGCTCGTAATACCTGATTTTGTATTGACCTGCTTCCATGTTAGTACTTAAATGTTTTAAGTAGCCCAGTGGTTGAAATCTGACGATTAAATATACCCAGTCTAAAGGGCACTAGCACTATGCAACAAATTTTAGGATAGCACAGCATTAGTGTAGGGATAGCACGATAGTAGAGCAAGATTAGTGCAAAATAAGTTATCACCAGTACACTGGTTGGTTGCACTTGAGTATGAACAACCACCAGTGCAGTGGTTTTCTTCTATTATTACAAGATGAATGGATTCATTATGCAGAACCAGTGCGGTGGTTGTTGGGATATACTAAAAGAAAGCATGGGATGAAATCTAACTGTTAATGTAAATAGTCTAAAGGGCACTGTTTTAGTATAGCATTGTGGAACAAATTTTAGGATAGCACAGCAGTAGTGTAGGGATAGCATGGCAGTAGTGTAGGATAAGTTATCGCCACAGCATGGTGGTTGGTTTGCACTAGGATATGAATAGCAATTAGCACAGTGGTTTGCTACTATTATTACAAGATGAATGGATTTGTAGGATGTGTGGATTCATTATGGGAAATCAGCATGGTGGTTGTTGGGATATACTAAAAACAAGCATGGGTTTTACCGTTTGGGATTTACAAAAACAATTTAATACAAGTAGCATGGTGGTTGTTTGGGATATACTAAAAAAAAGTAGTCTCAATACAAATTCCATTTTGTAGGACAAGTGGACATATTGTTTTCCTGCAATGAGACTACATACATTTTCTTAGTACTATCTTAGACATCCTCGTCCACCACTCCAAGACACCCCAAGATGTGCTCATGCATGTCTAAATCCAATTTGAAGACACTCTTTCCCTTCTTTCATTGTGGCACAGGTTGCATCTGGAACTTAATAGCTCTTACTAGATGAGAGTACACACATGTTTGTGGACTCTTATGTAGTAGTTCATAATTGCGGCCTCTCTTGGATGTTTTTTTGTACCAAAAAGCTCAGACTACTACATCCCACTTCTCATAGGTTGTTTCCCAATTATCCTTAAATGTTTCCTCAACCTTGTACTTAGGTTTTGTGCACTCCAACAAAAAGTATGGGTCATCTTCCTTGTTCTCCCCAGAATCTGCGAGAGCTGCAAAGTTATCCCCCTCTTCCAGATAGCCGGTGAGGTCATAGAAACTCTCCCCAAACTATGGCGAGTCATTTGTCTCTCCATTATTTGTGACTCCATCTGAACGTAGAGGAAAAACTTGAACTCGCTCCCACGTCTTCATAGTTGCAATGTTCTCACAATCGTCATGATCCCCTATGATGTACGCACTGTAGAAACAAGAAAGTTTTCTCATTTTAATCAATTGGTTGTTTGAAAAGGCCCATATGCTTTGCAGACCACGAACTCCTTTAATTTTCTCGCAATCGTGTTGGCTTCTCCTTTGCACTTCATCCACTTTCACTTCATGGAACACTCTGCATACTACAGTATTCTTAAGGCTTTGTTTACTGTATGTTGAATGCGCTCCTGTAGAGAGGTTGGCTATAAGCCATGTTACAGCATCATGGGCATCATTGAGTTTTTCTTGAGGGCATGCTAATTGGTGTTCAAACAGAGCTTGCTTAATAACAACACCGCATCCATCATGTTCACCCTTGTCATCGCGAGACCCAAAGAAATTCCACATCATATCTAGACTAGTTAGGGATTTGAACCTTGAGAAAAAATAGAATCCACATGCTGATTTAAATTGAGAGGTAGCACCATCTGACCACACCCAATGTTGTTTTATATTTTTTGCATGGGGATTTTCCTTTTTTAGCCGTTCCTAATGCAGTGGAAAAGCATGCTGCACAAATAGGGTGTCATGTTCCCTATCATCTGTCATCTGAAATGTAGGAATGGTAAGTGTGTTGCACTGACGGACTCCTATGTGTCAACAAGCAGATTGGCATCAGGTGTGGAAGAATCAAGCAAATGAGTGTACGTGATATGCACAAGAATTGCTATCTGCCTATTGTACCAATGAGCAGTTTGTATCTCATCTATGCACAAAAATTATTATCTGCCTGTTGTAACAATGAGCACTTTGTATCTCATCTTGTTCTTGAAAAGAATAATTTTCTGCAAAATCTATGACAAATACAATAGTGTCACAGGGAACATTGGCAAGGCACATCCTGAACTGCTTATCCTACCTGCAGCTAGCCATGAAATTGTGAAGCACATATTTTGGGATGGATTGAACCACGTGACCTACAAGTTCCCTTGGCTGGGTGCTCTTATATGACAGTAGCCATCTCTTTTTATCGGTTCCTTCAACATTGACATTTTCAAATCTCCTCCACTTTAGAGCAACGTGGTTGTCTTCCCTCATTTCATTTGGATAGACATTGAATTTCTTCTTCTTCAACTTCAAGATGCAATGCTTGCATCTGCCGCAAATGCATTCAATCTTATGCCACTCATGGTCTCCCTTTGGACAAACCACTGGCTCCCACAAAGTCCTCGGGCTACAAAACCTGCCCTCCCTTACAACACATGATGAGGATCCAGGTGGCCTACAAACTGCACATTCATTGGGGAGGCATGGGCGATCCCCATGGAGCAATGCTCCAACACGACTAGATCTCAAGTCATTCATAGCTTGTTGGGCCAAGTCAAAGTCTTTGTGTGTTTTGCAACAACAAACATTCCTGTCTTTGAGTTTCCTGATGTACCAGGGCTTACAATGCTCAAAGCTCCTCTGCCCAATTGAAATGTTCGGATTCTGATCCACAAACTTGAGATACAACTCCGTTTGCTGACCCAACATGTGGGAAAAATAGAACAATGAGCCCCCTTTTTACTACTACCAAAAGAATACAAAACACAGTCTAATTAAAGTATATAATGAAGCAAAACAATTTTCAACCACCATGCTAGTTTAGGACAATCACAATTTCAACCACCATGCTAGTTTAGGACAATCACAATTTCAATCACCGGGCTAGTTTAGGACACATTTAGGACAATCACAATTTCAACCACTGAGATGGTTAAGGAGACTGTCACAGTTTCAACCACCGGGATGGTTTAGCCTGACGGCTCAACTTCACATATTAGACAATGACAAGTATATTGCTTTTCATTTCTAAATTTCACCATTAGAAAATAACAATATATTGCTTTTCATTTTTGAATTCCACAATTTAATAGTGGTATATGACCCGAATAGAAGGAAATTAAATTTAACGAATTTAAGTACTAAGAAACACAATAATTTTAGCCATTGGGATGGTCAAAAACTAATGTCTATTCAACTGCATTGGTTCAGGACAATCACATAACTAGTGATTAAGCTGAAGTAACCACAATTGCATGATCTTCCAAACACCACACTGGTTTAGTAAATTAACAATATATTGCAAAATATATTGCTGTTAATTTCTGCTCAACCATGCCACCGGGATCGACAACAACTAATGTCTATTCAACAATGCTGATTCAAGAGAATCACATCACTCGCGATTGAGTTGAACCAGTCTATGGTTGCATGATGTTTCAACCACCGGCTAGTTTAGGATAATCACATTTAGTCAAAGCCTAGTTTAAGAAAAGAAAGAAGTAAACTATCCCAAAGCTCAATCACAAACAACCACTAGGTTGGTTTAGGCACCCGACATGCATTGTATCTAGCATGTGTATGATGTGCTCCTCAAACACCTTTCATCCCATCCGCTTCTTATTGATGTTCTTTCTATTTGGAGAAACTCTCATATTTTTTGTGCCAAAACGTCATCACTGTAGCAATGCCTTCCGCACTTAGGCTGTCTCTCCTTTTCTTGCGTTCTATTGAAGCCCATAGACTTCTTGGATCAGGATGATCGTGCATTGCTTTTGCTCTACGTTCAACTACTGGAGCCACGTTGGTCCTTCTGATTGACAACATCTTCAACATTGTGCGCCCATGCCATTTCTCCTTTGTTTTAGGGGACACCAACATAGCTAATGTCTCCCTCTTTGTAGCTAGTTGATCTAAGCTATGCACCCCTTTCACTTTCTATAGGCCATTTCTCAGGTTAGAGAGCATCTGTGCATCTCCTAAGGTGTTGATAGGGTTGTTACTCTATGAACTTTAGGGTGCAGGCTAAAGCTTGTAAAGACTCGAGACTAGTAATCACCTGAATGGCCTGATCTTGCTGCCTCAAGTGCTCCCACCAATTGTGACACCACAACTTGTGTTCTTCGCTCTAATGGCAATGATCGAATGCGTGCATCTCCAACCACTTCTTGTTGCTACTATGTAAGGAATCTTCTTTTTTCTCGTTGTTTCTCCCTTCGCAGATGTTGCAAAAGTGTCTTCCGTTGCCGATTCAATACCATGCCAGTGCTTTCCTTGACCCGCACTATATTCCTTGTGCCCTCCTTGTGCCTTGACCTAGCTTTTCAACTTTCCTGTCTTGTAGCCTCTATGTGCTTCTCTTGCAAGCCATGGCAAGCTACATGTTGCCATTGATGCCATGGCCACAATCAGTCCAGAATATGCCCAGAGAAATTAGATGGTGAGGCAAGCAAAGAATAGAAGGCAAGTTACCTGAAAGAAGACAATGGCAAACCAAAGTCTACGCAAGGTCACATCAAGCTACGTGCAGGTTGCAGGGCATTTTCAGGGTGGGGGCAGGTTCCAGGTACTCAAATCTTCCAAGATTTGATAGGCGAGAAGTGTGAAAATTCAAAATTCGCGAGAATAGTGAAATTTTAGTTGCCGATTTTTTCCCCTTCGACGATACACGTCAGCAAAATTGGATATCCCAAACAAGTGCAATGTGGCCTAAAATGCTTCAAAACATAAATAGGCCAAAGGTCATGCTATCGGGTTTGATGCTATGTATTATTAAATGCAATGACTTTGGCATGCTTATGAGCCATATAGCAAGCAAGTGCATGGAAAAAGAAACAATTCAAAATTGTAAATAGTGTTGGATTTATTAAAATATCTTTACACATGCACAAATTGCACTTTTCCAACTTCTTTCATTTTAGGGTGAATCTAGATACCAATACCAACAACTATCAATGTTTTAAGCCCACCATGCACTAGTCCCAATAGTTTGGATTCCAAAATTTCAATCGGTTTTGGTTTTCAACAAATCAAAAGAGCGTTATGGAGCATGCCCTCAAATGGGTATGCATAACTTTAGCACAACATTGGAGGCCCATTAACCCATGCATAGTGATCTCATTTAGGTGTGTGTTCTTGGGTTGAGGAGAAGTACATAGTGTACTTTAGAATGATTACTTGGTTCTTGTATGTATAGAACAAAATTTTGATGTTTTTGAATAAATTGCTATATTGTATAGTCTGCAAGATGCATGCTTCACATGCAACATAGCACTTATAATGCTTTAACGGTCTTATTCCATAATTTTTTGCTCTCATGTTCAAGTTTAAATATGTACTACAACTTGAAGACAGTTTTTCGAATTCCGTTCAGCAATGCATAAGTTACGGGTCATGCAAGATACCCCATATACATAAAAGTCCTTGAACCTCACCAAAAATGGATACACCCAAGAAAACAATGACCCAAGAGTAGGGTCGTTGCATCAGATCGGTGTGTCATAGTGGCTAAGAGTTGGGAAAAGAAGTCTACAATAGCTTATGGGCGAGTTACATCCTTGGCCACAGGTGAAGAGCAACCAGCCTCTATACCCTCTCAACCATTGAGAGGTGATGAGGTTCAAATGGCACAACACATGGCTAGTAACATAGATAGAGTGTCAAACTTGGCATATTTCATAGAGAGAGAGATCCAAGTTGGCAAGAAAATTGGCTCAAGCACCTATGGCATTGTATATAAAGTGTGGTTGGTAGGAGTGCAGGGTTGTTGTATCACATGGAGCATGCCGGAAAGAAGTACAGGGGCACATATAGGGGAAGCCTAATTCATTCTCCTCATTGTTATCCCTCAGATGTTGCACCATCAGTCCCTTTCTCATCCTCTTCTTGGGGTTTTGGGCTTGGGCAGTGCACTACTAAGAAATTGTATGTATTATATGCATTCAAAGGGTGTTAAAAAAATCCCTCCACTAAAACTTTTCCCCAAATAAAAACACCCCTCTTTACTTATGAACGAAGTGATTTTATTCTAAGGTTATATTTAAAAACCCACCCTATTATTGTAATGTTGTTAAAGTTTTTCAAAAAGTTAAATTGAAATGCCCCTCCTTTTGAATGCACATGGTATACTATTTTTTTTTGAGGTGAACCCCCCAAGGTTCTAGGATCTACAAATGATGGGATGGCTTCAGGTTTGGATAATGTCAGGTGGAATATCATATGTCCATTTTGGAACTTTCTCCTAATATCCCACATCTCCTAATGTTTCCAGCATTTTATGATTGGCATATATGTACACTAACTTCTCAGCCTAATCCTCTAGGAGTCTATTTCGTAAAGTACTATGAATGTACTTGTAATGACTCCAGTTTCTTTTTTAGCCCAATTTTGAGCATGTCTGAGAAAGAACCCTCATTTCAATCGGGCGTAGAAGATCACACGTGCCACCATTCATCACCTACCATTTCCAAGTAGATGTAGTTTCTACCAATGCTTGAACATTGCTCGATGCCACCATTCATCATCTATCGTTTCCAAGTAGATGTAGTTTCCGCCAATGCTTGAACATTGCTCGATGCAAACAACCCCTCCTCGCATCGATACTTGCCTAACTCATTACAACACCTTGCAAACTCATGGTTTCGGGGATAATACTATTGCATGACCTTATGAAAGTCATGCATAACATTTGGGATCTCTTCAGGCTTCATATTCCACCAATCTGGGTCATAAAGGTACCCAACATTATGCAAGGGATTGTGAGCTTGCTCCCATTAAGGCCTAAATAATTGCCATAATTCCTTGCATTTTGTAGCATTTAATGGTCTTCTCTCATTCTCTTGGCCTAGGCAAGTAGGGGTCTTCTCTCATTCTCATTCTCTTGGCCTGGGTGAGCCTCGGAATAAGAGCTTGTTCAATACTCCAAAAGTGCATCCATGTTTTTTTCAATTTTTGGAGCCTTTGAGTCCAAATCCCTAAGTGCATATAATATAGGTTTCATAGCATTAGCACCATCCTCAAACAATTTCCATAATGTAGGGGATCCATTTGTTTCTTACATCAGGTCATGCATTTTCTCCTTTGTTGCCTATCAGTCAACTCTGACATCCATCGTTCAAATGCATCACAATGAAATGTCTCTATAAGAAAACTCCTATTTTCACCAAGGATTACAAAGTGTAGAAGTACATACAAAATCTCATGGTTGCTGGCAATTGGAACATGGTAGAACCATCATGAGACATAAAGATTGCTTCGAGATGTTGCTTCAATCATATTAACTTCACAATGTCTCGAGCCTCACAAACAATCTCTTTGAACCATGGCACTTATTTATACCAATATTTCAATGCAAGATTTAAAGTATGTGTACAACATGCATATGAATATAGATTACTATACTCCCTTTGCAATATTCTACCTGCCTTCTTACAACTCTTGGCATTATCCATGACACCTTACACAACCTTTTTAGGCCTACCGCTCTTATAACCTTTGATAATACACCAGCTATATATGTCCCCAACTTCTTTACATGTGAGGCATCAATTGATGTGTGGAAGGCCTTCCCCCATGGCAATATAACCATCACATTTAATAAAGCATGGTGTTTTATGCTTGTCCACCATCTAAGACAATTCTGATCCGGTGTTATGCAATTGCTCGAAAATGCTATGATTTATGTGCTCTTTCTCTTCTGCATATTCCTTGTCTAACAATGATGTACGCAATGTGTTTAAGCATGGTCCATAGTTAGCAATGCAATTCCATGTAGCTCTTATATCATTGTTATTGACCTTACCTAGTGGATATCCTGACCGCAAGATTGATCTACCAAGTACATACTATGCATTATCTAAATCTTGAATCCGAATGCTCTCAACTATTCTAGATCATCTAAAGTTAGGAATCGTACTTGCCAATCTAGCTTCACAAGCATAGGTGGAGATCTATCTTGCATGCTAGTATCCACACAAGGAGTTTTGGCATGGGAGCCTGCAACACTTGTACTTCTGTCACTGTGTATGCTTAATCTTGACTTTTCCTAATTGATCTTCTTTGAATTTTTCTAGAATATTGCAACTTCTCTGTCAAGGTGTGAGCTGCTACTGCTGTAGTAGCTCCTAGGGCCGCACAGTGGTGAATGCTCTTTCTTGAGTCACCAAGCAAGTGACTTCTTATGTGAGGTGCTCCCCCAAATTTTTGTATTCCACAATACTTGCATTTTCACTCAACGTAGTCACGAACATTAATGAAAAAGTCCCATTCTAGACCGTGTGACTTACATTTTCCCCCTTGTGCACATGGAATACCTCTTTGAGAGGATTGTGACACCTACATAAATCCTCTGCCCATATCTTGGTTAACAACCTCACAGGGTGGATCAAGTGTTGGGGTGTGCCTATTTTGGTAATGAGATCCTCTTCTCCTATTTCTTATTCAACCCCAAGAACATTATCATGCATATGACTTTTGGTTTGGGCATGACTCGACGCATCCATAGTTTGCCTAGTCACAACTGATCTTGAAGATTGTGGATGAGCACAAAACCTTACATTACCTTTGGCCATCAAGCAACTTACCTTATTAATCTCATCCTTAAGTCACCGAACTTACTAAAAATAACAATATGCCATCACTGGTTAAGTGATGTGATTTGATGGACAATGGCAAGTCCATAGAGCTAGGATTGTGTCTTGGAGCTAGATGGGCCCAAGAGGATGGTAAAAGAATGAGAAGAGAGAGTGGTATAAAGAGATTAGGGTTGGCCCTCCCTTCAAAAGGTGACATGTATTAAAGGTCAGAGGGTTGACTTTGGTCTTCATTGTTGTTTGCACAAGTTTGAATACAAGCTCCCTCTTCTCTTCCAAGAGTGTTTTGGGTGTTCCCTTATTTCCATTATAGTGCCCTTGTGTTTGTCACTCCATCCCCCTTCACTCTCCTCTTCCCTTCTCCTTCTCCCTCCCTTCTCCCCTCTTTTCTCCTTCTCCCCCTTCCCTCTTTCTCTGATGGAAACACATTGCAACAATCTATAGGCCGCTTGAGTGACACATGCAGATGGCTCGTGCCTTGCATTGCTCTCATAAGGAGTAGCTTCGAGTGGAGGCTCCATCAGCATCTCTTCAACATCCTCACGACACGTGAGTCACCATCGAGACCACACACCACTATTTAGATCCAACTCATGGTTCAAACTCTTTCCTAACTTACCAAAGGGTTTATCAGGACATGAACCACAATCAAATTGAATGATGAGCCTCTATTGCCATTTCCACCAGTATGTAGCATCGAGCCGCATAAGAAGCTGTGAATCTGCAACCCACAATATTGCCTGTACTTAAGATACTACTGGTGGTAATATAGCTAATACCATTAGTAATATAGTCCTATTACTGGTTTAAATACCAGCACTAATACAAACCATTGGTAGAAATAATATTACTGCTGGTAATGTGCTCATTACCATCGGTTGTATGAGTACTACCGGCGGTAGTTTTATTTAGTTTCCCATTGATTTTTTTTGGTAAACAACGTGATCACGTTGCTTTCACACTACTTTAAAGCATAATTAATTAATGCTAATAACGCATTAACACAAATGTGAAAACATGAATGTAATCCCAGCAAATAACAATCTCAGTAAATGGTAAGTCAACCAAACTCAACAAACACAAGTTCGGTCATTTAAAAGATAAAAAATATAAGAGTAGGGTCATTGTTTGCTTACGTGTAGCCATTTTTGGTGAGGTTTAGGGACTATTCTGTATATGGGTATATTGCATGACCCATAGCTTATGCATTGCTCAATGAAATTCGGCAAACTTTGTCTTCAAGTTGTAGTACACATTCCAAATTGAACATGAGAGCAAAAAATTATGGAACAAGGATTTGGAACGAGACCGTTAAAGCATTACAAGTGCTATGTTACATGTTAAGCATCATCCTGCAGACTATAGGATATAGTAATTTATTCAAAAACATCAAAATTTTGTTCTATACATACATGCAACCAAGTAATCATTCTAAAGTACACTACATGAGCTTCTCCTCAACCCAAGGACACACCTAAATGAGATCATTATGCATGGGTTAATGGGCCTCCAATGTTGTGCTAAAGTGATGCATACCCATTTGAGGACACACTCCATAACTTTTTTTTGATTTGTTGAAAACCAAAATGGATTGAAAATTTGGAGTCCAAACTATTGTAACTAGTGCATGGTGGTCTTAAAACATTGATAGTTGTTGGTATTGGTATCTAGATTCACCCTAAAATGGAAGGAGTTGAAAAAATGCAATTTGTGCATGTGAAAAGATATTTTAATAAATCCAATACTATTTACAATTTTGAATTATTTCTTTTTCCATGCACTTGCTTTCTATATGGCTCTTAAGCATGCCAAAGGTCATTGCATTTAATAATACATAGCACCAAACCCGATAGCATGCCCTTTGGCCTATTTATGTTTTCAAGCATTCTACACCACATTGCACTTGTTTGGGATATCCAATTCTGCTAATGTGTATCACCGGGCGGAGGGGGGAAAACCGGAGGTTGAAATCTTGCTACTCCCGCAAATTTTGAATTTTCACACCTACCACCCATCAAATCTTGGAAGATTAAGTACTTTCAACCTGCCCCCACCTTGCAAATGCCCTACAACCTGTACGCACCTTGACGTGACCTTATGCAAACTTTGGTTTGCCATTGTCTTCTTTCGGGTAAGTTGTCTTCTATTCTTTGCTTGCCTCACCAACTAGCTTCTCTCTATTTTGGTTTGGCATTGTCGTCTTTCATTGATCATTGCCATGGTAACATGTAGCTTGCCATGGCTTACAAGAGAAGCATACAGAGACTGTGAGATAGAAAAGCTAAAAAGCTTGGTCAAGGCACAACGAACAGAAGACTCCTTGCAAAGCAGCAGCATGAAGCAGTTGTTGCAAATGCACACATTTGATCATTGCCATGAGAGTGAAGAAAACGAGCTATGATGTCATGATTGGCAGTAGCATTCGAGGAAGCAACATCAGGCCATTCAAGTAAATACCGTTCTCGAATCTTCACAACCTTTAGCATGAACTCTAAAGTTCATAGAGCAATAACCCTACCAACACCTTGTGTTTTCATGCCAAAACGTCACCACTATTGCAATGACTTCTACACTTAGGCTGTCTCTCCTTTTTTTGTGTTTTGTTGAAGCCCATAGACTACTCGGATTGGGATGATCAAGCATTGCTTCCACTCTTCTTGCATCTCTCGAGAGTTTCTCCAAATAACAAGGACATTTGTAGAAAGCAGACATAACATAAGACTCTTTGACGAGCACATCATACACATGCTTGATACAACGCAGGTCAGTGGTTGCCTAAACCATCCCTTGTGATTGAGCTTTGGGATAGTTTACTAGACTGGCCTAGACTTAATGTGATTGTCCTAAACCAGATCGATGATTGGAATATCATGCAACTGTGTTGCTGGTTCAGCTCAAACACTAGGACCACAGGCTGGGCTTGGACTTAATGTGATTATCCTAAATAGCTCGATGGTTGGAACATCATGCAATCGTGGTTGGGTCAGCTCGAACATCAGTTATGTGATTGTCCTAAACCAACTCGGTGGTTGGAATATCATGCAACCGTGTGGCTGTTTCAGCTCAAACACCAGAGCCAAGCTGGCTTGGACTTAATGTGATTGTCGCAAAACCAGATTGGTGGTTAAAACATCATACAATCATGATCGGGTGAGCTCAAACACTAGTTAACGCTAGAGGAGGTAGGCACTGGCAATGAAATGATTTGTGATGGTTTAGGATTGCCTGCAACCCCCACAAAATATAACCTTTAGTAAATCCCAAACAATTACCATGCTTGTTTTAGTAAATCCTAATCTATAAATCCCAAACAATATACTAATCCCAAACAACCACCGAGCTTGTTTTAGTGACAATGACTGTGCATGAGGGACCATCTAATTCATAGGTTCAGATTAGCATTCAGTTAGAATCAGATTGTAATAACAATGATTGTGCATGAGGGACCATCTAATTCACAGGCTCAGATTAGCATTGAGCCAAAATCAGACTATAATAATAATGACTTTGCATCTAGTTCACAAGCTTAGATTAGCATTCAGTCAGTTTATCAAGCTGTAATAACAATAGTTTAGAATGAGAACTAGCATTAAGCTGAGATAAACTGTAAGAACATATCACATGGTTAGAATTACCATCTAATCGCACGTCATGAGTGAAGCAGTCATAAGAAAATTGAACCTTCAAATCCAACTAAATGCAACATTTTTAAATTATAAGGTCCAGCTGAGTGAAGCAATCGTATCCAAGGATGGATAAATGGCAAATTATTGCTTTAAAATGGAAGTTATATAGAAAAGCCAAATGCATAGTCAGCCCCGAAAGTTATATACCCATGTAGTATACAACCAAGTTTTACTCTTCTACATTTTGAAAAGAGACCACCATCATATCTAAGTATGGATAAATACAAAGATAATTTCCTTCTTTTTTTTTCAAAGAAGACTATTTACCACTTATCTCAAGTTCTATTGAAAAGCCAACTGTATTAGAGGGGTGGTCAGTCCCTAAAAAAGTATTGGGTAATATATATCTAAGATTCCAAGAGATAAAGTCTGAGATCTTTGAAGGACTTTATATTTATGCAAGGATTCCAGGACACAGGCTCGACACTTTGCATAGTGAAAGCCTTTAGAAACATACTTTGCAAACTGTGGGTTCTTATAGTATTGAAGGCCTTCCCACAATTCCTCATGCAATATGACCATCTTGTGAATGACACTCTTGGGAACTCTATGTTCCTCCTCCAAGCGATGAATCTCATCTACGAAATCTTGGGTTGTCGAGGGACCCCTTCATGGATAATTTTTTCAAGTTAGTTTCGTTAAGAAGCTAAACTTTTATATTGGTGTTGAAAGTTTGTATGCTTGAATAAAAATAAATGTACGAAACATTCGCTAGGATTTGGAACTTTTATGCAAAAAATTTTAAGGTTTCGCCAAGATTTACAGTTTTTCCTTCAAATTTCAAAAGAAAATATATAGAAAAGTACTACATTCTACCAATATTGTGAAACTAAAAAAATGAGCTTGAAAACTTTTGCCAAGATTTTATATTAATATTTTAGCATAGCTTTGATAAAAACAACCCTGGACCCCTTGCAAAATGGCTTCATAAAGCTCAAGACAAGAGGCAGGAAAAATGTCATTGCCTCTGTGGCTTTCCATCTCTATTCCTCTGTTGTTCCTTCACTCAAGACCTGTCGGGTTTTTTAACTAGTTTGCTCTCCTACTATCCAAGATGTACTTGTTCACATATTCTAATCTATCAAATCAAGCCATCTTGACATGCTCAATGTATGAAGAAATGGCAGTAATTTTTTGACTGCCATTTGTTAATTGCCACTTCTTTCAAATAAATGGCAGCACAAAATGGCAACCATTTCTTGACTGCCATTTTATATGAAGAAATGGCAACACAAATGGTAATCATCCTTTGATCACCATTTCCTATAAAGAAATGGCAGCACAAAATGGCAACCATTTCTTAATGCGACTTCTTACTAAGAAATGGTAGCACACAATGCATATATGGTGTAAAATTGCACAGTGATTAACTATTCAGGTACTGCAAAGTATCTTACTGCTGCAAAAAATTCAATACTACCCATTCACAACATCGATATTACTATCACTATATCTGTATTAACAAATTATCACTAACTCTAATCCACTGTAACCTTACTTACTAAGACAAACCAAACATTACTAAGACACCTATCAAACCACCTCTTAAAATTTATGGTTTAAACATAGCATCTACTCACAGAGTTTGATGTGAATCAAATGTCATTTGCATGGTTGAGCATCCATATTTCTTACCATGCATCATGCAAAAGTATTGAAAATATGCAATGGTATGCTTCTAGCATGTGTGTATGTGTCCAGTGGGTATGATTCATGACACAAGCCGAATGAGAATAAGATCCATGGTTGGAAATTTTCATGTGGATTGGGTCTTATTTGCATGATCAAGCATGTGTATTTTCACATTTATTACTATTCATCATGCAAGAGTGCTAAAAATATGCATGTGTGCTTCTCTTATTTTTGCAAATTTAGATGTGGATTGGGTATCATTTGCATGGTCAGGCATGCGTAACTCCACATTTGTGAATCGGTGTTCTTCTACCATTTGTGTGTATGTTTGATGTGGGTATAATAACCACAAAGGACTCAATGAGAGTAACTTCCTTGTTCTTGCAATGTTTGATTTGGATTAGATGTCATTTGCATGGTTGTGTACATGTATTTTTACAATTCTTACCATCCACCGTGCTTGAGTGTTAACACAAATAAGCATCAGTGTCCTTCTACCATATGTGTGTGTATACAATTTGGGTATGATACCTTAAACAGACCTTAATGAGAGTAAGAACCTGGTTCTTGCAAGTTTTAATGTGGATCACATGTCATTTGAATGGTTAGATATGCATATTTCCACATTTCTTATCATGCATCATGAATGAGTACTAAAAATATGCATCAGTGTGCTTCTACCATATGTGTGTGTGTTTGATTGGTAGGATACTTTGCACAAGACTTAATGAGGGAAATATTCTTGTTCTTACAAAGCTTTACGTGGATCGAGTATCATTTGCATGGCCAGGCATGCGTATTCCAAGAATTCTTACCATGCATCATGCATGAGTGCTAAAAATATGTTTTGGTGTTCTTCTAACATGTGTGAGTATGTCTGGGGGGGACGATACATTGTGTATGCCTTAATGAAATTAATATTCTTGTGTTTGGAAATTATGATGTGGATCATGAATTGTGCATGACTATTAAAATTATGCATTGGTGCACTTCTAGCATATGTATGTGTGTTCGATAATTATTACATTGGTCATAGTACTTAATGAGAGTAGGAACCTTTTGCTTGGAAATTTGAATGTGGATAGATATCATTGGCATGGTGGGACATGTGTATTTCCACAATTCTTACCATGAATCGTGCATGAGTGTTCAAATATGCATCGATGTGCTTCTAGCATATGTGTGTGTGCCCGATGGGTATCATACTTTGCATAGGCTGTAATGAAATTATGGACTTGTTTGTGCAAAAGTTTGATATGGATCAGGTATTATTTTCATGGCCGACCATGCTTATTTTGAAAATTCTTACCATGCATCATGGATGCATGTTAAAACCATGCATCGGTGTGCTTCTAGCATATATGTCTAAGTTTGATGGATATGATACTTTATACAAGTCTTAATAATAGTAATACCCCTATCCTTGCAAATTTTTGTGTTGATCAGATATCATTTGCATGGCTAGGCATGCAGATTTCTAGAATTCTTAACATGCATCATGCATGAGTGTTAAAAATATTCATCGGTATTCTTCTAGCATATTTGTGTGTGTCTCATAGGCATGATACTCTACATATCTTCAACAAGATAAAAACCCTTGTTCTTTCAAAGTCCGATGGGGATCAAGTATCATTTTCATGGTTGGGCATGTGCATTTTCAAATTTCTTACCATGCATTGTGCATGAGTGCTAAAAATATGCTACAAATCAAGCAATGAGTAAAGAGCAACAATGTCAAGTAATAAATTAATGAAAACAAATGAGAGAAATGAAAGCAAGCAATGTCAACTAATGAAAACAAATGAGAGAAATGAAAGCAAGCAAACAAGACAATAAGATACCAAGAAAGCAATGAAATCAAGCAAGCAACAAGATACAATCATATCAAGCAAGCAAGTAATTGGAAAATTTTGGTAGCATCTCCCCTATAAAAATTTCATATTTGCCTTTTGTGCAACCACAAAGACATAATAAACACATAAACACCTACTGGCAGTTCCAAAGATTCTTCTAATGGAGATGGGAGGGTTGGAAGCTTCCCTAGAAGAATAAATTTGAAGACAACCACTCAAAAAGCTAAAAAATATCCTCCACTTCTTTAGCTCCCAAGGTAGAAATCGTCTCCTTCAAACTTGGAGTGGAGAGGAGTGGGCCAATGGGGATAGGGGAGGGTAGGGAGATGGTGGCAAGGTCATGAGAAAGAGCAAAAAAATCCTACAAGAGTTGAAACAGGAGAGGCACGAAAAAAATAGAAGCATTTGGGTTTGCTTTTTGAAAGTTTATCAGAGTTGGTATAGGCATATGTATATACTAGCACCTATACTGATGGAAACAGAGTTTTTCTTTTTTTTTTGCATTTCGTAAAAATTTTCATACTTCTCTCACTTCTAGTTCTTGGTTAAGTTTACAAATTGGTGACTCGTATTGGATTACAATATCTTAGAGCCTGGGAGGCCTTGTTTTAGGGTGTCTGCTGACTTTTTTTTACCGTAGCTCCTTTTTTACTACACCTTGCACCTTGAAAACATACATTGTTGTACTTCTAACCATGCAAATGGTATTAGATGTGCATGGTACTTTGCATAAGACTCAAACTAGGTGAGTTAAATCCCTACGCAAAGAATCATGGCCATTCGATGTTATTTGCATGTCTTGGATAAGATATTTCCTAGTTTCTCACCACGCATCATGCATAAGCATTGAAAAACATGCATATGTCGACTTCTAGCCATGCAAATGACATTTGATAAGAATGATACTGTGACACAAAACTGGGGGTTTGGTTTTGGTTACGTCTCAACCCACAAATTGAAGAAGAGAGAAGAGATTTGGGCATTAGATGAATATTAAAGAGACACTCACTCTCTATCTTCTCAGATTAAAACAAAGATATAGATGTCAAAGGTGAGGTTGTACTCTAGCATTGGAAATAAGAAAGGCTAAGGAGAAGCATTGATTTGAGCTAATCAGTCAACCCCAAAAAAAAGGGAGAGCCGTTGTTGGAAGAACATCTTTTGACAACACAATGTGAACTGATGTGAAAGGCATGAATTGATAGGGCTGATTTGGCTGAATGGGATGGTTGGGATAAAACATAGATCTTGAAAAGATGAAGATTCTGATATCAATTTCATTCAAAATGGAGCTTGGAATAGAAAGTTATGATGGCTTTACGAAACTCCAAACAACAAACCCGACCACTCAGACAACAAAAACTTTTATTCTACTAAAAAGAACAAATATCCAAATACATCAATAGATAGATCTCGAAAAGATGAAGATTTTGATATAAGTTTCATTCAAAACGGAGCTTGGAGTAGAAAGTTATGACCATTTTACGAAAGACTATCAAAATTGTCCATACTCGACTGCAGTTATGGAAAGGGTAATGATCTCCTTCAGCAGAGAAGTAGCTTCCAAGATACATGGCAAATTGAGGTCGCCTAGGGGAGTAGAGAATACCCTTAAAATAGATCTAGAAATGACTCACTCATGTGGGTACACTAAGCTTTAGAGCGAGGAGAAAGGAGATGGAAGAAGGATGAGGAAAAGGAAGCATGAACTTTATTCAAAACATCAAAAGCAAGAATAGGGGTACAAAGTGAGAGCCTAATGCTCTAGGGAGAAGGGAAAAGATAGGTAAAGCTAGATATAAGTGATGGCATAACTACAAGGAGAAGAACCAGATGGTGGAGAGGGAGGAGAGAGGTCTCTTTTATAGAGCAATTCTCACCCTCCTTCACCTTGTTACATTTTCAGCCAGTAGATTCCTTCACCCCTTGGTGACATAAGGACGTGGGTCACCATCAAATGTCCTTTTGGGCACATTTTGTTTCCCATCACAAGATCCTCATGACTCTTTAAAAATTGAGAAAGTCAAGAGTCTTTCCCCTTGGAGCCCATAGGGACCCTCTATTTTCCATATGTCAACATCTTCCATATACCACCTTGGAATTCTAAAAGGATTCCTCTTGACTTTACACTCTTCCACACTCCTCCACATGCCCTCCATGTGCTTGTTGGCATGTAATCTCTATATTATTTCAGTACATTATGGAGGCCATGCAGTCATCTAGCCCACTCAAAATACATGACTCGTTTCTACTTTCCCAATTACAAAGCAAATAATATATCTCCCAAACCATTCTATCCCTATACCAAGGTATTTATAATTCGTACCCATGGTATTTACAATGATGCACTCCATTCATAATCACATTTGCAATCATTTTCACTGATTAGTCTAATTAGTGTCAAATCCACATTAATGATTACATGAAATAAAGTAGTCGACATCAAAAGATTGACAAGCTGCAAAGAGCCGTCTCTTGCCACCAACTTCTCTGTCACACTTCTTGGTTCTTTGTCTCCGTGGCTAGCTTTTGTCGCCTTGTGGGCCCCACAAATCCTCCCACAGGTTTCAAAACAAAATATCATTTTTTGTTGTCACATTTTTTCCCCCCTAGCAGATCCCCATGCTTGGGATGGGGGTCTATTGGCCATGGTATCCGCGGATAAAACACTTTTAACCGGTACTCATTGGCACATCCAGGGACCTCTTGACCATTTGCATCTTCCAAAAGATAAGTGTTATTTTTGAACTTTTTCTTCACCCTAAAGGGACCTTCTTAGTGCCGAAGGAGCTTCTTGTCTAGCTGTTTCTCTGCAGGACCATCAAACTTCATGACCAAGCTTCCTTCTTTGAATTCTGGCTTCTTCTTCTTCTTGGTAAGAGCATCATACCTTGCTTTGTGACATTGTTGTGCTGCCTCCAAATGTTAAAGTGCTTGAAGCTGCTTCTCATTCAAGGTCTTCAGTTGTACTAGATGTTGGGCATGTGTTTCTTCTTCGTTGCACAATCAAGAAAAAGACGTGCAAAGGCTTGATTCCAATTCTATTGGCAAGATGGCCTCCACTCCATAAACTAGTTGAAAAGGTGTGAAACCAAGGGAGAGCTTATGAGTGGTTCTATAAGCCCACAAAACTTCTGGTATATGCACATCCCACTTCCTTTTCATGGTGTCTACTAGCTTAGACAAGGACCCACAAAGCAAACCATTAGTTTTTTCCACAAGACCATTGCATTGGGGATAATATGGAGTTGATATGACATGATTTATTTTTAATTTGTGCACCAAAGATTCAATTAAGTCATTCCTAAAAGACCTCCCTCCATCTGTAAGGATTTCCAAAGGGCAACCAAAACGGGCACATATAAACTCCTTGAGAAATGATGCCACCATTGTTGCTTTGTTGTTGATAGTAGCTTTTCCTTCTGCCCATCTAGTTGCATAATCAATTGCAACTAATATATAATACTTTCCTTGTGAAGAATGAGGAAGGGCCCAACAAAATCCAAACCCCACCTCTCAAATGGACCATATGCTGGAATGGGATTCAAGGGCCTAAGAACCAATTGCTTGCATCCATATGGTTGGCATACCTCACAACTTTGGCACCACTCATGGACATCTTTGTTGAGTGAGGGCCAATAATACCCTGTGTTAAGGATCTTTTGAGTAGTACTAGCTGAAGCAAAGTGACCTTAACATTCATGACATAGCTTCGTAATCCTTTTAGATTCTTCCAAGCTCACTACCCTCCTAAGAACCTTATCTTTACCTTGCTTGTATAGAACATCCCCAAGGATTGTATAAGGATGAGCCTTCCTTGTGAGCCTCTGCTTTTGCTGAGGGGTCAATCCATGAGGAAAATGACCTTCATCCAAGTAACATTAAACATCTTGGAGCTCTTGCCAACCTGTATTTATCAATGCAAGAGTAGCTTTAATGAAAGAAGCCATAGCTTTAGTAGCCATCTCATCAGCTTGATGATTATCTTTTCTTTGAATATGCACAAACTTGCAAAACTCAAAAGCTTTCCTTAACTCCATCGCTCTTTTATAAAGATCTTATAGATTAGGACTCCATGCCTTATAAACACCTTTCATTTGCCTAATGACTAGTTGAGAGTTCCCTTTAACCTCTACCTCTTTCACTCCTTCCTTTAGGCAATCTTCTAATCCATAGATCAATGCATTGTACTCAGCCACATTATTTGTTATTGCTTCAGGAAATTGCCTATCCTTGGCCCATACCTCTTTTCCTTCTGGATCAAAGAGAGTTATCCCCCCAGCCCCACATTTCCTAGAAGGGCTAAAGGATCGATCAAAATGCAGCTTAAAAGCTATTGGTGGGGTCTCCAACTCTTCATCTAAGTCTTCCTTTGCCTTTGTTACTTCTTCTTCCTCCTTACTTGTAAGCAAATCTGCAAGAGAAGCTCTAGTGGTGCTTTTTGTAATAAAAGTGAAAGAGAACTCTTGAAGCTCACAAATCCACTTGGCAAACTTTCCAGCAGGATTGGGTTCGCGAACCAAAAATTGTAAAGCAGGTTGAGACGTAAGGAAGAAAAAAGGGCGAGGCAGCAAGTATGACCTAAACTTCTTCACTGCAAAGACCAAAGAGAAGCCTTCTTTCTCCATTTCACTGTACCTCTCCTCAGCCTCCATGAGTTGCCAACTTGCATAATACACTGGTTACATGCGTCCTTGCTCACCCTTTTAAAGTAGTATAGCTCCCACTGAATGAGTTGACACACTTGGATTCACATAGAAATCATCCTCCCACCTAGGAGGCTACATAATTGGCCTTTGGCTCATGCATTTCTTAAGCAAACAAAATGCCTTATCTTGCTCTAGTCCCCATTGCAAAGATACATTTTTCTTTGTCAATAAATTTATAGGATACATCTTTTCAGAAAACATATAAATAAAGTGCTGGTAATACTTTGTTTTACCCAAAATGCCCCTCACCTCTCTGACATTACTAGGTGGTGGAAGGTCCATGATTGCTTGTACCTTCTCAAGATCCATTTCTATACCTTCCTTTGAGATAACATGTCCTAACAAAGACACCTTCTTCCTGGCCAAACGGCATTTTGCAAGGTTAAGGCAACTTTTTGCATCATCAATGCAATCCTCAACTTTTCCAAGTGATCCACACGGCTTGAATAAATGCAAAAATCATCCAAAAACACTCTTATGAACTTTCCCAAGTAGGGTGCAAATACCTAGCTCATGAAATGTTGGAAACTTGCTGGTGCATTAGTTAAATCAAATGGCATCACCCTATGTGCATACACCCCCCATGGTGTAACAAATGAAGTATTCCTTTGATCTTCCTCACAAATCCAAATTTGGAAGTATCCGAAGTACCCATCACATACTGAATATATTTCATGGCCTACAACTTGATCCAATATCTCATCCTGAAATGGTAGAGGAAAATAATCCCTCTTTGTACATGCATTCAAAGGGCAAAAGTCCACACGAACACGCCATTTCTTTCCTTTCTTGGGAGTAACCACCACTGGAGAAACCCACTCTGAATTCTCAACTGGAAAAATAAATCCAACTTGGAGCAAGTTAGTTACCTCCTTCCTAAGCACTTTTGCTTGTACCACTCCCAACCGTCTAAGCCGTTGCACCACTGGCTTGCTTTGAGGCTTCAAGTCAATTTTGTGCTCCACTAAGGTAACTTGGCGCACTTGCAACTATTTGCAAACAGATTAGGAAACCCATCAAGCATTTCTAGGTATTCATCTCTTTTAGTACTTGTTATAGTCTCATCAAGAAGAATCTCATTTTGTTGGCGAAGACTAGTGTGATCCACCACTTCCTCATACATGGTTGACGATGATTCTCCTTCTGAAGCTCCATTTCCTTGATTGTCCCCAAGGTCAACACCAAGGCAAAGACCAAACACCACTCCTTCCACCTCTCCTTCTGAGATGGACTCCTAGGAGGTGCCACTTGTCTTGTGATCGGATGACTCAGACTCTGAGCTCTCGAAATTTGAAGTTTCCTCCTTTACCACCTTCTTTTGGCACCTCTTGATGTTGTAACGGACCTTCCTATTCCCTCCTTGGAGAATAAGATCACCTATCTCCCACTTCTGTACTTCCTTCACTTGACGGAGCCAAGGCCTTCCCAAGATCAATGGGTAAGCCCGACCATTTGGTTTTATAGGGATAACGTGAAAGTTTGTAGGTACAAAAATTCCACACACATCCACTGCCAAATTCTTCACAACTCCTAGAGTTTTCACTCTAGTATTATCAGCCAACTTAATGCGATAAGGAGAGTTAAGACAAGATAACTTCAAATTAGCATCTTTCATTGTCTTTTCACTCATGACATTTATCGATGCACCCCCATCAATGTATGCATTAGAAATGGTCTGGCCATCTATGATAACATCAACAACAGGTACATCATCTCCCACATCTATGTCTACCTTTTGTGACAGGTGTCCCATTATCCTTTTTCTTCTTTTTCTTAGACTCCCTAGTGCTGGCCAATTTACTCCATTCCTTCCTAAGTTTTGGAGAGAGTACCAAAAGCTGCCCAAATGTGATTTGTGGAATCTTCTCTCTAAGGTCTGTCAATAGATCATAACTAAGAGTCCCTTGTCCAAGAGGAAAATTAGATTGTCCAATCTTTCTTTGGATGACTTTTTCTTCTTATGTTTCCGTTCCTTCTCTTCCTCCTATTCCTCGTCAGTCCTAGTTTTACGACTTTTTGTCATCAATGGCATCAAAGTTTCTTCCTCTTCTTCCTCTGAACATGTTCTTTCTAAGAGTACTACACTCTTGTCTTCTCTTTTTTTCAATTTTGGACATTCAGGACGATAGTGTCCCTTCTCTTGACATTCATAACGGGTAACATTGCTTTTATCCCTAGGCTTATCCTCAATTCGTGGAGCCCTAGGTGACTTGGCATTCACTAAGTGCAACTTCAAATCAGCAAATTCTGCCATCAATTGTGCAATACTATGATCCAGTGAGGGAGCAGATACCTGGGATGTTGAGGCTACCTCTACCCAATGTGCTGGAGTCATGACACTTGTAGGTGGCTGAAATGCAAACTCAATTTGATGGGCCGCCTCCTTCTTCAAAGTAATGCGAAGAGCCTCTTTGAAATTATTGGGATTTTTTCTTAGAACCTTTCCACGCAAGGTAGAATCCAAACCATAAACAAATTTGCTCATCTTGAGATGTTCTATTGCCAATGGATCTTTAGAATCTCTCGTAGAAGATGAAGAAGACTCAACCACATGCAAAGCAGCTTGTTGGTACTTGATGAATAAATCCTCATACCTCATAGCAAAGGTTGAAACTAACTGTCCTTCCTTTTGGGAAATCTTCTCCAGCTACAATAACAAGGAATTTGGTGACTCCAATGTCCCAAATCTCTCCTTCATTGCCTCGACCAAGCTTTCCCAATCATCCTTGGTATCTTTTGGCAAGGCCTCATACCAAGTTAAGGCCACACCCTCCAAGAAATTTGGAAGTATCTCAACATGTTCCTTCATAGACCAACCAGTCAAGCGGCATGCTCAATTGAATTCCCGAAGGTAACTCCTCGGATCTCCTCCTTATCCACGGAACACTGGAATGTTGTACATCTTGCACAAAAAATGAGCACAAAGAAGAAAGTCCTTGCTTGTAAACAAGCTGAGATCCTGAGGTTATGATAGGAAAATCCTAGGCAAAACCTACCTAGCATCTCCATCAAAAGATGTGATGCAAAACTGGGGGTTTGGTTTTGGTCATGTCTCAACCCACAAATTGAAGAAGAGAAAAGAGATTTGGGCATTAGATGAAGCTTAAAGAGACACTCACTCTCTATCTTCTCAGATCAAAACAAAGATATAGACGTCAAAGGTGAGGTTGTACTCTAGCATTGGAAATAAGAAAGGCTGAGGAGAAGCATTGATTTGAGCTAATCGGTCAGCCCCAAAAGTAAGGGCGAGCCGTTGTTGGAAGAACATCTTTTGACTCAACACAATGTGAATTGATGTGAAAGGCGTGAATTGATAGGGCTGATTTGGCTAAATGGGACAATTGGGACGAAACATAGATCTCAAAAAGATGAAGATTTTGATATCGGTTTCATTCAAAACAAAGCTTGGAATAGAAAGTTATGATGGTTTTATGAAAGGTTCTCAAAACTACTCCAAACAACAAACCCGACCACTCAGACAACAAAAACTTTTATTCTACTAAATAGAACAAATATCGGAATACATCAATAGATAGATCTTGAAAAGACCAAGATTTTGACATAAGTTTCATTCAAAATGGAGCTTGGAGTAGAAAGTTATGACCATTTTACGAAAGACTGTCAAAACCGTCCATACCTGACTACAGTTATGGAAAGGGCAACGATCTCCTTCAGTAGAAAAGTAGCTTCCAAGATACATGGCAAATTGAGGTCCCCAGGGGAGTAGAGAATACCCTTTAAATAGATCTAGAAATGACTCACTCATGAGGGTACACTAAGCTTTAGAGCGAGGAGAGAGGAAATGGAAGAAGGATGAGGAAAAGGAAGCATGAACTTTATTCAAAACATCAAAAGCAAGAAGAGGGGTACAAAGTGAGAGCCTAATGCTCTAGGGAGAAGGGAAAAGATAGGCAAAGCTAGATACAAGTGATGGCATAACTACAAGGAGAAGAACCAGATGGTGGAGAGGGAGGAGAGAGGTCTCTTTTATAGAGCAATTCTCACCCTCCTTCACCTTGTTACATTTTCAGCCAATAGATTCCTTCACCCCCTGGTGACATAAGGACATGGGTCACCATCAAATGTCCTTTTGGGCACATTTTGACAAGTGTCCCATTACAAGATCCTCATGACTCTTTAAAAATTGAGAAAGTCAAGAGTCTTTCCCCTTGGAGCCCATAGGGACCCGCTTTTTTCCATATGTCAACATCCTCCATATACCACCTTGGAATTCTAGAAGGATTCCTCTTGACTTTACACTCTTCCACACTCCTCCACATGCCCTCCATGTGCTTGGCATGTGATCTCCATATTATTTTAGTACATTATGGAGGCCATGCAGTCATCTGGCCCACTTAAAATACATGACTCATTTCTATTTTCCCAATTACAAAGCAAATAATATATCTCCCAAACCATTCTATCCCTATACCAAGGTATTTATAATTCATAGCCGTGGTATTTACAATGATGCACTCCACTCATAATCGCATTTGCAATCATTTTTACTAATTAGTCTAATTAGTGTCAAATCCACATTAATGATTACATGAAATAAAGTAGTTGATATCAAAAGATTGACAAGCCACAACGAGAGTAGTCGCAAAGAGCCGTCTACCGCCACCAACTTCTCCATCATGTTTCATGGTTCTTTGTCTCCGTGGCTAGCTTTTGTCACCTTGCAGGCCCCACAAATCCTCCCACAGGTTTCAAAACAAAATATCATTTTTTGTTGTCACAATACTTTGCACAAGCATTACAATGGGAAAGTTCAAGGTCTATGCAAAGTATTATGTCCATTTGATGTCATTTGCATGGGGTGGAATGGATATTTCCTAGTTTTTCACCATACATCATGCATTAGCATTGAAAAACATGCATCAATGTTCTTCTAGTCATGAAAATGGTGTTTGATGGACAAGATACTTTGCACAAGCCTTAAACTATGTGATTTTAATGCCCTATGCAAAGTATCATAGCCATCTAATGTCATTTGCATGGATTGGAATGGACATTTCCTAGTTTTCCACCATGCATCATGCATGAGCATTGAAAACATGCATTGATGTGATTCTAACCATGCAACCGGTATTTTATGGGCATGACACTTTGGACAAGCCTTAAAATAGGTGATTTCAAGGCTTGAGCAAAGTATCATGACCATCTAATGTCATTTGCATGGCTTAGAATGGATATTTCCTAGTTTGTCACTATGCACTCGGGGGGTGCACCCTACAATGCGTTAGTGTACCACATGCATTCAAAAAGAGAGGTGCACCCTACAATGCGTTAGTGTACCACATGCATTCAAAAAGAGGGGTTATTTAATTGGTTGTACTTGTAGATTTCTAAATACAGGCGGGGTTAGAATCTGTAGCCCTATCAAACTAACATAAGGGGTGTGTTTATTCTAAAATCTGATAGTATACTTTATCCAAGTGATAAGAACTACTTCCCATGTTGACTAGGCTATCATGACTTCCCTAAGTAGGACTTTGGTAGTCTCTACATCCCACGTAGGCTGCCTATAGGCATATAAGGGTTTAATGCCCTCATTTGATTCATACCCCTTTTACTAGCAACTACTTCACAAGCTAGTTTTTCCCTAGTTTGTGCAAATATAAGAAAAACATGCTTCACATATCTGCTCTACATTGCATTTCAGTGCTCTTCCCACATAGTCTACACCAGTGGGGTCTCACCAAAAGCACCTGTCAGTAGCTGTTAGTCTCGCATTTCTCAACAAAAGAAAAATTGTTTGCAGCATGATTAAGCAACATTATTTTTAGCATGATCATGCAACATTGTTTCTAGCATGATTATGATAGTCTTTAACACAATACCTTAGTTTTCATGATTTGCAAAAGTTTGTCCTACAAGTTTGCATCAAAAGTGCCTTTAAGTTTACTTTGTGTGGAAAAAAATAAGGGTACATGGAAAGTGCCTCTAAGATTACTTTATGTGGAGAAAATAAAGGGTGTGTATTTGCCACTTCCAATTGGCAAATCTTTGAATATCCCAAAGGAATGTTTGATGAGGTTTATTTTGGTAGGCCAAAGGAGTGCTCGATGTGTTTTTTCAAATAGTCCAAAGTACATGTGAACATTTCCCTCCCCTTTTCTAGTTTAGCTTGATTTTTTGGTGGGCCAAAGGAATGCTTGACGTGCTTGACATTGTTTGTTTTGAAAAGCCCAACGCCCCTAAGGTAATCAAAATTCAATTATTTAGCTCCGTCCCCCCTTTAGAAATTAATACGATTACGCTAAGTTATGCTCTCCATAAAAAACTAATCATTAACCTAAGCCCCCAACAAATGAATTGATTGGTTGAGCACTATGTACTTGCTTTGGCTAGACTATCAGACCTTGGTTGTATTGGCTACATTATGTACCTATCGAATATATATATGCTAGATCCACCTTTTTAAGTGGTTGTTTTGGCTACATTATGGACTCATCGAATATATATATGCTAGATCCGCCTTTTTAAGTGGTTGTATTGGCTACATTATGGACTTATCAAATATAGATATGCTAGATTTGCCTTTTTAAGTGGTTGTAATCCTAGAGCAGCAGAGCTATAATTAAAAAGATCAAGTCTCCTTTTAATAAGGGTGTAAGAAATCCTCCACAACATAGTACATCTTGATTGTCACCTTTACAAGTATGTTCTTGTTTCTTTAAAAAAAAGTATGTTCTTGTTTGTTATGATTGTGGGATGCAACGCTTTTCCAATAATTTTTAAGAGGGCATTCCCATGATGCCAAGATGATGCTGTCGATATTCACGACTACCTAATATTGTACTTTGGAACATTTGCATCATAGTTTTAGGAACTCCCTATAACATCATAGATTTGAGGAGAAAAAAGCGCACCACGCATGGCCCAAAACTCAGTAATTGGGGCTTGAATTGGTTTGCCAAAAGGTGGGAATTGGTTTCCACAACACAATAAAGTATTGCCTCTCCTTGAGATGAGGGGCTACAACCTACTTCCCTCATTAATGGAGACCACTTGAGCCAATAAAATGATGCAAAGAAGGCCTTCTACAACTTGCTGGGTTTTAATGCACTCCTATCAATGCTTGCTTAGCGAATGGGAGTTGCTTGTTGCCTTTTCTCCTCCATCCTCACGTGAGTGTACTCCCATCTATTGTAACAATGAACTATGGGCCATGTGTGATCGTTCCCTAAGCGTGCAAATCACTTTTCCTCTACTTATGGGACGGTCTAACATCACGTTTCACTACATGCCAATGTTAGATTTTTTCCTAGGAAGAAAATTTATACTATTCTCATGAAGCTTCCGAATGTACAGCTCAAAAAATCTGATCTAATGAAATTAGAGATAAATTTTCAAAAAGACCAAACAAAAAATGACATGTGGGCTGCCTATTCTTCTTCCCGCCTCGCTACTCCACAGTCACTGCTCTCCCCTGTTCCCTCATTGACATCCCTTGAGCCTAGGTCACCACTCACTGCTCTCCCCTGTTCCCTCATTGCTGCTCATATCCCCATCATATTGACATTGCCACTCGCTACCTTGCTCTCTGCTTCACCCCTCTCCCTGCCTTTCCCTTCTCGCTGCCTATCCGTTGATCGTAGCCTATATTCTTCCAATCCCTCAAATATTGAGTCACAAATCTTCACTTCTGGAGTTCCTGTACTTCAGCAGTTTATGGCCCATTTATCGTAGAAGGGTAAGGCACAAACTTAGGACTTTTGCAATGAGCGTGAACAAATCTGTCACTAATGAGAATTACTTTTGCAGATCGACTGCCAAATGCACGTTGTCAAGATGTCGAAAAGGCTAATCGGATATTGATTGACACTGCTAGCGCTTCCAATTTTCTGTTCCTGCAGTGATTGCTAGCGGATCCTTCTACCAATTCAAAACAGGTTGGACAAAATTATGGGTTTGCGGCATGGCGATTAGACGTAATAGTGATGAATGCAAAAGTTTGAGTTCAGGATTGTGTGCAATTTCTTTTCACATCATTCATCGACACATTGGAGTTCTACCTCATGATCTTGTAGTTTAAGGTATAGGCAAGATGCTTTCATATGAAAGGAAGCACCCGCCTCCCAGCTTGGAAAATTTATGTCCTTGTAGTCAACAAACTACAGCATCGGGAGGGATTTTTTGTTTAATATTGATTCGACAAAGGATCCCAATGATGTAGTAGTGGTGTGCAATCTTTTGTGTGAGTTTGTTGCCCTTTACACTGATCACCCTGAGGTGTTTAGAGATGCATCAAGAAATGTAGGAATGTTACGAGGGACTTCGAGATGTGTGTATAGGAGTTTCTGGTAAAACTTGCAAGGCACATGTTCATGTTTCAAAGCCCGGTTGGCATCTAGATTGCACCTTCCATGTAGGTCACTATCTACATTGGAAACTATAATATTGCCTGTGTGGATAGAAGTGTCAATGAACTTGGAAGGTGCAGGTCAGCTCTCTTGCCAAGTTGTCATGTTAATATTTTTCATACATTAGAAAGTGATATATGGCTACAACTTAATTAGTAGCGTGATGAGGCTTATTATGGAAAAGCACAAGCGTGAAGGAAATGAGGTTGCTTGTGTATACTCAATAAACATGTGTGCATGCACAACCAATAAATAGAAAATGTTCCACAAGAGCTATAGAGCCAATCAAAATATATTTCCATCTGACTCGACACAATACAAAATATACCCAGAGTCCCACCAAATCGAGGTCCCACCAAATCGAGGTCCTTTGTCCTTACCTCAAAAGGTGTTCCGTGGCACTTCTAGATTCTTGAACCTACATGCTCCTCGTCGAGCTTTTGTGCCTAATCCTGGCACCTTGCTGGCTAGGAATGGCAACCTAGGTGTGCAGCCCTTCCTAGCTCATCTGTAACTCTTCTGTCCCTCGATGTCCTCCTAAATGTAGCCCCAAAGAGTGCTGATGTGATGCTTTAGTTTGTTGCTTGAAGGCTTATCTTGTCGATGTAGGTTGAGGCCCCATGAGGCCTCCTTTTGGAAGTCCCTCATCCAACCAACCCAAAAGGGGGCAAATGGGCAGACCCAACAACCTCCTACTGTTCACCTTAGTAATTTGTAAAACTGCCCAAGATGGGGTCACATTTGTTGACTCGTCAATAGACAATGAACCAGCCAGATACAAAAGACATCAAAATAATATATTTCCGTCCAAAACTACTCACACAATACAAAAGAGATAATCCAGAGTCCCACCAATGGTGTGGTCCTCTGATCTTACCACAAGGCACTTCTCCTATCTGATCTCTAGACTTGAGCCCGGGTGCTCCACCTCGAGCGTAAGTAGACTTTCTGTCCAGATCACAACACCTTGCTGCCCTGAGAGATAGCCAAGGTTCAGCTCTTGAGAGCTCAGTCTGCAGCACATCTTCTACTCTCCTTCACCTCCAGGATGAGGCCCAAGGAAGTGTCTTCTAGCTACTCCTGTTTGCTGCCTTTTCTGCTGAACTATTGGATGATGAATGAGGGGTGGAGGCCCTCCTTTTATAGGCTCTTCAAGTGCTGCAAAAACTGACTAGGCAGGCTACCTATGGCCGACCCAATCAGGCTGACCAGGCCCTGCCCTGGTCTGCTATAAATGCCCTTTGGGGCTCACTTTTCCAGGGCTTTTGGCCCACATTTCAAGGCAGGGGTACAGCCCCTATGCAGTCAACTTGTGCCCTGCCTCTCCACTGCCCAGTGGGCTATAAAACCAAGGCCATGCCCTTAAACCTTGAGGGGTCCAGCCCCCCATAGTCTGCCCTTGTTCCAAGCCTGGTAGGCTGGCTGTGACTAGCCCTACCAGCCTCCAAACACGCCTACCTCTATGGAATGCACTCCTATGGGGCTAATTATAGTCTATAAAGGGCTATTTGAAGCACTTCTTGGCTGAGACCTTATCTAATGCTCCAATGTGGTTGACTGGCCCTGCTATTTGCTGACCCAATTAGTCTCATCAAGTTGAATCACCTGATTGGCCCACATGCCAGTTTGTGGTGGCTATCAAGCCTCTCTTGTGGCATATAAAAGCCCACATAGGCCTGCCACATTAGATGAGCTTGTACCTAGACCATATTACCATGTGAAGGGCTGTTTGCTCAGCTTCATTCCCCTGGGTAGCCCCAATGAAGGCTTGTCAAGTACATGGCTCTAGTGCTTTTTAATCTGAGAACTAGAGCTTTAGTCATAGGCATTTTAGTAGAGGCTATTGTGGGATCTGTGAGAAGTGCATTGAAAATGAGAGAGAGAGAGAGAGAGAGAGAGAGAGAGAGAGAGAGCATGCCTCACACACACCACTTTGAGGAGAGAAAGGCACAGGAGAACTGCAAGTCATCTTTGGAGAAAACCCTGCTCAACTGGGAGGGGAAAACCTCGGAACCAGCTCACTGCTTCAGAGCTCAAACAGACAGCTCAACAGCCACGAGAATGGGAGCTCAAGGGCGTGGGTGAACTGCTCCATTACCCTGCTCCTTAGATGCTACATTGGGCCAACTCTACTCCTCTACCAGACATCGAAATGGGATGATGAATGCACATGTGGGGGGGGCCTATATATAGCACCCCAGCCTCTTAGTAAAGGATGTTGTGGCATTTTCATCACGGGCATTTCAGTAGGCTGTTGTGGGTTCTTTATGAGACATGTCCCAGATATTAATTGTATATGAGACATGAGACATGAGACATGTCCCATATATGAATTGTATATGAATGTCAAAAAGCAACATAAAACTTTTCCTTGTAGTCCTTGTAGACTGCCAACTATCCTCTGCCCCTCCAATCTGCTTCAACCTTTGTCAACCAGTACTAGAGCCCCTTGTAGCAGGCTTCGTAGGCTACTCTTTTGCTCCCTGTGCTATTGCTGCTGCTAGCACCTTTGCCCTCTTCCAGGTCCTTTTTTGAGCCTTTGCAGCCCTCGAGTGCAGCCACAGCTACGGTACTTGCTGCCCACATGGCAGCATGCATGCTGGCCATGTGGCAGCCCTTTATTTACTCTTTGATCTTCCCTAGTGGCAGTCATCGACATCCCCATGTCGTACACAGAGAGAGAGAGAGAGAGAGAGAGAGAGAGAGAGAGAGAGAGATGTTAGAAATTACCCAACAGAGGGTACGCACAGCAAAAGACTAATAGTAATAACCAGGAGCTCACACAGTGTGCGTGTGGGGTGGTGTGGAATCACAAACTTCCTAAACTTAAGTGCATAGATGTGCAAGCTGTTAGTGTGATCCTGTCCACCTTGCTGTCTGGACTCTGGAAACCAGCCTAGGTGGGCAGCCCTTCTCAACTTAGTCTGCAGCTTCTCTGTACTTTCTCTCTACTTCCTCACCTCCTGGATATAGGCCCAAGGTATGTCTAGTGTTGCTCCTATCTGTTGGCTGAAATGTTGCTACACATTGCTACCCTAGAAGATAGCGAATGTCCAGCCTCTAGGGAACTCAGTCTGTAGTACACCTTCCACTCTCCTTCACCTCTAGTGTGAGGCCCAAGGGAGTGTCTTCTGGCTGTTCCTATCTGCTCCTTTTCTTGCTAGATAGTTGGATTATTGTATGAGGCACAATGGCCTCCCTTTATAGGCCCAAGGACCCTGTCAAATGGCTAACCCTGCAGGGGGATGAACCTACCCCCTCTGGCTGATTTGGTTGGCTGGACCAACCCTAACCAACCGACCTGCTGATCGGCCTGGTTGGCTGGCTCAACCAGCCCTATATAAGAGCCCTAGCCAGGCCCTTTTGGGCTGCTGCTAGGCTGCCCTTTGCTGCTACTGGAGACCTTCTTGCAGGCTGCACACCTGTCCACAGATCCCTGCCATGCTGCGCCATGTTGCAGCCCTTTGCCGGCACCATGTCCTGCCCGTACACCTTTTGTACACTGCCTTGTAGCAGCCCGTACAGACCCGTACAGTGGCTGACATCATTGCACCTTCGTTCCTTGATGGAGATGCTGCGCAGATCTGCTCTGCTCTGTCCTTGACAGTCACCTGGCCATTCTCTACCAGATCTGCCCTCGAGGCAAGCTTCCTTCTACCAGGTACTCTCCTTTCTTTGTGTGAGGTGCTGTCCATGTGGCAGCCTCCTCCCTCTTTCTTTTCCTAGGTTCACGCACCCCCCCCATGCTCTCCTCATATGGGGGCTTACAGATGGGGAGGTGACCATTCCAACACCCCTCTCACCGACACATCTCAGCAGACATTTTCAATTAGGTGATGCAGATCCCAATCCCTATGTGTTATTCTAGTTATTTTTCCCTTTTAGAATGAAGAATCCCAAACTATTAGCTCCTCAGCTACTATTTTTGAATTTCTCTCTGGATTAGATGGCAATGGGAGGGTACTACAACTGATACCTTAGATATAGATGAATAATGCTGATTAGTCACTATTCCTGGAAATACCAATGAATCCTTGCCTAAAGGCTTTCTGTGAATTCTTTCAAGGGCAAGAAGAGCCCACTTCTCCGCAGGATCCAACTTAGAAGGTGGGTGACTTGATGCAACTGAATCACTAGCACTACAAATGGCTGTTGATCCTTTTTCTTTCCTCCCACCAATGCCAGCACGTTGATGACGCTGCTCTAGTAACTCCCTGGTCATAGTAGTCCTCTGGAACACTTCGATGTCAAAATCTTTTCTTGACTTTTCATCTAGTGGCACCTGCTCCACCAGGTCTAGTTCCGCTTTCACACACCATCGTGGTACACAGGTCCATCTCTGGTAGCACCTGCTGGCATCACCGCCTTTAGTCACATTCTTGCCTTCAAAATCGAGCAATCCATCAGTCATGATCTTCCAGTTGTGCCCCTCATAATGAGTGAACAACCTGGAGTCTTCCAGGCATCATGCTTCAAGAGTCTGTTTCAACCCATCCTTCCTTTGGCAAGGTCTGCAACAAATGAACATCTCCAGATAACTTGGACCACGAACTTTAAATGCACCTGATTGAACCTGAGTCACCCTCCTCCTGACAAGGGTATTGTCCTCCAATCGTGGAAGTCAATTCCCAAGAGCTTCTGAATCAGGGTTGTCGTTTAGCAAGGTCCTTGCCTTCAGGCTCCCACACCTGTGAGCCTCCTACTTGGGCTCTGATACCATATGTTAGAAATTACCCAACAGAGGGTACACACAACGGAAGACTAATAGTAATGCCCAGGAGCTCACACAGTGTGCGTGTGGGGTGTGGAATCACAAACTTAAACTAATGTGCATAGATGTGCAAGTTGTCTAGAGTGATCGTGCATTGAATTAAGAATGCTAGGAAATTTCGCTCACAGGAGAGAGTTGAGATCCCTTATAGCTTAATTCAAACTCTCATATATGGGTTGATAGTGTACTCCATGTTGAAATTATTTTAATTTCTCATCTTTATGTTCTATTCTTTCATGTACTTCACCTTTACATGGCATGATGATCGTTGCAATCATGTCCAACCATTCCTTTGTTGCCATAGTTTTATCAGCCTTCTATAAACTTTGGAACCTCTTTGCTGCCTTCTTGATTCTGTGAACAATAAGTTTACCCCTCCAAAGTTGCACTAGAAATATAGAACTAGATCCATCGAGAAGATAGGTGCAATATTGTCAAGAGCTATGTTGGAAATTCATTCTCTAAGATATGTTCAAAGTTGCACTAGAAATATGGAAGTAGTCACACCAGCAAAATAACTATGATACTGTTGAGAGCTATGCAGGGAATTCGATTTCTAAGTTATGTTATTACTGGGTGACCCCAATCTCGTGGATATTCTATGGTTTGATCACTTCTCAATTGGGGGATTTGGATGGTGGGGTGGTAGCAAGCTAAGGGTGTCCACTTTTTGTTCACTCCCCAATCCTAAGGAGGTGGAAAAACAAGCTTTTTAGCACACAAAAATGCAAATCTCACCTACTTCCCTATGGATCTAGTCTCTAAAGTCTTCTGACACAACATCACACTTGCTATTGTGCACACAATCGTATAGTCTGATCGAAAATTCGATGCACACACAAAAAATTTCTTTGTGTCACACGGCATGGTTCCAGGGTGGTCACACGTTTGTCACGAACAAAGAGTGTCATATTAAATTCTAAATTTCTCACTCATTTTAGATTAAATGTTATTGAAACTTTGTAAGCGGTCTCTTTGCATTATGTAGAGCTTAACTTGATTTATTGGTAATTTTTTGAATGATTTATCTAATTATAAATAATTGTTTATAATAAATAAAGTCATAAAATACATGCATTTTAGTAGCACACCACATTTTTTTAGTATTTTGAATAATTAAGCAAATCCAATTCGGTGGAAGGTTAGTAGGCACATAAGGGTGTGTGGTTGAATCATCAAATCCCAAATCCAACGGTTAGATTTAGGAAGATTGAAGTTTAATTTTTACTTTTACTCCTTAGAGGGTCAACAAATAATATTAAAAATAAATCTAGTAATTCTCAAACATAACCAAACATTTCAAAAATGTCAATATTTTTAGTTCTCTGCATGATGAATAAGAGGAAAAAATTTTGGTTAAATTTGAGTAAGGGAAACGTACGATATGGCCTCCAACTGTTAAATCTCCCTTTTGTGGGGGAAAAAGGGTCACCCAAGCCTAATACCAAGACAAGGTAGGCTTGGTATTAGGCTTGGTGAGGTAGGCTATGAGCATCACCGATCCTAGTGGCAAGCCTTTGGAGTCTGCATGCTGCCTATGTGGAAGGCTGAGTCATCAAAACCATGCCACGTTGTTAGACCACGTGGTGCCGTCTCATCAAACAGATGTGACATCACTCCTTGCCATGTCACCTTACATTGCCACATGTGTTGCCACATGTGTCACCTCATCATTCCACATCATCAGCCATGTGATCACACAATGCCACCTTGGCAAACCTCCTCAACCTTGCCACGTCACTAATCCGTCCACCTCAATTTGCCATGTCAATCTACCACCTCATGAATGCCAACTCATCATGCCATATTACCTTTCAATGTCATCGAAGAGGCCCAGTACCACATCATGACCATGCAGGAAGAGACTATATTACCACATCATGACCATGCATGGTGCCACATCAGTGAGATGTATACACATGACGATGTGCGAGGCATACAATACCTCGATCGAGGTATATAACCTGGGTGAGGCATACAATACCTCGTTCGAGGTATGTGACCGAGGACACCTAGAGATACCTCGATCGACGTTCATACATACATGCGCAATGCACTGAATACCTCGATCGAGGTCTGATCAAGGTATATGATCGGGGCTCTGGGCATAGCAGACCTCTCCACCAAAACTAAGCCAATTAGTATCAATCTTAGCACCTCTCCACCAATAATAATGAAGAGCAATCTAAGAGCAATCTAGTGGATGAGTTGAGGCTCTCTATAAGACACCACGTTTTGGTTCATTTCACCCATTCTTAGCCATTCTTGCCTCCTCATCACTTTGTCATACCTTCCATCCTACTTTCATTGAGAATGGGTTCTCAAAGCCGTAGAGCTAGTAGACGTGAAAGATGTAGGAACCCCCCCCAAATCTCATTGACGAGGAGCGCAAGCGGAAGGCTCGTGAGCGCAAGAGAGCCTCTAGAGCTCGAGCTCGCGTTGCCACCACTGATCCACCTCCAGCTCTACCTCTACATCCCACCTCCACCCCCACCCCCACCTCCATTGTCCCCCCATGCTCATCCGCTCTCCTACCTCTAGCCTCCGCCCTTCCCCTAGTCAGCTACATTTTGGCCTCCACCTCTACCTCTTCCCCCTCCACCCTCCCCCCTCCTCCTCCCCCTTCCCCTCTCCTCGCTCCGCTTGGCGCCTCCCTTCCCCCGTCCACCCTACCATCTCCCATTGATCCCCTTGCCTCACCTTGCAGCAGCAGTGTTGCTTCACGACGTGACTTGTCGAAGTCCACTATCTGTCGTCGTACTAGCAAGATTGTGCAGTCTTTTTTTTGTGACCTCACGCCAGCTTGGCAGTCTTCTCTTCTTACGTCCCTGATTGATCACCTTGACTTGGTAGAGTGTAGGAGGCTTGCTGGTCTTGGTGCACGTAGAGATAGGGTTGTATCTAGCGAGGTCCTTAGCAGTGTTCGACGTTCCTATGCTTCTATTAAGCATAGGAACTCCAGTGATGCCTTGGCAGCACGTCGTGCTATTGTGGCTGCCATTAGTAGACCTCATATGATAGGCCATGTGCGTACCGCTTCACGTCTTCTTCAGATTGCACCGCGCACATTGCGAGCAGGCATTGCGAGCAGGCATCATTAGGAGGCAGAGTCTAGAGGATAGTGAGACTGATGCTCTTTGGGCTTCGAGTGGTCGTGCACCTCGCAGCGATCGATTGTTGGATGATTCCACTAGGTCCTTCATACAACAGTTTTGGGAGGAGCATTGCAGAGCATCTCCGGTGTTCAAGAAGGCATTGCAGAAGAGGGTGTCACGCGGTGTGTACATTGAGCATGGTGCATGTTTTTTGGAGTGTACCCAGACTGAGTTGTACACTTAGTTTATAGAGGCGCACCCGGAGTTCAAGATTGCGCAGAGGTCATTTGAACGATGCAGGCCACCATGTGGATTTTGGATTGATGTATGACGTATTCCGTTCCCTTGATGGTCATAGGGGAGTGGTTCCTACTAGCCCTCGTGACTTCATTCATTCCATATTGTGTACACGAGATGGTGATGCTTTATTCCACTCCCTTGATTGTGTGGAAGGCATGTGTACTTTGTGTGGTGACTTTGCTAGAGTGCCACGAGTTGCACTAGATACTTGTGATGTGCAGATGGTTCGTTGGCAGCAGTATGAGTACTGTACCTTGACATTAGATGGTGGTGCACAGTCGAGGAGGTTGCACCTTGTGGAGAAGGAGACACCACGTGTTGTATTCATTGACTGTTTTCGAGGGAAGCTGTACCGCTACATACGCCACTCGCACACTGCGAAATGGGAGGATCGTCAGTTTCGTGCATGTTTGAGGACATTTCCTATAGGGGTGGTTGTCTCAGCGGTGGACTTTGCGGAGAATTACACCTTTGCACCACAGCATGAGATCCAATCGGAGTATTATTTCTTCGAACAGGTGACGTGTGATTGAGTATTGATTTTTTTCCCGCCTCATTATATTGAATTATTTCAATAGTCATATTTTTTTTCAATGCCATATTGCAGGTTGCTATATTTGTGCACATTAGCTATCGTCATGCACAGGATCATGTGGATGGCATTGATAGCACCATGGACTCACGCATCATTACGCGAGAGTATCACTTCTACATTAGTGATGATCGATCGCATGATGCCCATTTTGTGCAGCATTGCTTCACTTTGCATGATAGTTTCTTGAGGGATCATGGTGTCACATGGCAGCGGCGCTGGATCTGGTCAGACGGTTGCGGTGGTCAGTTCAAATCCGCTAGACAGTTTTATTGGTTCTGCAGATGGCACCGTGAGACAGGCATTCCGATCACATGGAGCTACTTCGAGACAGGGCACGGTAAGGGAGAGCACGATGGTGCAGGTGCTTGCGTAAAGCGTGCTTTGCGTCGATACCAGTTACGTCACAGTGCCGATCGCTTCAAGGATGCACATGATGTGGTGCGGTGGTGCAGCCAGCACTTATCCACTAGTGCTACGTCCTCGTTTCAGTCGCGTGACGATAGGGTGGTGAGCCGGTATTTTTGATGCGTGGACATTGGGAGTCTCGAGGCCTTTTGATTGTCGTTCTGTGCCTGGCACTCTTAATTTCCATTCCATCAGGAGCGTAGGTGAGTCTCACCCCGCAATCTTTTCTCAACGGTTTGCATGTTTTTGCTCTGCATGCATTGATGATGATTGGGGAGGGTGCTCCATGATACCATGGGCCGATCCATGGGTACGGCGAGTGCTTTCTCCCTTCCAGCCTTGGGAGGAGATACATGATGATCAGGTTGCGGGATTCAGTTCCTTCTAGAGATTATGACCAGCTTACAGATATTTTGCGTATTGGTGATATCTTCGCGGTTATTGCTTCGGAGGACAATGAGGAGGGTGTGGATTATTACTTGTTGCGATGCTCTATGCTGAAGAGTGTGCTGAATGAGGATACAGTGGATGGGCATGGGATGCACTTCAATGCTCATAGCATGATCGTAGGTGGTCACTATTTTCAGCAGATACAGAGGCGTGGTCGCTATATTGAGTTCCAGGAGTACATCACGGATCAGGAGGCATACATGTATTCTCATCTTGTTGTTGGGATCAAGATTACTTTGAGTCGTGTTCGCACTCGCAAGGCGACGTCCACTCCACGATGGCGCCTTGCAGTGGCGGATCACGAGAGCATACTTGCAACTATTGGCATGAGAGCTGATCCTGAGGAGTAGCACATTACATATCATATTTTTTGGGATCATCAGTTGATCAGATTGATTTTTATTGGGTATCACTAGTTGATTACACTTTTTTGTATTCGATATGTATAGGCTCACTGTGTGACCGTACCATTGTAATTTTCATGGACTCATATTTTGTATTTCACTATGATGGCTGTATACACGTTCTTACACATCATTGTATTAGATTCTATTTTTAACATGCTGTCCGATGTCTTCTCAATGGGATTTGTTGTGTTTGTAATACAAAAAATTATTTATTAGTAGTAATGTTGTAATTTGTTTTGTGCTTTAGGACATTTTTAAAACGTGACTAAGAAAATTCGCGCACGTACTAACGAAATACGCGTGTGGACTTGCTTGTTGGGGATGAAACTTCGCACGACTCTTAGGCCACCCTAGACATACATCCACGCGAGATTTGGTCTGAATTGATTTGGTATATGTGCCACGTGGAAGGTACAATGCGTACATTTTTACAATGCCTACTAGCACTCGTGACTACGTATGAGCTATGGCGCATGTACTAACGAAATTCGCGTGTGGACTTATCTGTTGGAATGAAACTTCGCACGACTCTTAGGCCACCCTAGACATACATCCACGCAAGATTTGGTCTCCAACTTATTTGGTATGCGCCACGTGGAAGGTATAATGCGTACATTTTTACAATCCCTACTAGCACGACTACGTGTGAGAAATGGCGCACGTACTAACCAAATATGCATGTGGACTTATCTGTTGGAGATTAAACTTTGCACGGCTCTTAGGCTACCGTAGACGTACATCCACGCAAGATTTGGTGCTTAATTGATTTGGTATGCGCCACATGGAAGGACAACTGTGTACATTTTTACAATCCCTACTAGCACGACTACGTATGAGCTATGGCGCATGTACTAACGAAATACGCATGTGGATTTATCTGTTGGGAATGAAACTTCGCACGACTCTTAGGCCACCCTAGACATACATCCACGCAAGATTTGGTCTCCAACTTATTTGGTATGCGCCACGTGGAAGGTATAATGCGTACATTTTTACAATCCCTACTAGCACGACTACGTGTGAAAAATGGCGCACGTACTAACCAAATATGCATGTGGACTTATCTGTTGGAGATTAAACTTTGCATGGCTCTTAGGCTACCGTAGACGTACATCCACGCAAGATTTGGTCTGAATTGATTTGGTATGCGCCACGTGGAAGGTACAATGCGTACATTTTTACAATCCCTACTAGCATGACTACGTATGAGCTATGGCGCATGTACTAACGAAATACGCGTGTGGACTTATCTGTTGGGAATGAAACTTCGCACGACTCTTAGGCTACCGTAGACGTACATCCACACAAGATTTGGTGCCCAACTGATTTGGTATGCACCACATGGAAGGACAGTTGCGTACATTTTTACAATCCCTACTAGCACGACTACGTATGAAAAATGGCGCACGTACTAATGAAATACGCATGTGGACTTATCTGTTGGGGACGAAACTTCACATGCCTCTTAGGCTACCCTAGACGTACATCCATGCAAGATTTGGTCTCCAACTGATTTGGTATGCGCCACGTGGAAGGACAAATGCATACATTTTTACAATCCCTACTAACACGACTAAACCCTAAACCCTAAACCCTTGACCCTAAATCCTAAACCCTTTTGGGCACGAAACTTCACACGCCTCTTAGGCTAACCTAGACGTACATCCACGCAAGATTTGGTCTCCAACTGATTTTGTTTGCGCCACGTAGAAGCAATCCCTACTAGCATGACTAAACCCTAAACCCTAAACCCTGGACCCTAAATCCTAAACCCTGTTGGGGATGAAACTTCACACGCCTCTTAGGCTACCCTAGACGTACATCCACGCAAGATTTGGTCTCCAACTGATTTGGTTTGCGCCACGTAGAAGCAATCCCTACTAGCACGACTAAACCCTAAACCCTAAATCCTAAACCCTGGACCCTAAATCCTAAACCCTGTTGGGGACGAAACTTCACACGCCTCTTAGGCTACCCTAGATGTACATCCACGCAAGATTTGGTCTCCAACTGATTTGGTTTGCGCCACGTAGAAGCAATCCCTACTAGCACGACTAAACCCTAAATCCTAAATCCTGGACCCTAAATCCTAAACCCTGTTGGGGACGAAACTTCACACGCCTCTTAGGCTACCCTAGACGTACATCCACGCAAGATTTGGTCTCCAACTGATTTGGTTTGCGCCACGTAGAAGCAATCCCTACTAGCACGACTAAACCCTAAACCCTGGACCCTAAATCCTAAACCCTGTTGGGGACGAAAATTCACTCGCCTCTTAGGCTACCTTAGACGTACATCCACGCAAGATTTGGTCTCCAACTGATTTGGTTTGCGCCACGTAGAAGCAATCCCTGCTAGCACGACTAATCCAAAATCTCACATGTAGTAAAGAAGATTGTGCATGATACGGATTGGGTGAAGTATAACGTCGAAGTGCATGCATTTTTGCAAGCACCTTTTCAATGCTTAATGTTTACAATTACGACACACGGCATTATTTTTAAAATACATTATGTATTAGATGTGTGAATTGAGATATTTGAAATTCAAAATCATACTCTTAATTTTAAATACGCACATGGGGATGAAACTTCGCACGGCTCTTAGGTTTAGTGTAATAATTGCAAGCATTAATATATACGAAATTCAAAATGATATTCAAAATGATAAAGTTGGAACTTGAACATGACCAGCGTTAGATATCAATTGTCACAAAATCACCTATAGTCAATATTATTTTTAACATCTTGAAATTTACAAGACCAAAGTAAGTTTAAGAGGGAGAAATTCACTAGCATAGCCACACCAACCTTTTCCTTTTACATAAACCAAACACCAACACTTTCCCTTGCACCAACTACCAATCCTTTCTCTTGTACGTAAACCACCAAATCCAAAAGAAAGTAGTGAAATTAAATGGTGGGCTAACATGCCACACCTTTCTTGTACTCCCATACACGTTAGCGTACCACCAAAGTCAAAAGAAAATAGTAAAATTAAATTGTGGCCTAACATGTCACACCTTCCTTGTACTCCCATACATGAGTAGAGTTTAAGAGGGAGAAGTGGGATTGTTAATATGTGTATATTTTTTTGGTGCATAGCCACAACAACCCTTTCTTTTTACATAAACCAAATACCAACACTTTTCCTTATACCAACCGCCAATCCTTTCTCTTGTACATAAACCACTAAATGCAAAAGAAAATAGTGAAATAAAATGGTGGGCTAGCATGCCACACCTTCCTTGTATTCCCATATACATGCATTAATTGCCAATTGTGTTGATTTCTCTTCTTTATGTTCATTATCTTTTATACATGCATAATAATTAGATTGGTGCATTGGCAAATGTCATATTAAGGAAATTGAAATAGTCCTTAGAAACTTGGAAGGCATATGCGATTGTGATTTGGAAGGCACATGTGATTGTGGTTCGAATATGACAAATAATTAGGTCTTGTTTTCTTTGATCACCAATTAGCACAAGTATTGTTAACAATAAGAGACAAATTAAACACTGAGTCATAATAAATAACAGCAAAATCATGCAAAGGACAAGTCTAACTCCATTTTTGAAAAAAATCCCCAAAAATTTTATATTTTTTAAAAATTGTAGGGACAAAATATACGCTTCATGTCAATAATATTAAAAAACTAGAATTGTGAAAAAAGAATGCATAAAATATTACTTATATTTTATTGCAGAACCTAAAAATGTCTAGTATTATCATTTGCAAAAAGTATTCTCTCCTTTAATTTAAAAAACATGACAAATTGCAAAGGAGAAGAAACTGCTTCATTCAACTAAGAGAGTTGCTAGAGCTTTTTCTTTGAAATACCAATTGTTTTCTATGCAAGTGCCCATATCAAATCCATATACAAGAATTTCTACACCCTACAAACTAAGCATGTCCACACATTGGTGATTTCTCGAATTTTTTCCTTTTGTCATGTTGTTTAAGTATCTCTAGATCACACATTCCCTCAAGTTCATTGGTGTTGAAAGAATTTTTTATCAATTGATTTACACATAGGTAACAACATTGCCCTCGGAGTCATGGATAAGTTTTGTACCAATATACATTTCTAGAATACTTTTTGTAAATAGCATAAATTGAAAGTTGGTAAAATTGATGTTACTTTAATATCTAATTTCATTTGATGAAACAATTTTACATTGGGCTATGGCATTGTCTAAAAAAAGTAATTTTCTTTTTATACAAATTAGTTTATCAAATGGTTGAATTTCAACATATTTTGATATTAAGATGGGAAGGCTAGATTTGGAAGCATGAATATGACAATTGTTGTCTTTTTGAAAAATTGATGAAAATTTGGATTTTGAAACACACTTTATTGACAAACATGAATAGAATAAAATTTTTGTTTAAAAAATGAAAAACTTTTATCAGCAAAATAAAATTTTCATCCAAAAAAAGATGAATTTTGATATGTTTAATGTTTAATGTTTACAATTAATGTTTAATGTTTACAATTACTTCACATGGCATTCTTTTTTAAATACCTTATGTATTAAACAAACTATAAACTGAGATAAACTGAGATAAACAAAGTGTGAAGAACATCATGAAAGTACGAAAATGCTCATACATCATAAAAGTGGGAACAATATCATGAAAGTACCAAAATGAATCTGTACATCATCATCATCATGCTGCAAAAGTGCATCCCTATACAAGAAACGTGTGAAGCCTAAACAATCAATCTAAATCCGAATCTGATAACTCTACATATGATCCTCTATAGTGGAACGCTGACGTGGTCCTGTATGACCCACTGCCCAACCGTCCACTGTGTGCCCTCAGGCAAATCCGGCTGATGGGCCAGCCTCATCACCTGCATGAGATGGGCCAGCCTCATCCTGATGAAGAGGAGGGCATGCTGCACGCGCCACTGCTGCCATCTCTGTCTCCCTCGCCTCCTCTATGTACGTGCGTCTCAGCTCCCATAGCCGTGCATCTGCGAATACTCGTGCCTCAAATCCAGCGTGAGTAATCGTCTCTACATGTGAAAGACGCTGCCGCCCTAGTTGCTGCTCCACCCACTGCTGCAATCATGTCTGCAGCTCTGCCTCTCGCTCAATCCGGCGTGCCTCCTCCGCTCGTGCCTCGTCACCTGGCATAAAATCACCGTACGAAAAGCATCGTGGAACGCATGATGCAACCACCGATGTATCCACACCCTCCTGCATCAGCAACGCTCTCTGTGCCTCCTCCCTGTAGTGCTCTGTCAAGACTACACGGGCGAATGGATCAACAGCCTGACGATGACCAGGATATAGATCATCCATGCCCAGTCCTCTGTATGTCACCACATCAATGTCAGCAAAGCATACAGGGCACACTGAACGTGCGACCATGTGGCGGGTCATGCAATGGAGATGTGCGATGTGGCCGCACCCTAGTCCAAACCACCCTACGGTGTCAAACTCCTCGTGGTAGAGGACACAAGTTGCAGTAGGAAGCCTCGCTATGACTGCTGCGTCTATGGGTGTCCTAGTCGGCACATCTACAGGAGGAGCAGGGTATAGGGCCACGCTGGGGTCGATCCTATGGCGCGATGGATCACGACTAATATGCCTTAACTGCAAAATATAGTGCTCTGCGCGATGGTATGCTATGCATGTCCGAATCCTCTGCTCCTCCAAATCTGTCTGCAACAGTCGTACGCGAGACTCCATCTCCTGACGCAATAGATGTGCCTGCAATGGAAACATGTCGCGTACATGGTGAGAATTAACAAAAAAACTTCAGTTCAAAACACGCTACAAAAAAATAAACTAACATAATCAAAATAACTAACCTCGTCCCTAGACTCGGCCAACAATGCCTCCAACTCTGCAATCCGTGTGTCTCGAGCCTCCAACTCGTGCTGAGGCGCCGTAGATGTGGGAGGTGGTGTAGATGTGGGATGCTCCATCGATGATCGAGGTGGGGGAGGTGGAATCGCAATAGATCTCGATAGGGCAGAGACCATGTGCTGCAAGGATGATGCCACTGAATGAACATCCCCCCTAATCTGTCCTCCCACCGCTCGCAATGCCGGTACAGGGATGGTGTGCAACTCTGGTCCCTCGCGTCGACGCCAAACACCTACAATCTGATGCTCCTGACGCCCCATCCTACCACGTCCCGCTTCTGATCCTGGACGGGTACTAAGGTAGTCCACCCGATGACCAAGGACAAACTCAACGTAAAGTTGCATGGCGAACGACCTGGCTATCTGGCGGTTGTGAGGCAATCGACCACCATTCGCAGCGAGATATCTCGGATAAATGTGTGCTGCTATGATGGGGTGCCTACACCGTAAAATATGCAAGGGGAGCCCTGATCGTGGTCGCATCGCCTCGGTGTGACCATCCCAAAACATATCCTCCAAGGCCTCCCTGTGATGTGACTCATGCTCAAACAACTGTTGAATGGCTCTCCAATCCAAGCCACCACCAGTGATCTTCGCCTCAGCCTGTGCCTGAAAGCTATCCACAACGTCCTCAACTGTGTCCAATCGACTCAGAGCCTCAATAACTGAATCCAGGCTCGCAACCAAGTGAGGGGGTGCCCTAGCATCCTGCAGTGCCCTCATCTCAGCTCTCAGCATCTCTATCTGCATACGAATAGTGGTGCTAGAACCTGTGCGCTGGCTGGCGCATGCACAAAAAAAACACATGGAAATTAATATTCTATTTGGGTAATGAAAATAATATTCTATTCAATATGACTTATAATCTATTTACGTAATGAAAACTATTTGTACGTACTCCTTGATGAGGTAGATCCTATGCACCTACCGGTAGATGGGCCAAATGTGTGGCTCAATATTAATCAATATTATTAATAATTCTTAATTTTGATTAGAATTTTTTCACTCTAGTTGTTGCATTTTTAAACTTAGATGTCTCAAATATTTTTTCCTTATATGTTTCCCTTTTTTCACTTTTTATCCAATATGAAACTTTTCCACATGTGGTGTAAGGACCACATTGTCCACTTATGGCCCCTATACTAAGGACAGATAGTGGAGAGGTTTGGTTAATAAGACCTTCTTTGAATGCTTTACTGCCTTGGGTTTGCAATAGATATGGAGGAGATAGGAGGATACCTAATACATTACTTTGAACGATACACAAGCAAGGCGCATCTAGTATTTCTCGGACTACACATTAAAAAAGAGAGCGGGTTCACACTACAGACCTTTTAAAGCGAGAGCCTCTACTCCCCTAGCCTATATAAGTGGACTCAGCTAGTTGATCTGAAATGGTACAATTGCATTTTAGTTCAATATTATCTATTTTGGTTGGGCAATCCACCTCAACTAGTGGCCATTCCTATAGATCATCACTTGGTTCAAGACATTTTGTATAAGACTCACTCGACTTCTAGTTGTAAAAATAGTTTTGGAATGAGATCATCCACATACGTAGCAACAACAAAGGGCACAAGATCCCTAGAAGAGGATTCAAAAACTTTGAAAATTAAATCCTTGGATGTCCCTATGCAATGGGAAGGGTTGCGAGCTGCCATGTAGCAAACAACATGGAATGGGATGCTTCAAATGTCGACTCTTGAAGGTTATGGAGTTCTCTCTCTCTTAAGTCGATTTGAGGCTGCTCAACTCAGACAAATGTTATGCAACATGGATTTCTCTCTTCAACTAGATCCACCCGGCAAATATTCCTCAACACAATGAATATTGACTTCATTTCAAAGTTTGGCATTTCAAAAATAGCTCCTAACCAATCCTTATAGTGGCCCATACTATTATCTATGATCATTAAGGGATGATTAGGAGAGATTCAGTCATTAACAGGCTCTATTTGAACTTAGGTCTATAGTTGATCAAAACACTTGCATATATTAGCATGAATGTGGAATGAATATAGATCCACTAGAGTCCCATGTGCAATGAATGTTAGGTATTCTAGTTAAACTTTCAGTTTCTCTATGGCGTATTTCTTTCTTCTTATACATATAAGAGAAGTAGATGAATTATGGAACTAGACAACAAACATGATCAAAGTGCTAGATCTAAAGCATGCCATAGTGATAGCATAAGAACCTCAAACAGTTTATAGGCACAGACCGTAATATTCGAGTTCTTGAAGACCCATCCAAATATTCTCAATCTTGTAATATTCGAGTTCTTGAAGACCCATCCAAATATTCTCAATCAAAGTGCTAGATCTAAAGCATGCCATAGTGATAGCATAAGAATCTCAAACAGTTTATAGGCACAGACTGTAATATTCGAGTTCTTGAAGACCCATCCAAATATTCTCAATCTAATTCTTCTCAGTTATGCTAGAGTCTATGCATAACTTAGAAGAATTAGACATTTGCAAACTATTCCATGTCTTCTTAAGGTCTAAGCCACTATTTCATGTCTTCTTAAGGGATATTGAAGATTTGGACTAAGCCACTATCTAGGCATTTCCAAGCTATAGCCTTATCATGCATGCTTAGTCTAATCAATCTATTGACTAATAGGGGACATATGCCTTCAACATATTTCCTAGTAGAATCGATCCTTACTAATTGCCAAATAGTTAAAGGATGATTTATCATTAGTAATTTCCCAATATATTAGGGATGATTACCCAAGCTTAAACCTAGTTTCCTTCTAAAGAAATTGCTTGTCCCAAAGTGTTTAGTCAACTTCAAGCTTTGGTCACCAACCATGTCACTAGTCAATCTTTAATGTCCAACTCCAATAGTTGACTAGTAGGTTTATGTTTGTGTATTAATTTGATAAGTCGAGTGAGTCTTATACAAAATGTCTTGTATCTTCATTTCCTATTTTGGTTTGGCAATCCACCTCAACTAGTGGCCATTCCTAAAGATGATTTTTAAAAACCTAATTTTTACATTTTCACATTTTGAATAAAAAATGCCTCATTAAACGTTTTTTAAATTTAAAATTATAAATGTCGTAATTCAAAAATAAAAATAAAAATTTACAAATGCATTTCAAATTTATAAATACTTTATAATTATTCCTATGAACGTTTTTTTATTTAATAAAAATAGCTCTATTTAAAAAAAAAAATTCATTTTCACATTTTAAATAAAAAATGTCGTAATTTATAAATTTCAAAAAAACATTAAAATGCATTATAAATTTAGAAATTTTTTATAATTTTCCTTATAAACTAAAATTTAATTAAATTCTACCAAAAAGAAAATGCTACATAAAAAAAACAGAAATATAGAACATTTTCACATTTTGAATAAAAAATGCCTCATTAAACGTTTTTTAAATTTAAAATTTTCACATTTTAAATTATAAATGTCGTAATTCAAAAATTTTAAAAAAATTTACAAATGCATTTCAAATTTATAAATATTTTATAATTATTAATATGAACGTTTTTTTATTTACTAAAAAAGCTCTATAAAAAAAAAAATAAAATTCATTTTCACATTTTAAATAAAAAATGTCGTAATTCATAAATTTCAAAAAAACATTATATTGCATTTGAAATTTAGAAATTTTTTATTAATTTTCTTTTAACCTAAAATTTAATTAAATTCTACCAAAAAGAAAATGCTACATAAAAAAAACAGAAATATTGAACATTTTCACATTTTGAATAAAAAATGCCTCATTAAACGTTTTTTAAATTTAAAATTTTCACATTTTAAATTATAAATGTTGTAATTTAAAAATTAAAAAAAAAAATTACAAATGCATTTCAAATTTATAAATATTTTATAATTATTAATATGAACGTTTTTTTATTTACTAAAAAAAGCTCTATTTAAAAAAATAAATTTAATTTTCACATTTTAAATAAAAAATCTCGTAATTCATAAATTTCAGAAAAACATTAAAATGCATTTTATAATTTTTCTTATAAACTAAAATTTAATCAAATTCTACCAAAAAGCAAATGCTACATAAAAAAAACAGAAATATTGAACATTTTCACATTTTGAATAAAAAATGCCTCATTAAACGTTTTTTAAATTTAAAATTTTCACATTTTAAATTATAAATGTCGTAATTTAAAAATAAAAAAAAAAAATTTACAAATGCATTTCAAATTTATAAATATTTTATAATTATTAATAAGAACGTTTTTTTATTTACTAAAAAAAGCTCTATTTAAAAAAAAAAAATTAATTTTCACATTTTAAATAAAAAATATCATAATTCATAAATTTCAGAAAAACATTAAAATGCATTTTATAATTTTTCTTATAAACTAAAATTTAATCAAATTCTACCAAAAAGAAAATGCTACATAAAAAAAAACCCTACCTTGACTCTCCCGCTCCGCCGGCTCCGTCCATCTCCGTCGATGTCCGTTCGTGGCTCTCCGTCGCTCGCGCAATTCCGTCGAAGTCCGGCAAATCCGAAATCGGTGGATGAGGAGGAGCTCGATCGAGGTATGCGGAATGATGGGGGTCGCTCTCCTTTTATAAGAAAAATTAGGGTTTAGCTACCTCGATCGAGGTATTCTTGACATGCCCATACATCTCGGCACATCTACCTCGATCGAGGTATTGGCATGCCACGATACCTCGATCGAGGTATTCTTGACATGCCCATACATCTCGGTACATCTACCTCGATCGAGGTATTGCCCTGCCACAATACCTCGATCGAGGTATTGTGACATGCCCATACATCTCGGTACATCCACGTCGATGGAGGTTTTGACATGCCACGATACCTCGATCGTGGTATGTTGGCAGAAGCGGGATGCCAAGTCATGTGTCCAGCATACCTTGATCGAGGTATGTCATCCGCCCTGTTGGCTGCCCTGTTGGATGGCACATACCTCGATCGAGGTATGCTGGACATGCGACCTGACCTCGATCGAGGTTGAGCTGGATTGCCACGATACCTCGAACGAGGTAGATGTGGCATGTATAGCTGGCTTGCCAGCAAGCCTCGATCGAGGTAGAGGCTCGGTCCGGTGAAAAAGCGCAGTACCTCGATCGAGGTATTGGCTTGGCTCGGTTGTGCTCGTGTGTGATTTTCATTGGAGCTTATACCTCGATCGAGGTATTGGAGACCGAAGCAAACCCTTTGTATTTTCACTCGAGCGGGTGTCACACTCACCCGAAAGTGGTCCGAAAGTGGACACCCTTAGCTTGCTACCTCCCGGTGTAATTATAGAAGTTTCTAGAAAGGAAAAAAAACTGTGGCCCAATACATCCATGAATATCTTAGTTTCTAGCATGATTTTTTTGGGGGTTGTAGCGGGTGTCCATGTGGGCATGGTAATTCTCTTCGCGTTTGTGTTTGCATTCTGGAAGGTATCTGACTTCTAGGTAGTTTTTATAATTAGAGTATTTAGGAAAAATGAAAATGATTTTTTAGAATTTTTTTTAGAATTCCATATTGCTTTCTCTTTATATAGAAAAAAAGAGGATTTTTTATATCATTTACTAGTTTGTAACTAGAAAGTGTGCAAGCTAGAGAAAATTCCCTATCTAAGAAAAATCACTCTTTGGAGAAATTTGTCCTAAATAGACAAATAAGAGATTCGTCATTGATTCCCCAAATAAGGAGTGATTTTTCTTAGATACTAGGGAAGTTTTATTAGATAGGCTATTTAGGAAATGTTCCATTTTCTCTAGTTTGCACTCTTCCTAGTTATGTTCATTTTTAACTAGTAAATGATATGGAGATTTCTATTTTTTTAGAGATTGATCAAAAGTCCCTTGTGAGCTAGTTTGTTGCCCTTCTACAAACATTAATGGATTTAGTCTTGTTGATTGGTTTTCCCTTGAGTTACAAGCCATACTTGCTTAACGTTGTGATCTAGTTACAGTCACGATATTTAAACAAAGCTCAATTTCCTCCGTCACACCCTTATGGATTCTGCGGACGTAGCTTTGGCATGATGTACTTTTTGCATGTGGGCTCTTATAAGTTGTAACGTCACATGATAGCATCGGTCTTTCTTTGGTGGATCAGTGGACCTGTTGATTCATAGAGGCAGGCCTGATAGTAGATAATTGGAAACTACATTCTCATTAATCGGGTCTATCCCCCTTCATTGTCTCTATTGATTACCATTGATGGGATACTCATTAGATAGCCACTCTTATCACCTCTACCGTAGTTGGCTGTGCAGCCTCTCAGTTGCTGGAGCTCTTAACACTTAAGTTTTGGTTGTTGATTAGCGTTCTTTTGCAATGTTCTTTTTTAAAATAAATAATTAATCATGGGAGGTATTCCACACCCATGATTGCTAATCAAGGATAATCTAAACATAGATTTAATGAAAAAGGTGAAAAAATAATTGATAGCCCTATTAACGAGAGAAAGGGAACTTGAAAATAGGGCATAACTAAGTCCGAAAAGGAAAAATAAGAGATTATTAAACCATGAATAAGAGATGCAAATCTCAGCCAAGAATGAGTCATCTTCTTCCAGATCAAAAAGTTTTAGAGGAGGGCAAAGGACAAAGGAGACATCGAAGTTCACTCGGGGGGGTCACTATGTACAAACCCTCTATATCACGTGCGTTCAAGGCCTATATTTAAAATCCCTTATCTGTAAAATTTTTCATTAATAAAATGTACCCCTTTTCTATACAAATCTGTAATTTTTTTCCAAAACTATTTAAAATAGTCCCTTATGTATATTTATTTATGTAAATTTTAGAAATAAAAAATATCCTTTTGTTGAACTCACGTGATAGAGTTACATATGATGAGTGACCCCCCCGAGGAAGTTCATGAAGGGATTGGCAATACATGGAGATAAGGTAAGGAAGACACAGGAAGATATGGCCTTTTCTTCTCACAAGCATGTGGACTATCCCCCTTGCAAATTTTTCACATAAGAAGATGGATCATCCCTAAGTGTACTTTAATTGATAATGGGTCATCCCTTGGATTATATTTGCATAGATTTGTTTAGCCCCTTCAATGAATCTCTTATACATGAGGGTATGGAGTACTCCCTTGATTTTCTTTTGATACAAGTACCCCTCTCATGAGTGCGGAATACTTCCCTTAATGGACTTTTTACACATGATCTTCAAGGTACGGACTACACTCCTTGATAAATGCATGCACTTAAGTCGTTTTCACTCTTGGGTGGACGTTTTTGCATTTTTATTGGGATTTTTTAAACATTAGAATTTGAATAGGTATCTTTGTTCTTGAGTAAAGCCCAAGTAAAGCTCACATAAAGCCATAATAAGCCAAGGAGCACATGCATTACTTGTCTTCTTAAAAGTGAACCTAAAAGTGCCATATATTTAAATGGCACTTTTAGGTTGCCATTTAAATATATGGCACTTTTGGTTGCCATTTCACAAGTAAAAATGGCAAAACATATATGGCATTTTTGGTTGCCATTTCCAAAAAATGGTGCATGTGGGAATGGCGGCGAGAAATTGCCATTTACTAAGGTAGAAATGGCACTTTTAGGCTGCCATTTCTACCTAGATTTGTAGTAGTGCTAGAATTTATAGGAGGATAATTTTGAAGGTCAAATAAGTGCCAAATCTATAGATTCGTTCAAACCACATGCGAAAAGCACTCTCCAAAAGCGATAATCTTATTCATCAAAACAATGATCTTTTGGAATAAAAATAATAATTAAAGGTGATCTAATGTATATAATATCTGTAGATATTTTATTTTATTTTTCCTTTTTGAGAGAGAGAGAGAGAGAGAGAGAGAGAATGCCTCCCCATACAAAGAATGATCAACTCTTAAGAAAGTTTTGTGTATATTAAGCTTACTCTATAGCATATACTTCAACAAGCTATTATCTGTTATTAAGGGAAATACAATGTGGGTTCTGACGTGCTACCCTACCATAAAACCAATGCCAGAGAAATGCCTGACCCTCATTAATATATGAGTATGTGGAAATGACATCAACAAAATATCTATACAAAGTTTCTTGACCATTAGACATATATAGGTATGATATTAGCCTACTAATGCACAATTTCTTGACACTTGTACACCATGCATGGCCAATAATGAGATGAAAATATGCATGCCCCACTATACAAAAGATATTTGATTCTTATGAGACTTTGTGACAATGTCATCCTTACTCGAGGAAAGGTAGTTGCAAAGTTTCATGATTATCGAACACACATATGCATAATATGAGCATGTTTATGCACAATGTGCACCATGTATTCTCAAAAAATGTGAGAAAATGTGCATGCCTCACCATATAAAGGAAGTCCAATCCTTATGGAACTTTGTCAGTATAAGGGCGTTACTCGTTCAAAGGTAGATGTTGCAAAGTTTCACTACCATCAACCACATATATGCATGATATATAAGAAATTTGATGCACAATTTCTTGACATCTGTATGATGCATTGCCAAAAATCTAAAAATGTGCATGTCTTCGCATATGAGTAATATCCAACTATTATGAAATTTTGCTAGTATATGGAACTCTCTCAAAAAAGGATCCATGTAGAGTTTTGTGACCATTGGACACATACACCTATTGGATCAGCACATCGATGCACAATGTTTTGGTTATTGTGCGTCCTATTGCATGGTCTGACCGGGTTAGAAATGAGAAAATGTGTATGTCCCAATATAGAAATGATGTCTGACCCTTATGAAATTTTGTGAGTATATGGATTTTAGTCAAACGAGTATATATGTAAAGTTTAATAAATGTTTTTTGTTTTTAATGTATAAAATATCATTCAATTTTTTAAAGAAGCCCCTTGTGAAGCTTTGAACCATGACAAACATATGGGAGTTCTATATGTCATCCTAAAAAAGACTACAAGCTTATGATATGTAGTTTTATGAGTGATATATGCATCTCAACATATGAAGGATAAGCTATCATCTCAAGATGAAGAGTGATAAGCTACCTTCTCAAGATAAAGTAGATTAAGCTTACATATAGTCTTATGTGGTACCTTGGGGGGTTCACCTCCAAAAACATTTTTGTACCACGTGCATTCAAAAGGAGGGGTATTTTAATTCCACTTTTAGAAAAAATTTAACACGATTACAATAATAGGAGGGTTTTTTAATTCAAATTTAGAAAAAATCCAATAGTTCATAAGTAAAAAGAGGTGGTTTTATTGGGGAAAGAATTTTAGTTTAGGGTTTTTTTAAATATCCCTTGAATACACTTGATACATAGGATTTCTTAGTAGTGCACCCCCCGAGTGTGGTACTTTATTATGACTTTAGAGTAGGGATGTTCACTATGTAATAACCCTATATAGCATGTGCATGTACTAAAAAAGTATCTATATACCACTTATGACCCTCAAGTTTTGCAACTCCAAAAGAAAATAAAACCCCTCTATTGAATGCATGTACTATCTTATAGATTGCTTAGTAAACTCCTTCAAGCTTTAGATTATTGATTATAGAGGCAGATATGTAGGTGTTATTAATGCAAATACTATCAAAACTACCAAATGACAAGATAGCTTTAAACATGATGACTCTTATGTCTTAAGATTTAAAGAAGAAGGTATGTTTAAGACAAAGAATTCTATAGAACTCCTCAAAAAGACTCTAAGATTACGATATGTGTTTTAATAGACTTAGTATATGCATCTCAAGATAGTGAACATAAGCTATCTAATAAGAGCCATGCAAGATACTAAGTTTGCACATATTGTTATGTGTCTCTTTAGGTGGTTATTTTAGACTTTAGATGGTTGATTATACAAGTACATATGAAGGCATTTTCTATACATGTGCTATTAAAACTATATTTAAACTATTACAAATAAATGCATGTGACTCTTATTAAATGTTAGTTTTTGATGAAGAGGTGAGTGGGATAAAAGAGGTGCATCATGGCAAGGAGTGAGAACACATGAGATGTAGAAATGAGTGTTCTCTAGATTGTGAGAGAGGTGACTCTCTCTTATAGAAATGGGAAGAGGGTGGCCTAGATCATAGGCACCTTCCCTACATTAGTGGCAATCAGTCCCTACATCAGTGGGACTGGCCTAAATCAAAGGAACCTCCCATGTGGGGGCCTTTGTGCTTACATCATCACTTAGGTCACACACTAGACACATCATAGCACTAGATGTGCCTCTACAACACACACACACACACACATGTGACTCCCCTAGATGCACACATGCACCATAGAGCAATCCCTTGATCACACTTATTTCAACAGCTATACATTAGATCATTCACTTGACTAACAAACTAGCCTAAAATACATGAAATGATAACTATTCTTGATATATTATAAAAAACCATCATAAGAAATGCTCTTGAAAGCTACTACATCAACATTAGACAAACAACCCTAAAATCTAGGTCGAAATGACCTATGTACTTTTATGGCCACTAAAAAAAAAAACATAGCTAGTCTTAGCTTCTAACACTCTTAATCGTAACTTATATTTTTCTTCCTCACCAAGTGTTAACATGGCCTTTACTTTGATTGCCACATATCCTCCCTCTGCTTCTTCTTTATACATAATAGGCCTATGATGGATGTTGAATTTAAAATTTGGTTGTGTTTAGTTCTTTTGCATATTCACAAACACCAAAGGCAATTTCACCACCTTTGTGAGCTATATGAGTGCATAGGTCACATGAGAACATCAAATTCGATTCTTCCTTTTTGACTGGTTCCATTCTTGTCTAAATTACATTTCCAAATCACCTTGAACGTCCTTTCCTTGCCTTTCGGGTAATATATTAACTTGCTCATTCCATGGTCATGATAAAACTAGCTTAACATGGTGTTAAACCTCAAAATAACAAGGTAAAGACAACGAAGTCCAAAAGAAAGCAATGAAGAGTGACAACTTGTAAGAATTCATGTTTTTAACAAACTCTATCAAGGCTGTCGCCTCCTAAAATTATTGAAAAGAAACTTTGAATCAATGAGCAAACTCTTCACTCTCTGAGTGCATCGGATTATCAAGTGTAAACCGTCATCGTAGAATTAGTGTACACTCAATGTCGAAGCGTGCGAGCTTGTCCAATTGACTATCCTATCCCGACGTCGCCCGGCGTCAGATGCGTTTATCTTTTGCTTTTCCCCATTGTTTAATCTAGCCGGATATATATTAACAGAGTCTCATCGAGCGGATAATCTGTCACCCATAACCATTGGGTTGCAATCCCATCGCAATATAATAATCGAACAGAGTCGACGGTACCCACAAACGTCCAGCCTCCATCATATAACCATCACGTCACATAATGGGACAGACGTGATGAGGGAAAATCTCCACAGTCATTCACCCCGTCATTCACCTGCTCGAAAAGCCGATGCGGCTCCGTGGTCACCTTTTGACATTTACTAAAGTCCCATCTCCAGTCGCGTCTGTCAAAAGAAGTAGTCTTGCCAAACGGGCCGTAGATGTGTGGTTCAACAATCAAGAGCATAGCTTCTTGCAGCCTTGCAGCCTCCGGCATCCTCGACGTGCCTACCGCCAATGCCCAAGCCATCGAAAAAGCTTCGCAACTTTGCGCGATGGGCCTTTTCCCTTGTCGGTAGTGTCCTCCTCCCAATAACTCATAGATATGAGAAAGTGAATGAATCCGTTGAGGCCCCCGACTCCCGACAGAGGAAGCTTCGTCTACATCCCGTTAAGGTGCCTGCAGGTTCGTTGCCTGTTCTTGTTGGAGTGGAACGCAAATGTTACGTGATAAAAGTCACCCACTTGAACCATCCTCTGTTCTCAAAGCTCCTCCACAGATCTGCTCATGAATTTGGCTACTCTCAGACGGGTGCAGTGAGGCTATCCTGCGAGACGGAGAAGTTCGAGCGACTCGTTAGCGTCGTCAACTGCAGCAATGCATCCGGTGCCTGCGAATCGTGTGAGTTGATCTGACTACCCACGTTAGATTGAAAGCCATAGCTACATTTTATGCTCAGGACGGCTGCGCCTTGCGAACGTGTTTTACCTCAAACCAACGGAAACTAAAACGTAAGAGAATCGTAAAGATAGAATTCTCAAATATATACCTTGCACGTTTTTTGTACAGGAATTGTCGGTATTGTGCGTTGGTCTTGAGGAGCGGAGCAAGTTTCAAAATCCCATATTTTCACTAGCATGTACTTCACTTTCACTCAAATTTAAAGAAAATAGAGGATTTCATAGACACCAAGAATAAATGTTGAACTTATAACTGTTAAAGAATATATTTAAAGAATAAATAGAGGAATTCATAGACACCAAGAATAATCTTGATGATCGTTGGATTTTTTTAGTCAGTTGCGATTGGGCAGTTAATCCTCACGTTTCCTGAACTCTCACGGCTCATTCTCTTGCCATCGTATGCTCTTTCTGAGTCTTTCACACATTTGCTCATCCTCTCGCCATCATTTGCTAATTCTCTCGCAATCAATCTACCGCCATCCAGAATCAATCTCGCCGTCGTATCCTCCCGCCACCGTCTGCTCATCCTCTCGCCACCGTCTGCAATCCTCTCGCCATAATCTGCTAATTCTCTCGCAGTCATCCAAAATCCATCTTGCCATCGTATGCTATCTCACACGTCTGCTCATCCTCTCGCCATCGTCTGCTAATTCTCTCGCAATCAATCTATCGCCATCCATATCACTTGCTCAACCTACATTGCGGAGAAAGTCAACAGTATTCATACCGATAGCAAATAATCTTCTGTCAATACTTCTCTTTCACTTGGAGACGGGTTCTGCTTCCGATTAGGAACATAGCCTGGAAGCACACAAGAGGCCAGCATACTGAACTTGGGGATCGACCTAGGGATTTTATTTTATTGTGAGTGCTATTTCATTTCATTGTTGAAAGGTGGCTTTGCCAGCAAGTTCATCCCCATGGTACGTGATTGTTTTTCTATCTCTTCTGAAAAGATGTTGTGCAAGTATGAAGAGTCCTTACAACTTATTCATGCTCATAAACAAAGATTAACAATATAGAAATTATAGAGTCGCATGCATGAATCATTTACATAGTTGTTTGTGATCTATTCGTGATTACGATTATAAACCGTTATGCCTCTTGAGATCATGATGTGTGTGTGAGATCAAGACCTTATCGGTCTTACATTCCTATACGCCCCCTTAAGACTGGTAAGGTCTTGAAGGTGAGTGGATTTATTTCAGACATAAATTGAGATGCACCCTTGATTGTTGTGGTGCTTTGCATCCAATCTATATGCTAAAGATTTGTACAAGTATGCAATGCAATGTGCAATCATCTAGGATCTAATGTCACTTGCAAATATTACTAACATCATGAGCATCATGAGCTTAGTCTTCATTTTGAATCCGATCATTGTCTTCCCTGAAGCTGTTGTAGTATCATTCACTTTTTCATGAACTTGACACATTTCATTCCCCCTCAAGAGAATGAAAAAGTCTATTAGTTGGCAGTACTCCTTCCGTCCATCATCAAATTCTATACAGTCTCCTTATCATCCTCACTGTCGTCGTGTTCTTGGTCATCATCATCAAGATTGTCACCTTCTTTGTGGTCAACATTACGAGGATGCCTGATGGAACATTACTTACATTGAGGTCGTTTGTTGGCTCTTTGATGGCATCTCTGCCTTTGCCTTGGACAGTGGTGTTGGGTACATCGGAGAAGTCATCGTCTGCTTGGTCGTCAGAATCGTCATGGAAGGTTTTGGACTTTTTCATTAATTTTGGACTTTTTTGGACTTTTTCTGTTGTTTTTGGACGAAGCCCAAAAATGCTTCTCAAATGAAAACTTTACTTTGTGAAAATATCCTTCCCAAATTAAAATTTTACTTTCTAAAAATATTCTTCCCAAATCAAAAGTTCACTTTGTGGCACTATCATATTCACATAAAAATATTGTTTTTTCAATCTATACTTTTGCACCAACATGCAAGAATTCGAAATAACCCTATATTAGAAATTCTAGCTATATCTAAGTTATTTGTTAATTTGATTATTTTTAATATTTTTCCTTGACGTTTTTCCTTAACGTGATAAATTTATAAATCCATGAAAGGAGACTTAAATATTTCATGAAAATAACATTGTCACTCGCAATATGCACAAAATTTTTAAAACTTTTAATAAATAGAAAAAAGACATGATGCCTTAAGACCCAAGTTTTGTATTGAACCAAAGCAATTATAGCTATTATTATATGATTACATTGAGAGACGTTACTCTCAGCTAGAGTCTTTATATCCAAAATGATATAGATTGAACATATGTTTACAATTTAAATTGTTGCTCTTAAAGAGCCTTAATTCGTGCCATCTGCATAATTTGACTCCCCATTGTCTTATTGCTCAATGTCACGACAGTCCCTTGCCAGGTGCCATCTGCATAATTTGACTCCCACTTGTCTTGCCAAGCCTTGCCCCTTGGGTGCATTGACTCCTCATTGTCTTATTGCTCAATGCGATAGTCCCTTGCAAGGTGCCATCTGCATTAACTCCCTATTGTCTTGCCAAGCCTTGACCCTTGGGTGACATCTAGTGCAAAATACAGATGCCATCTGCATTAACTCCCACAAGTTGTCTTGCCAAGCCTTGCCCCTTGGGTGCATTGACTCCCCATTGTCTTATTGCTCAATGTGATAGTCCCTTGCCAGGTGCCATCTGCATTAGCTCCCTATTGTCTTGGCAAGCCTTGACCCTTGGGTGACATCCAGTGCATATTTTGACTCTCATTTGACATAGGAGGTAATGACTCTGATTGTAATTATCTTGGATTGGCTTCTTGCCTAGTACCCAAATAAAATCCTTCAATGGACTTCAATACAAAGCTTTAATTTTGGACATTCTTCATTTGTGCTGTCTCCTTCTACTTCCTCCATGGAAAGCATCCTTAAAAATTCGTGTATATGCAAAACAGTTTGTTGTGGTATTTTTATTTTTCCTTCTACCTCATATCCCATGCACTTCTTTGATTTCTTTGCCCTTGCATGCCAAGACACTATGATTGTCTCCGTCGAAACTTGAGAGACCGCTTCATCATTTGGGACCCACTCCTTCATTATACAATTAGTATACAATGTGTTGTTATCCATATTCTCCTTCCTGCCCTTTGGCTCATACCATACCGCTGTAAATGTTGTAGATCTCCCTTGGTCATCTCTTTGCACATCAACTACTTTTGCAACCCAAAACTTCACATTCTCGTATTCATCATCCGATGGCCGAACCACAACAAAACAATCGACCTCTATATCTACTTGTGGCATAAACTCTCTCTTCTTCGGTCCACAATATGGACGTGGGGGTAATGATACAAATTCATTTTCAAAGATTGGAGCTGGGCACAAATCGTTATGAACATTTGGCCAAAACATATTGCATTCTTCCTAGACATCCTTTGAGCCTCGCATTCTCTCAAGGTCCTTTATTAAATTTCGTGACTTGTTAATTACAGTGGTAGTGTGTTCTCTCCAAGTAGGCTTCGAATCGGGATATCTCTGGAGCATTTCCTCTTTGTATGTAATAAATGCTTTTAATCCTTCTATTTCACAGTTAGACCTCTCATTGAATTCTTGTATAGGAGCCCATGTTGGATACCTTTCCTTGCTGGGAATTGAAGTTAAGAGACTGTAAGATTCTTCAGGTTCCCATTTTGTATCATGAGAATACTGTTGCCATTGCATTACAGGTTTTTCATCTTTAAAAAAAAAATGAAAGTAGTGTGGATTGGTATGACCTGTCAATGCATCACCACATGTTTGTATGAAAGGTAGAATGAAGCTCTTCCAATCATACATTCTTTCGAGCCTCTCACATATTGTACTTTCCTTACGACCACCAACTTGCCTGCCACATCTTCTTACCAAGTCATCTATTGTCTCCACATCCTTGCATTTAAGCTCCCTTGAGACTGTGCTAAAAACCTGATCGATATCCTCATGTGTATGCCCAAAATACAAAAATCCACATTCGACCTCATTGAAGATTCGATGAGCAACTAGCATGGAGCAGAATGCAAACATGAGTACATTCTTATTTTCTCGCCAGCAATTATCAGCTTGTATTCTCAAAGTCGGTGGTAGGCGACCTTTTTCTGCATGTATATTGCGAATTGCCTTCATAATAGATGTTACAACTTGATTGCTATCATGTAGATGCAAGGAATCAATCCATATATCTACAAAGAACTTAATTCCATGCACTAACACTCCACATAGATGTGTCTTTAGAAAGTGCTTTCCTTGTAATCTAGGTGGAGTGGCAACAAAACGAGGCAATGTTGTTGTATTCTGATCCATGCCATCTACAATAAGGCACGTGTAGTCATCGGGATGCGAAATAGCTTGCTCCTTCCAAAATGCATATTTTTGTCTGGAATGTCGAATAAGGTCATGATGAGATTTTCGGTTTTTTTTGTATAATTCCCTTTGATTTGGACATGTTGCACTCTCAATCGCTCGCTTTAAATCATCACAGACATTGCACTTTGGCATTTTTTGCCTCCTTGGGATTTTTACATATCCAAAGTTCTTCTTCCAAAGAGTATACAAAGTATGAGAAGAAGCTATGGCATCCCCTCTTTGCCTTTGCTTTTCTGCAATAGAGTCAAATACTTCGAGCTTTGTCAAGCCCATTGGAAGATGCATTTCAGTGATCGCGTCACCGTTAGGGAGTTTGGTAGATATATGGGGTTGAGGTAAAGCATTTTCATGTATGAAGTCTTGCAAAATTGCTGCTGCCCTGACAGTTGAGATTCTTGATTTGGACCTTCCTCTATTACCGTGAATGCTAAATTTGTTGCCTCCCTTTGCCTTGATGACTAAATCCCAATATGTACCATGGGATAATCTAGTAATATTGCGATATGCCTTATTACAAATCCTTTTTCCATTTACGAGAGGTTTTACCTTTTGTCTTGAACTTAGCCTTTTATTGACATTCTGAAGAAAGCAAGAGAGACTTGTGAGAAGGTATTCATTTCTTTCGCTTCCTCTTCTTTGCCACACATGTCCGCTACATTCCTTGATGTCTGCAAGATCAATGAAGCGCATACATCTTTGCTTGCAACATAGATATCCCAAGGCATTTAACATGTTCTCCTCCATTACTCTCTTCCTCTTTGGTTGCTTTTGTGGATCTGCCTGGATTCGCTTTCTCTTCATGCATATGTATGACCATTTTCATTCCTCGTGCATATTGTTATCTGTATTTATGCACTTCCTCGGGGGGGTCACTATGTATAAACCCTCTATATCACGTGCGTTCAAGGCCTATATTTAAAGTCCCGTATCTGTAAAAAATTTCATGAATAAAATGTACCCCTTTTCTATACAAATCTGTAAATTTTTTCCAAAACTATTTAAAATAGTCCCTTATGTATATTTATTTCTGTAAATTTTAAAAATTAAAAAAATCCTTCTATTGAACTCACGTGATAAGGTTACATATGATGAGTGACCCCCCCGAGTGCACTTCTTCTCCTCACATTTGTTTGTAACCAAGCATCCATGATTGGTCGTTGCATCCTTGTCTAGATCACAATCAAAGTTAAATATTGAATAATCCTCTGTTGATCTCATCCTCATTTGTAACATACTCTTAGGACCATTCAATGAATTCAATATTCTACGAGAGTATTGAGAACCTTGAAAGTCTTCCACTCCTGAGAGAACAACACTTGACAAGACATCGCTATTGAAACCTTTGCCCTTCTCACTGTGCAAGAATTCATCCACCCCAGATAAGGCTTTGCTTCTAAAATCATTTTGTTTCTCGGAACCAATGAACTCATCCACTCCAAATAAGATGTCACTTCTATAATTGAGTATATTGAAATCGTCCACATTTGAAGTGATAGAGCCTGGCACATGGGCACGCTTTTTAGGTCCTTTGATATTGTAGTATACCTTGTCTTTATCATTGAAAACCACGTGCCTCTTTCTCATGTTTCAAAATTGCATGCTCCATCTCATATTCTTGCCTACCTCATAGTAGGGATCACATAAGGATGTTATGTTATCAACCATACCATCATCAGTGACTTTTAGAATCCTCATCTGTGCAAATGACCATTGCTCCACTTATTCAAATCCCAATACTTCACCTTCTGCTACAGTCTTATTTGCAAATGATCTCATTTGTAAAATGTCCCCTATAGTAAAATCCAAGGTGGTGCACTTTGTATTCTTGATAATGTCTATTGCATAAGTCTCATCTTTGTCCCATGCTATAAATGATTTGTTGGATGTATTGTAGGGCATAACATCTCCAAGTGTTTCCATATCTCCACATTTATACTTTAGCTCAACATGTGCACTAAGAATCTTTGATACAGTAACTGCCACCTTATCTTCGCCAAGTCTTCGAAAGTGGCAAACTGAATTGGGATCACTATCATGGATTGTAGCACATGCAACTACTTCTCTTTTGCTACATAAAATCACATCCATCCCTGGAATAAAATCTATAGCCATCTCCTTTGTGAGAGTCCTTCACAAGTAAGCTGCAGTAGCAACAATTACATAAATATTAGTCTCTTTTTAATAATCTACTCATTTATTATAATTTTTGATTAGTACTTAATTTATTGGTGGGAGAAGTTATCCGATCAAGTACTCATCAGATGAACACGCCAAGTTATCCTTTGCATGGTTGATCGAGCATTAAATACTATTTTTGCTCTAGTGTCATGCACATCCGTAAAAAAACACGAGCCTGCTAGGTATGTTATCCAATCAAGCACTTATGGGATGGGTGTGCCACTTTGCATGTAAGTCAATTCCACCTAGTTGAAGGTGTGTGCAAAGTATTGTGCCCATCGGATATGCTTTGCATTGTCGATCAAGCATAAAACACCGTTTTTGCCTTAGTGTCATGCACAACCATGAAAAAACACGGCCTAAGTTTGTTAATCAAACAAGTACTTATTGGATGGGGGGTCCAGTTTTCATGCAAGTCTATTTCAACTACGTTGAGATGCGTGCAAAGTATTGTCACCATCGGATATGATTTGCATGGTCGATTACGCATTATACAACGTTCTTCCCGTAGTGATATGCACATCTGCAAAAAAACACGCCCTTAGGTATGTTATCTGACCAAGTACTTATCGGATGGGTGTGCCTCTTTGACAAAATTTCAATACCACCTAGGTTAAGGCATAGGAAAAGTATTGTTCCCATCGGATATGCTTTGCATGGTTGATCGATCATTAAATACTATTTTTGCTCTAGTGTCATGCACATCCGTAAAAAAAACACGCTGCTAGGTGTGTTATCTGATCAAGTACTTATGTGATGGGAATGCCACTTTGCATGTAAGTCAATTCAACCTGGTTGAAGGTGTGTGCAAAGTATTGTGCCCATCAGATATGCTTTGCATTGTGCATCAAGCATAAAACCCCGTTTTTGCCTTAGTGTCATGCACAACCATGTAAAAACACAGCCCTAGGTGTGTTATTCAAACAAGTACTTATCGGATGGGGGCTCCACTTTGCACGCAAGTCCGTTTCAACTACCTTGAGGTGTGTGCAAAGTATTTTCACCATCGGATATGCTTTGCATGGTCGATCGTGCATTATACACCATTTTTTCCCGAGTGATATGCACGTCCGCAAAAAAACATGCCCTTAGGTGTGTTATCTGACCACTTTACTTATCGGATGGGTGTGCCTCTTTGAGAACATTCCAATACCACCTAGGTTGAGGCATACAAAAAGTGTTGTGCCCATCGGATATCCTTTGCATGATCGATGGAGCAATAAATACTATTTTTGCTTTAGTGTCATGCACATCCGTAAAAAACACGCTGCTAGGTATGTTATCCGATCAAGCACTTATGAGATGGGAGTGCCACTTTGCATGTAGGTCAATTCCACCTAGTTGAAGGTGTGCGCAAAGTATTGTGCCCATCGGATATGCTTTGCATTGTCGATCAAGCATAAAACAACGTTTTTTCCTTAGTGTCATGCACAACCATGAAAAAACGCGGTCCTAGGTGTGTTAATCAAACAAGTACTTATCGGATGGGGGCTCCACTTTGCACGCAAGTCTGTTTCAACTACAAAAAGTGTTGTGCCCATCGGATATCCTTTGCATGGTCGATCGAGCATTAAATACTATTTTTGCTCTAGTGTCATGCACATCTGTAAAAAAACACGCTGCTAGGTATGTTATCCGATCAAGCACTTATGGGATGGTCATGCCACTTTGCATGTAAGTCAATTCCACCTAGTTGAAGGTTTGTGCAAAGTATTGTGTCCATCGGATATGCTTTGCATTGTCGATCAAGCATAAAACACCGTTTTTGCCTTAGTGTTATGCACAACCATGAAAAAACCTGGTCCTAGGTGTGTTATTCAAACAAGTACTTATCGGATGGGGGCTCGTATTTGCACGCAAGTTTTTTTCAACTATGTTGAGATGCGTGCAAAGTATTGTCACCATTGGATATGCTTTGCATGGTCAATCACGCCTTATACACCATTTTTTCTCTAGTGATATGCACATCCGCCAAAAAACATGCCCTTAGGTGTGTTATCTGACCAAGTACTTATCGGATGGGTGTGCCTCTTTGAGAACATTTCAATAACACCTAGGTTGAGGCATACGAAAAGTTTTATGCCCATCGAATATCCTTTGCATGGTCGATCGAGCATTAAATACTATTTTTGTTCTATTGTCATGCACATCCGTAAAAAAACACGTTGCTACTTATGGGATGGGAGTGCCACTTTGCATGTAAGTCAATTCCACCTATTTGAAGGTGTGTGCAAAGTATTGTGCCCATCGGATATGCTTTGAATTGTCGATCAAGCATAAAACACCGTTTTTGCGTTAGTGTCATGCACAACCATGAAAAAACACGGTCCTAAGTGTGTTAATCAAACAAGTACTTATCGGATGGGGGCTCCAGTTTGCACGCAAGTCCTTTTCAACTAGGTTGAGATGTGTGCAAAGTATTGTCACCATCGGATATGCTCTGCATGGTCGATTACGCATTATACAACATTTTTCCCATAGTGATATCCACATCCATAAAAAAACATGCCCTTAGGTATGTTATCTGACCAAGTACTTATCGGATGGGTGTGCCTTTTTGAGAACATTTCAATACCACCTAGGTTAAGGTGCAGGAAAAGTATTGTGCCCATTGGATATGCTTTGCATGGTCGATCGAGCATTAAATACCATTTTTGCCTTAGTGTCATGCACATCCGTAAAAAAACACGCTGCTAGGTGTGTTATCCGATCAAGTACTTATGCCATGGGAATGCCACTTTGCATGTAAGTTAACTCCACCTAGTCAAAGGTGTGTGCAAAGTATTGTGCCCATCGGATATGCTTTGCATTGTCGATCAAGCAAAAAACACCGTTTTTGCCTTTGTGTCATGCACAACCATATAAAAACACGGCCGTAGGTGTGTTATTCAAATAAGTACTTATCGGATGGGGGCTCCACTTTGCACGCAAGTATATTTCAACTACATTGAGGTCGGATATGCTTTGCATGGTCGATCACGCATTATACACCATTTTTTCCCGAGTGATATGCACATCCGCAAAAAAACACGCCCTTAGGTCTGTTATCTGACCAAGTACTTATCGGATGGGTGTGCCTCTTTGAGAACATTGCAATACCACATAGGTTGAGGCATACGAAAAGTGTTGTGCCCATCGAATATCCTTTGCATGATCGATCGAGCAATAAATACTATTTTTGCTCTAGTGTCACGCACATTCGTAAAAAAACACGCTGCTAGGTATGTTATCCGATCAAGCACTTATGGGATGGGAATGCCAATTTGCATGTAAGTCAATTCCACCTAGTTGAAGGTGTGTGCAAAGTGTTGTGCCCATCGGATATGCTTTGCATTGTCGATCAAGCATAAAACAACGTTTTTTTCTTAGTGTCATGCACAACCATGAAAAAACACGGTCCTAGGTGTGTTAATAAAACAAGTACTTATCGGATGGGGGCTCCACTTTGCACGCAAGTCTGTTTCAACTACAAAAAGTGTTGTGCCCATCGGATATCCTTTGCATGGTCAATCGAGCATTAAATACTATTTTTGCTCTAGTGTCATGCACATCCGTAAAAGAACATGCTGCTAGGTATGTTATCCGATCAAGCACTTATGGGATGGTCATGCTACTTCACATGTAAGTCAATTCCACCTAGTTGAAGGTGTGTGCAAAGTATTGTGCCCATCGAATATGCTTTGCATTGTCGATCAAGCATAAAACATCGTTTTTGCCTTAGTGTCATGCACAACCATGAAAAAACACGGTCCTAGGTGTGTTATTCAAACAAGTACTTATTGGATGGGGGCTCCACTTTGCACGCTAGTCTGTTTTAACTATGTTGAGGTGCTTGCAAAGTATTGTCACCATCAGATATGCTTTGCATGGTCAATCACGCCTTATACACCATTTTTTCTCTAGTGATATGCACATCCATAAAAAAACACGCCCTTAGGTGTGTTATCTGACCAAGTACTTATCGGATGGGGGCTCCAGTTTGCACGCAAGTCTGTTTCAACTAGGTTGAGATGTGTGCAAAGTATTGTCACCATCGAATATGCTCTGCATGGTCGATTACGCATTATACAACATTTTTCCCATAGTGATATGTACATCCGCAAAAAAACATGCCCTTAGGTATGTTATCTGACCAAGTACTTATGCTTTGCATGGTCGATCGAGCATTAAATACCATTTTTGCCTTAGTGTCATGCACATCTGTAAAAAAACACGCTGCTAGGTGTGTTATCCGATCAAGTACTTATGCCATGGGAATGGCACTTTGCATGTAAGTCAACTCCACTTAGTGGAAGTTGTGTGCAAAGTATTGTGCCCATCAGATATGCTTTGCATTGTCGATCAAGCATAAAACACCGTTTTTGCCTTTGTGTCATGCACAACCATATAGAAACACGGCCGTAGATGTGTTATTCAAATAAGTACTTATCGGGTGGGGGCTCCACTTTGCACGCAAGTCTGTTTCAACTACATTGAGGTGCACGCAAAGTATTGTCACCATCGGATATGCTTTGCATGGTCGATCATGCATTATACATCATTTTTTCCCTAGTGATACGGACATCCGCAAAAAAACACGCCATTAGGTGTGTTATTTGACCACTTGGTACTTATCGGATGGGTGTGCCTCATTGAGAACATTTCAATACCAGCTAGGTTGAGGTGTACAAAAAGTGTTGTGCCCATCGGATATCCTTTGCATGGTTGATCGAGCATTAAATACTATTTTTGCTCGTGTCATGCACATCCGTAAAAAAACACGCTACTAGGTATGTTATCCGATCAAGTACTTATGGGATGAGCGTGCCACTTTGCATGTAAGTCAATTCCACCTAGTTGAAGGTGTGTGCAAAGTATTGTGCCCATCGGATATGCTTTGCATTGTCAATCAAGCATAGAACACCGTTTTTGTGTTAGTGTCATGCACAAACATGAAAAAACACGGTCCTAGGTGTGTTATTCAAACAAGTACTTATCCGATGGGGGCTCCACTTTGCACGCAAGTCCGTTTCAACTACGTTGAGGTGCGTGCAAAGTATTGTCACCATCGGATATGCTTTGCATGGTCGATCACGCATTATACACCATTTTTTCCCGAGTGATATGCACATCCGTAAAAAAACATGCCCTTAGGTGTGTTATCTGACCAAGTACTTATCGGATGGGTGTGCCTCTTTGAGAACATTCCAATACCACCTAGGTTGAGGCGTACGAAAAGTGTTGTGCCCATCCGATATCCTTTGCATGATCGATCGAGCAATAAATACTATTTTTGCTCTAGTGTCATGCACATCCGTAAAAAAACACGCAGCTAGGCATGTTATCCGATCAAGCACTTATGGGATGGGAGTTCCGCTTTGCATGTAAGTCAATTCCACCTAGTTGAAGGTGTGTGCAAAGTATTGTGTCCATCAGATATGCTTTGCATTGTCGATCAAGCATAAAACACCGTTTTTGCGTTAGTGTCATGCACAACCATGAAAAAACACGGTCCTAAGTGTGTTAATTAAACAAGTACTTATCGGATGGGGGATCCACTTTGCACGCAAGTCCGTTTCAACTACGTTGAGGTGCGTGCAAAGTATTGTCACCATCGGATATGCTTTGCATGGTCGATCATGCATTATACACCATTTTTTCCCGAGTGATATGCACATCCGCAAAAAAACATGCCCTTAGGTGTCTTATCTGACCAAGTACTTATCGGATGGGTGTGCCTCTTTGAGAACATTCCAATACCACATAGGTTGAGGCGTACGAAAAGTGTTGTTCCCATCGGATATCCTTTGCATGATCGATCGAGCAATAAATACTATTTTTGCTCTAGTGTCATGCACATCCGTAAAGAAACACGTTGCTAGGTATGTTATCCGATCAAGCACTTATGGGATGGGAGTGCCACTTTGCATGTAAGTCAATTCCACCTAGTTGAAGGTGTGTGCAAAGTATTGTGCCCATCGTATATGCTTTGCATTGCTGATCAAGCATAAAACACTGTTTTTGCCACGGCCGCCACCAGGGGGAAGGGGGGAGGGGGGGCGGGGGGCTGGTGGGGGGGAAGGGGGGGGGAAGGGGGGCGGGGGGGAAGGGGAGGGGCTGGTAGGGGGAAGCGAGGGTGGGGGGGAGGGCGGAAGGGGGGGCTGGCGGCCGTGGCCGCCAGCAGGGGGAAGAGGGGAGGGGGGGCGGGGGGCTGGCGGGGGGGAAGGGAGGGGCTGGCAGCCGTGGCCGCCAGCAAGGGGAAGGGGGGGCTGGCGGCCACGGCCGCCAGCAGGGAGAAGGGGGGACGGGGGGCGGGGGGCTGGTAGGGGGGAAGGGGGGGGAAGGGGGGGAAGGGCGGGGGCTGGCAGTTGAGGGGGGGAAGGAGGGAGGTGGGGAAGGGGCGGGGGGGCTAGCGGCCGCGACCTCCAACAGGAGGAAGGGGGGAGGGGGGGCGAGGGGTTGGCGGGGGGAAGGGGGGCAGGGGGGGTTGGCGGCCACAGCCGCTAACAGGGGGAAGGGGGGAGGGGGGGTGGGGGGCTGGCAGGGGGGAAAGGGGGGTGGGGGGGAAGGGGGGGGCTGGCAGCCGCGGCCACCAGCAGGGGGAAGGGGGGGTGGGGGGGAAGGGGGGGGGGAAGGAGGGGAAGGGGGGGCTGGGGGAAGGGGGGAGGGGGGGCGGGGGGCTGGCAGGGGGGAAGGGGGGCAAGAGTTGGCGGCCGGGGGGGGGGGGAGGGGGGAGGGAGGGAAGGGGCGGGGGGGCTAGCGACCGCGGCCGCCAGTAGGGGGAAGGGGGGAGGGGGGACAGGGGGCTGGTAGGGGGGAAGGGGGGGAAAAGGGGGGGAAGGAGGGCGGGGGGGAAGGGGGGGGAATGGGGAAGGGCAAAGGGGGGTGGAGGGGGAAGGGCGAAGGGGGGCTGGAGGGAAGGGGGGGGTGGGAGGGAGGGGGGAGGGGCAGAGGGGGGGAGGGGTTCTGGCGGCAGAGGGAGGAGAGGGGAGGGGAGGAGGGGAGGGCAGGGTTGAGGGAGGGAGGGAGGGGGGGAGGGGAGTGGAAGGAGAGAGGAGAGAGAGAGGGAGAGAGAGACAGGGAGAGGAGAGGAGGGAGCCGAAGGAGAGAGAGGGGAGAGGAGGGAGGGGAGTGAGAGAGAGAGTGAGGGGAGGGAGAGAGAAAGAGAGAGAGAGAGTGAGGGGGGAGTATGGGAGAGAGAGAGAGAGTGAGGGAGAGAGAAACAAGGGAGTAGAGGGAGAGAGGTCGAATTCTTACAAGAGCGACAAATAAGATTTGACTTAGGAAAAGAATGAAAGGGACTTACTAGAAGAAAGTATCAAGAAGAATGTTGAACACAAATTTGAATTCTTATAACTAAGAGTAGAACTATCACAAGCAAGAGCGACACATAAGATTCTTGCTCAAATAAGATTTGACTTACTATCACGAGCAAGAGCGACAAATAAGATTCTTGCACAAATAAGATTACTATCACAAGCAAGAGCAACAAATAAGATTTGACTTACTATCACGAGCAAGAGCGACAAATAAGATTTGACTTACGAGAAGAATGAAAGGGACTTGACAAATAAGATTTGACTTACGAGAAGAATGAAAGGGACTTACGAGAAGAAAGTATCAAGAAGAATGTTGAACACAAATTTGAATTTAAAAGGAACGTACGAGAAGAAAGTATGAGAAGAATGTTGAACACAAATTTGAATTCAAATTTATAATGAATTCAAATTTCCCTCTCTTTTTTGAGAATTCAAATTTATGCGTAGGAGGAGTGGGCTAGTTTTTCTTATATATACTCTTCTTTCCATTCATTCATTCTCACTCTCTCCTCATTTCATTGAAGCAATCAAGAGCTGAAGAGAAAGGATAAGCAGAGCCTTACTTTTTCCACTTTTTCCAGGTACTTGCATTCTTTTTCATTCATCTTGTAATTCTTTTTCTTTATTTACAATTCTTTTTCAATTAGTTTCTTGTTGAAGTTTTTGAGTTCTATTTCTTAAAATTCGTCTTGTAATTCTTAAAATTTGTCTTGTGTTTTCTAAAGTAACTGTAATAGACAAGAAATGAAACTACAGTTCCACAAAGACTTTTTAGTTCTCTAATGTAAAGTTGTAATAGACAAGAGAGACAAAGATGACATCTTCGACAAGAGAGACAAAGATGACATCTTCTAGGTTGAGCTAATGGAAGGTGTTTTTTAACAACATATGGCTTTGAGTTATATGATCTACTTCTTGTACAAATGTGTCATGCTTTTTTTTAAATGTCCTCTAGTTTTTTTTCTAAATTGATTTTTTAAAATCTTACTTTTTGTCTCTTTTAACAACAAGAAGTCCTCTTTTTTTAATGTACTCTAGTTTTAATAACATGTCACGTCATTTTTTCTAATTTGCTTTTTTAAAATCTTACTTTTCGACTCAAAGTTTTGTTTTATAAGAGCCTCTTTTTTTGAAATGCTTTATCCAAAATTATCTCACAAAATGAATTTGGACAGTGCACTAGTCCAAAATTAATGAAATAGGTGTTAGGGATTTTATTTTATTGTGAGTGCTAGTTCATTTCATTGTTGAAAGGTGGCTTTGCCAGCAAGTTCATCCCCATGGTACGTGATTGTTTTTCTATCTCTTCTGAAAAGATGTTGTGCAAGTATGAAGAGTCCTTACAACTTATTCATGCTCATAAACAAAGATTAACAATATAGAAATTATAGAGTCGCATGCATGAATCATTTACATAGTTGTTTGTGATCTATTCATGATTACGATTATAAACCGTTATGCCTCTTGAGATCATGATGTGTGTGTGAGATCAAGACCTTATCGGTCTTACATTCCTATACGCCTCCTTAAGACTGGTAAGGTCTTGAAGGTGAGTGGATTCATTTCAGACATAAATTGAGATGCACCCTTGATTGTTGTGGTGCTTTGCATCTAATCTATATGCTAAAGATTTGTACAAGTATGCAATGCAATGTGCAATCATCCAAGATCTAATGTCACTTTCAAATATTATTAACAGCATCATGAGCTTAGTCTTCATTTTGAATCCGATCATTGTCTTCCCTGAAGCTGTTGTAGTATCATTCACTTTTTCATGAACTTGACACATTTCATTCCCCCTCAAGAGAATGAAAAAGTCTATTAGTTGGCAGTACTCCTTCTGTCCATCATCAAATTCTATAGAGTCTCCTTATCATCCTCACTGTCGTCGTGTTCTTGGTCATCATCATCAAGATTGTCACCTTCTTCGTGGTCAACATTACGAGGATGTCTGATGGAACATTACCTACATTGAGGTCATTTGCTGGCTCTTTGATGGCATCTCTACCTTTGCCTTGGACAGTGGTGTTGGGTACATCGGAGAAGTCATCGTCTGCTTGGTCATCAGAATCGTCATGGAAGCTTTTTGCTTCTGGTCCGTCAGATGCTTCACCGAGATGGAAAGGAGTGGCAATCGTAATGCAGAGAAAAAAAGATGGCTTTTTATTTACCTTCTAATTGATGTGAGGGTCTGCATATAATTTGACGGTAGGTAAATATTTTGGGTCGTGTCGTTCTTTACAATGTTCGATTCTTTTGATGTTGTCATCTTGGTTCATAGGTATTGAGTCGGCTACTCCTTCTGGGTTTTCTTTTCCATCTTCTCCATGACTGGGCTGGAGATATAGCCTACACTAGGGTCTTTGTCCCCTTTTATATTCCCATCAATGGGAAATTGCTTTAGATGATTGTTTGGTGCTCTTTTTTTGGCTACGAGGTCACCGTCGTTCGGGTCTTTTTGGCCATTTTCTCCTACTCTTGGCAGGAGTGCACCTTAATGAACATAGTCATCTTGCCCTTCTTGGAGGGCTTGTAGAACTACAGTGTCTGCATCTCCATTTGTGGCTAGGAGTTTGGCTTCTTTGTTGATGTCGTCACATTCAGCTGGGTCTTTGCCATCAGCTTCATTTTTAGGGTTCTTGCCCTTTGGAATGTCTGCAAGCTTTGGCTGTGGGTTGCCACTTTTCTCGATCTCTTCATGGATTTGCAGGTCTATATACCCTATTGTTGAGGGTCTGCTCAGGATCTTGAGTTCTTCTTGCTCTCCTTCACTAAGTAGATAAAGAAGGCTAGGATAGCATGGCTGGGTTGGACCCATACCAGCTCTGATACCATTACCATATAGAAATTATAGAGTCGCATTGGCGCAATGAATTGTATATTGAAATGATGCGTGAATCATTTACATAGTTGTTTGTGATCTATTTGTGATGACAATTATCAACCATTGCCTCTCTTGATCCTCTCCTACATTGTTCCTTTGTACCTACAAGACTTGCTACAACTCCCTCTTCATCTCAAGGTAAGAATTCCTCTTTTCCCCTTCTATTTCAAGTTTGTTTGGTTTATTTGTCTTTCTTTCTACCTCTCCTCTTGTTTCCTTTCCCTACTTTCACTTTCCCTTCCTTCCTCTAAAGTTTCTCTCCTCCTTTCCTTTCCTTTTTCTTCTCTAAAGGAAGAAACAATATACAAAAAACAATCATGAAAGAGAAGACTATGAACGCTCTACCTATTGTTTTCGTGCTTTCTCCTTGTTTGTAGGTTTCTCGTTGTCCCCTCAATCCAATCCTTTGGAATGTTTCTTCTCCAAACTTCTCCTCTCACTAATTAGTTTTGTTAAAATGGAATGATTCCTCTCTTTTATTAGGCCAGTACATGAAACACTTCCTCTTTCGAGTGGGATTATCCAGTTCTAGGACATGTCATTTCCAAGTAAGAACATGCTTCCTCTCTTTTCTTATTTTTCTTTTCGTGATTGCATTGGCCAGTGCTAGTTGCACTGATGGGCATAGGAACTCTTATCCTCTCTTCTCTCCTCTTTTCCCCTTGCTTTTCTTCTCTCTTTTCCTCTCTTTCATTCTCTCTTTTTTTCTCTTTTCCTTCCTCTCCTATTTCCTCTCTTTTCTCCTATCTATTCTCTTATTTCTTCTCTTTCCCTCTCTTTTCTTCTCTCTTTTTTTCTCTTTTCCTTCCTCTCCTATTTCATCTCTTTTCTCCTATCTATTCTCTTATTTCCTCTCTTTCCCTCTCTTTTCTTCTCTTTTCCCTTCTCTTTTCCTCCCTTTCTTCCTCTCTTTTCCTTCTCTCTTTTCTTCTCTTTTCCTCTCTTTTTCCTCCTCTCTTTTCCTTCATCTCTTTTCCTCTCTTTCTCCTCTCTTTTCCTTCCATACATTATCTCTTTTCCTTCTCTTTTTTCCTCTCTTTTCTTCTATCTTTTTCTCTTTTCCTCCTCTCTTTCTCTCTCTTTTTCTCTCTCTGTCTCCTCTTCTCCTCTCTTCTTCTCTTCTCTTTTTTCCTCTCTTTATTTCTCTCTTTTCCTCCCTTTCCTTCTCTCATTTCCTCTCTTCTCCTCTTCTCTTTCCCCCCCTCTCTTTTTCTTTCTTTCCTTCTCTCTTTTCCCCTCTTTTCCTCTCTTTTCCTTCTCTATTTTCTTCTCTTTTCCTCTCTTTTCCTCTCTTTGTCCACTCTTTTCCTCCTCTCCACCTACACACATCCACTTCCTCCCTTTTACCTTATGAAAGTGATTTTTTTGGTATCATTAAGCAACAATATACATGATGGGAAAAGAGAGGAAATAAGAGAAGAGAGGAGAAGAGAGGGGAGAAGAGAAAAAATAAGAGAAGAGAGGAAAAGAGAGAGAGAAGAGAGGGAAAAAGAGGGAAAGAGAGGGGAGAAAGAGAGGAAAAGAGAGGAAATGAGAGGAGAGGAGAAGAGAGGGAAGAAAAGAGGAAAAGAGAGGGGAGAAAGACGAGAAAAGAGAGAGTGGAAGAGGAAAAGAGAGGAGAAAAGAGATGAACGAGAGGAAAAGAGAGGAGAAAAGAGAGAAACGAGGGGAAATAAGAGAGAAAGAGAGGAAATAAGATAAAAAAGAGAGGAAATAAGAGAGAAAGAGAGAGGGGAGAAAGAGGATGTGAAAATAAGAGAAATGGAAAAGGAGAGGAGAAAGGGAAAAAGAGAGGATGGAAGAGGAAAAGCGAGGGGAGAAAGAGGGAGAGAAAAGAGAGGAGAAAAAGAGAGAAAAAAGAAGGGAAAAAGAGAGAAAAGAGAGGGCAAAAAGAGAGAGAAAAGAGGAAATAAAGAGAGAAAAAGAGATGGGAAAAAGAGGGAAAAGAGAGGAGAGTTCCTCCACTTATCACTGCAGCTAGCACTTAAGGTGCTAGGCTGCAAACCAATGTATTCGTAAAAAGAAAAACAAGAAAAGAGAGGAAGCACGTTCTTACCTTGAAAGTAGGTATCCTGGCACCAGATGATACTTCTTGAAAGAGGAGGTGTTTCATGTTTATTTTCCTATAAAAGAGAGGAAACATACCATTTTAAGAAAACTAATTAGTGAAAGGAGGAGTTTGGAGAAGTAACAATCTAAAGGTTGTGGATTGAGGAGACAAAGAGAAGCCTAGGTAGAGCTTTCATACTCTTCTCTTTCATGATTGTTTTTCATGTATTATTTCTTGTTAAATTACACAGCGCAGCGGAACAGAAACTGAACAAAGAATAGAGAGTACATAGCAAACTGGAGAGGAACAAACTTTTCCTTTAATATTGATGTAGTACAGATGATGGCTCCATCCACCCGTGCACTCCCACAGTGGAGCTTAGATGGCGATCTAGACAGATACTAGGTGAAGAGCTACTAGCTAGAAGATCTGATCTGATACAATGGACTGGGAAGGTCACCTCTTTATAGCTATGAGGGCGGTAGTTGGATCAACGTAGTCGGTGGAACCGACCAGTCAACCTAGTCAGTGGAGCCGACTAGTCAACCTAGTTGGTGGAACTGACCAATCACCCATGGAATATTCAAAGAATATTGCCTATACTATCGAGAGCAAGGGGCTCCCATACAATCAAGACAATGTGCCTCGTTGTGCTACCAGCTTACCTACCCTACCTAGCCCATAGGCTAGACTCACATAGATCACCTTTCTACCATTAATGGTCTCATTGATAGACCTCATCTGACATGCAAGTTAGGATTCATCCAGTGTCCCGGGCTCACACATGGCTTCTCCTCATATGGGGGCCTTACAACTTGAGCACCTTGGACCACTGGTGGTTACCAGGAGGGTGGGGCATTGAGCATATCTAACATTTCTTCCTTTAGAGAAAGAAATGGAAATGAAAGGAGGAGAGAAACTTTAGACAAAGGAAGGAAAAGTGAAAGTAGAGGAAGGGAAACAAGAGGAGAGGTAGAAAGAAAGACAAAGAGACCAAACAAACTTGAAATAGAAGGAGAAGAGAGGAGTCCATCATTCGTAGAATACAACACATGTTCAGATGCAAGTCCCATTGTGCAACCAATGATGTGGCATACTACACACTAGTCTGCCAATGACACTTTGAGGAATCTTGGAGATTGTGATGCTTGGAAGCACATACACAAAAGGTGGCTAGACTTTGCAAGGGACCACACAATTTACATCACAATGAGTATCGTGAACCCTTTCGAGTTATGCTCTCATTATGCTCCACATCTTGGTCAACATGGCCCATAGTCTTGGTGAACTACAATAACCCGCCATGGCTAATAATAAATAAGGGACACCTCATGCTCACCCTACTTGTTTTAGGTAAGTGCAAGTCAAAGAGAATATGGTCGTGTACATGGCACACTTGATCGACAAGATAAGGGAATGCACAAGTACATGCTTTTGCATGCCTATTGATACCTTTATGCTTTATTATGGTGTGATCTATGCGTGTCTAATGACATATTTGTGCATGCATATATGTAGGACTTAAAACACAAGGGTACCATGCTTGTCCTATTTGTGGCCCTAATTTGAATGCGTGACACTCCAAACATATGAGGAAGATGTTTTATGAAGGTAATGCTCCATATCTTCCGCTTGATCATCCTATACATCAACTTGATCCACCACTGGTTCATAGGAAGGCAAGTGACTATTGGAGAGCTAATAGTGAGGAGCCTCCTTCTGGTATGGAGTGGTTGTCTATCTTTCACAAGCTTCCATATTGGAGCGAGTTACAACTCAATCACCTCTTGGATCCCATGCATATCTTCAAGAATGTGGGGGCTTCTATTTGGGCACAATTGGTTGGTGACAAAGACACAAGGGGAGTGCGAGAAGACTTGCATGAGATGGGGAGGATGCCTCACTTATGGCTATAAGAGCATGTGTGTAGAACTCAAGAGCGTGGTTCTACAACTCAAGAGGGTGGTTCAAGAACCCAATAGCATCCTCCTAGAATTGTTCTCCCAAAGGCACGATGGATCCTTTCTAAGGTAGAGGAGGCAATGGGTCAAGGTAGATATTGCATCTTTTTAGACATCCACAGGACACATGCATTGTTGAGATATCGAGCTCACTCGTGATATGCCAAGGTGACTATTGTGTATTTATGTCACCGCTGCTTGTTAGACACAGATGCGGTTGGTACACCGCCCATAAATAATAGCTGGATGATAGCTATCTTTATGTACTCTAGTTAGCGGCTCAAGTAGTATGCCATCTTAGTTAGCTGAGTTTGGTTTGAGACCCACATATAGGGTTCACCTATTCCTTTTGTACAAAAAGAGAGAGTTCTTTTGGCTTTCACAACTAAGAAGAGGAAAACTATTTTCAGCCTCCACCTTTGTGTGTATTCCCCTATTGTGTATGTGAGAAAGTTGCAAGTGAGACTTCTTACTTCTCTCCCTCTCTTCACATGGTATCAAAGCTTGGTTCCAGAGCTCGGTTCATGGTAAGGAGCTCAAGAAAGCAAACCAAGCTCGCAGTGTCTTGGTAAGAGGATTAATGTTGCTTTCCTTTTCGAGTTTGGGAGTAAATCTCTACTGGTAGCATAGCCGAAAAGTGCAAGAGTGCACTGTCTCAGTTTGGGATGCCCTTCGGGGTGTGGCGAGAGGGTAGTATAAGCTACGAGTGAGGAAAAAGTGCCCTATTTTTGCTATGCGACCACTGTTCTGCACGTTGGTGAAAAGTTGCCGTAAAAAGTGCATCATATGCCTGTGCGCAAAGATATTGGGAGTGACAGAATCATTCTTATTTCCTGTTGATGCATAATCGTCACTAGGAAGTGATTTGTGGTCAAATACCACTTTCGTCAGTTTTGTAGAATTGCCCTTGTGAGGCAGAAGCTGTGTTTTTAGCAATGACAAAATATTTTTGCAGTGTTAGGAGTTGTAGGCATTTAAAGGATGGCATGAGAGAGCTAGAAAAGTTATGTACTAGCTGTCTATCAGTATTTCAGATTCTATGATTGTGCAATATTCAGGATGCAAGCACACCAAAGGAGGCGTGGGATACTTTGACAAAAATGTATAGCACAAATACACAAGCCAGGAAAATGCAGCTCAAGTAGGAGTTGCATAATGTGCAGAGAGAAAATATGAGCATCAATGACTACTACATGAAGGTGAAGAAGATTGCAGATGCACTTGCTTCCATTGGGTCGCCAGTGGAAGATGATGATTTAGTTTCTATGACCTTGAATGGTCTAGGAAAGGATTATGCACAATTCCAGACATCCATTGCCATCCGTGATAATTTTCCTGATTTTGAGGAGTTGATTGCTCTTCTAATTTCTGAAGAGAAGAGAAATTGTGGTGCATCTTCTTCAGGAGGAACTTCAAAAGAAGCTATCTTCTACTCAAATGCTGGAAGAGGTAGAGGCAGAGGTAGAGCAGGCTCATCTGGAAGCCATGGCAGAAATAAAAATATGCAGCAAATTCAAGAAAACCAGTCCTATGGAGGAGGATGTGGTAACTTTAGAGGTAGGGGGAGCCAAAGAGGTCGTGGTGGATGGCAGAGAGGCCAAAATGCAAACAACAATGTTGAATGCTACTATTGTGGTAAAATGGGTCATATGGCTAAAGACTACTATAAAAAGCAGAATGACATCATGAATGGAAAATTGCAGCAAGGCAATTATGCATCCTCTAGTAGACAGGTTAATGACAGAAATGAGCATTTGTTTATGGTGCAGCACATGACCAATTCTGTGACAAGTGCAGAAGAAAGCAATGATGTGTGGTATGTTGACTTAGGTGCATCAAACCACATGACAGGTCATGCAGAATGGATGTAAGATGCAAGGAAAATGGAAAGACCAGGATTTGTGGAGACTAGTGATGATACTAGACATCCTATTATGCAGATTGGTAAAATTACTTTGTCTGTGCAGAATGGGAAAAAGAAATACATGTCTGAGGTATTTCATGTCCCGAATATCACCAAGAACCTGGTTTCTATTGGTCAAATGGTTGAGTAGGGCTTGCAGGTCAGATTTAATCCTCATGGATGCTTTGTTGAGGATATGAAAAATAAAGGTCGGTTGATAGCAAAAGGGAAGAAGAAGGGCAGGATGTTTACATTGGATGCGAACATGCCTGAATTGAGTGCAGCAATGTTTGCACATGGGACCAGTGTAGTTGCAGATATTGATATCTGGCATAAATGCATTGGTCATGTTAATGTATAGTGACTTAAATTAATGCACGCCCAAAATATTGTTGCAGGATTGCCTAAGTTCAAGGTTGCTGAAATGCATAAGGTATGTGAAGCCTGTCAATTTGGAAAATAAGCAAGGAAATCATTTCCTAGACATTTCAAGAGAGTAATAGGCCATTGGAATTAATCCACTCTGATGTGTGGACTACTAAAGCTGCATCTATTGGAGGCTATCATTATTTTGTCGCTTTGATTGATGACTACAACAAAAAAGTTTGGGTGTATTTTATGAAAAAGAAAAGTGAAGTGTTTGGGCATTTCAAAGATTTTAAAGCTATGGTTGAAAAAGAAACAGGCTTGCAAATAAAATGCTTAAGGTCAGATGGAGGGGAAGAGTACCTCTCAAATGAGTTTGCAAGGTTCCTGCAGGAGCAATACTCATGCAGTCATACCCCATAGCAAAATGGACTTGTAGAAAGAAAAAACAAGCATATTGGAGAGGTATCTTGTGCCATGCTCAACAAAAAAGACTTGCCAGATTATTATTGGGCTGAAGCAGTTGCTACAGCAGTCTACATAATGAACGAGACTCCCACTATAGCAATACATGGCATGATGCAAGAGGAGAGGTATACTGGTAGGAAACCAGATATTTCTCATTTGAAAGTTTTTGGTTGCATTGCCGATGTTCATGTGCCAGATGAGTTGAGATCCAAGTTGGATCCAAAAGCTGAGAAGGTAGGTAGCAAGCTAAGGGTGTCCACTTTCGGACCACTTTCGGGTGAGTGTGACACCTGCTTGAGTGAAAATACAAAGGTTTTTCTTTGGTGTGCAATACCTCGATTGAGGTATTGTCTCCAATGAAACTCACACATGAGGACAATCGAGCCAAGCCAATACCTCGATTGAGGTCCTAGACTTTTTTTCACCGAACCGAGCCTATACCTCGACGATCGAGGTCTCGTGGCATGCCACCTATACCTCGATCGAGGTCTCGTGGCAAGCCAGCTATACCTCGATCGAGGTATTATGGCAAGTCCACATTCCTCGATCGAGGAATCGTGGATAGATGACTTCGATCATGTCAAATACCTCGATCGAGGTATGTGCCATCCGATAGGGCAGATGACATACCTTGATCGAGGTACCGTGGCAAGTCCAGAAACCTCGATCCTGGTATGTTGGACCGACGACTTGGCCGCATGTCCGATACCATGATCGAGGTATGTGATCGAGGTATGTGGCATTCGGTTGGCAGCTGACATACCTCGATCGAGGTATCGTGGAAGGTCCATACCTCAATCGAGGTAGATGGACCGATGTGTATGGGGCATGTCGAATACCTCGATCGACGTATCGAGGTATGATGGAGCGATGTGTATGTGGCATGTCAAATACCTCGATTGAGGTATCGTGGCATGTCTATACCTCGATTGAGGTATGATGGATCGATATGTATGTGGCATGTGAAATACCTCGATCGAGGTAGTGAAACCCTACATTTTCGTAGATAAAGAGAGGGACCCCCCTCATTCTTCATACCTCGATCGAGCTCCCCCTCATTGAAATCGAAGGATTTACGGGAGCTCGACGGAATTGCGGCAGTGACGGAGAACGACCGATGGACAACGACGGAGATGGACGGAGCAGGAGATTCTAGGTAAGGTTTTTTTAATGTAGCATTTTTTTTTGTGAAAATTTATTTAAATTTTAGTTTATAGGAATATCTAATTTAATTATAAAATATTTCTAAATTTGAAATGCATTTTAAAGTTTTTTTAAATTATTTTTTGAATTACGTAATTTTTTATTTTTAAAAATCATCTTTTAAAAGAAAAGAAAATAAGAGTTTAAGGTAGCTTTTATGTTATTTAAGTTAGTGAAGTTTTTATTTAAATGTCAAAAAGTATATATTTTATTTTTTAAAATCATCTATTTGAAAAAAAAGAGATTAAAGTAGTTTTTATGTTAATTACTGAAGTTTTGAATTAAATATAACATTTAAATTTTATTTTTAGAAATCATCTTTAAAAAAAAAGAAAATAAGAGTTTAAAGTAGCTTTTATATTATTTTAGTTTATAGAAATATCTTATTTAATTATAAAATATTTCAAAATTTTAAATGCATTTTAAAGTTCTTTTAAATTATTATTTTTAATTACGTAATTTTTTATTTAAAATGTGAAAATGTATATATTTGTTTTTAAAAATCATCTATTTAAAAAAAGAGAGATTAAAGTAGTTTTTATGTTATTTTTCAAATTAGTGCTATTTTTATTTAAATAAAAAAACGTTTAAATTTTAGTTTTAAAAATCATCTTTAAAAAAAAAAGAAAATAAGAGTTTAAGGTAGCTTTTATGTTATTTAAGTTAGTGAAGTTTTTATTTAAATGTCAAAAAGTATATATTTTGTTTTTTAAAATCATCTATTAAAAAAAAGAGATTAAAGTAGTTTGCATGTTATTTTTTAAATAATTGAAGTTATGAATTAAATATAACGTTTAAATTTTGTTTTTAGAAATCATCTATTAAAAAAAAGAAAATAAGAGTTTAAAGTAGCTTTTATATTATTTTAGTTTATAGGAATATCTAATTTAATTATAAAATATTTCAAAATTTCAAATGCATTTTAAAGTTTTTTAAAATTATTTTTTTTAATTACGTAATTTTTTATTTAAAATGTGAAAATGTATATATTTTGTTTTTTAAAATCATCTATTTAAAAAAAGAGAGATTAAAGTAGTTTTTATGTTATTTTTCAAATTAGTGCTATTTTTATTTAAATAAAAAAACGTTTAAATTTTAGTTTTAAAAATCATCTTAAAAAAAAAAAGAAAATAAGAGTTTAAGGTAGCTTTTATGTTATTTAAGTTAGTGAAGTTTTTATTTAAATGTCAAAAAGTATATATTTTGTTTTTTAAAATCATCTATTAAAAAAAAAGAGATTAAAGTAGTTTGCATGTTATTTTTTAAATTAGTGAAGTTTTGAATTAAATATAACGTTTAAATTTTGTTTTTAGAAATCATCTATTAAAAAAAAGAAAATAAGAGATTAAAGTAGTTTTTATGTTATTTTTCAAATTAGTGCTATTTTTATTTAAATAAAAAAACGTTTAAATTTTAGTTTTAAAAATCATCTTTAAAAAAAAAAGAAAATAAGAGTTTAAGGTAGCTTTTATGTTATTTAAGTTAGTGAAGTTTTTATTTAAGTGTCAAAAAGTATATATTTTGTTTTTTAAAATCATCTATTAAAAAAAAGAGATTAAAGTAGTTTGCATGTTATTTTTTAAATAATTGAAGTTATGAATTAAATATAACGTTTAAATTTTGTTTTTAGAAATCATCTATTAAAAAAAAGAAAATAAGAGTTTAAAGTAGCTTTTATATTATTTTAGTTTATAGGAATAGCTAATTTAATTATAAAATATTTCAAAATTTCAAATGCATTTTAAAGTTTTTTAAAATTATTTTTTTTAATTACGTAATTTTTTATTTAAAATGTGAAAATGTATATATTTTGTTTTTTAAAATCATCTATTTAAAAAAAGAGAGATTAAAGTAGTTTTTATGTTATTTTTCAAATTAGTGCTATTTTTATTTAAATAAAAAAACGTTTAAATTTTAGTTTTAAAAATCATCTTTAAAAAAAAAAGAAAATAAGAGTTTAAGGTAGCTTTTATGTTATTTAAGTTAGTGAAGTTTTTATTTAAATGTCAAAAAGTATATATTTTGTTTTTTAAAATCATCTATTAAAAAAAAAGAGATTAAAGTAGTTTGCATGTTATTTTTTAAATTAGTGAAGTTTTGAATTAAATATAACGTTTAAATTTTGTTTTTAGAAATCATCTATTAAAAAAAAGAAATTATTGCGGTGTGCGTTTATCTATCTTTATGTGGAATATTATAGATTATATAGTTGGTTAAGAGTTGTTTCATAATTTAGGTAGAGTAAGTAGGCTGAGTTAACAAGCTAGAGCAAGATGATCTAGTTAAGGCCTAGTCAAAAAGTTGTTTAGGGCTAGCTATTCCCAACTAGCTAGGAGCCAGTCATGCCAACCAATCATTCAACAGATGCTCCAAGTCAAGCAGTATAACCAGGGTTATCTCAATGACCATAACCTATCTCTATCCTATAAATATTGTCATTTCCTATATATTCTATACATTTCAAGATGCTATTCTACTTTAGTTTGGCATATGTTCAGAGGTGCAATTTGACTTCCACTTGCAATTATTGAGAGGTGCATTTGTCCACCTTCATGTGGGCTAGGATGCAGGTCTTGCCTTAGGTTATATCTTTCAAGTTAGCATCTATTCCTTGTAGTCCATTTTAGTGTATTGTACATAACATTTTCTTTCTATCACTCAGTATCTTTACATCTCTCTTCCAAAAATACACCTCTACTACATACTTTGACATGCTAGTAGAGCCCATGGTAGTCTAGAGCCTCGAAAAATGGAGGTAGCATCTAGAACAAAAGCTATTTGCTATTAATTATAGCAAGGGTGGGTAGTATAGACAAGGAGAATGAGCTTGAAGAAACCGACTTTCTAAAGTTACAAACAACTTGTAAATAATTGTAAATACGAATTGAATTTGCAACATAGCACTGTTGTAGGCATAGCCACACATTTGGCCCATCTACCGGTAGGTCCATAGGATGATCCCAACGACATCCTACCTCATCAAGGAGTACGTAAATAGTTTTCATTACGTAAATAGATTATAAGTCATATTGAATAGAATATTATTTTCATTACCCAAATAAATATTAATTTCCATGTGTTTTTTTTGTGCATGCGCTAGCCAGCACACAGGTTCTAGCACCATTGTTCGGATGCAGATAACGATTTTGAGAGCTGAGATGAGGGCACTACAGGATGCTAGGGCACCCCCTCACTTGGTTGCAAGTCTAGATTTAGTCATTGATGCTCTGGATCGATAGGACATAGTTGAGGACGTTGTGGATACCTTTCAGGCACAGGCTGAGGCAGAGATCACTGGTTATGGCTTGGATTGGAGAGCCATTCGAGAGTTGTTTGAGTGTGAGTCACCTCACAGGCATGCCTTAGAGGATATGTTTTGGGATGGTCACACTGAGGCGATGCGACCATGATCAGGGCTGCCCTTTCATATTTTACGTTGTAGGCACCCCGTCATAGCAACACACATTTATCCGAGATATCTCGCTATGAATGGTGGTTAATTACCTCACAACCGTCAGATAGCCAGGTCATTTGCCATGCAGCTATATGCCGAGTTTGTGCTTGGTCATCAGGTAGACTACCTTAGTACCTGTCCAGGATCAGGAGCGAGACATGGTAGGATGGGGCGTCAGGAGCGTCAGACTGTAGGTGTTCGGCGTCGATGCGAGGCACCAGAGCTGCACACTATCCCTGCACCGATATTGCAAGCTGTTGGAGGATGGATTAGGGGGGATATTCATTCAGCGGCATCATCCTTGCATGACATGGTCTCTACCCTATCGAGATCACTTTCGATTCCACCTCCCCCACCTCCCACATCTATGGAGCCTCCCACATCTACACCACCTCAGCACGAGTTGGAGACTCGAGATGCACGGATTGCAGAGTTGGAGGCATTGTTGGCCGAGTCTAGGGATAAGGTTAGCTATTCTGATTATTTAAGTTTATTTTTTTGTTGCGTGTTTTGAGCTGAAGTTTTTTGGTTAATTCTCACCATGTACGCGACATGTTTGCATTGCAAGCACATCTATTGCGACAGGATATGGAGTCTCGTGTACGACTATTGGAGGAAAATTTGGAGGAGCAGAGGATTCGGACATGCATAGCATACCATCGAGCAGAGCACTATATTTTATAGTTGAGACATATTAGTCGTGATCCATCTCGCCATAGGGTCGGCCCCAGCGTGGCCCTGTACCCTGCTCCTCCTGTAGATGTGCTGACTAGGACACCCATAGACGCACCAGTCATAGCCAGGCTTCCTACTGCCACTTGCGTCCTTTGCCACGAGGAGTTTGACACCGTAGGGTGGTTTGGACTAGGGTGCGGCCACATCGCACATCTCCATTGCATGACCCGCCACATGGTGGCATGATCAGTATGCCCCTGTATGCTTTGCTGACATTGATGTGGCCACATACAGAGGACTAGGCATGGATGATTTGTATCCTGGTCATCGTTAGGCCATTGATCCATTTGCCCATGTGGTCTTGACAGAGCATTACAGGGAGGAGGCACAGAGAGCTTTGCTACAATAGGAGGGTGCTGATACGTCAGTGGTTGCAGCATGTGTTCCGCGACGCTTCTCATATGGTGATTACATGCCATGTGACAAGGCATGAGCAAAGGAGGCATGCCATATTGAGTGAGAAATAGAGCTTCAGATATCATTGCAGCAGTGGGTGGAGCAGCAGCTTGGGCGGGGCCCAAACCAGCATCTTTTACATGTAGAGACGATTACTCGCACTGGATTTGAGGCACGAGCATTCGCAGATGCACGACTTTGGGACCTAAGATGTGCATACATAGAGGAGGCGAGGGAGGCAGAGATGGCAGTGGTGGCTCATGCAGCATGCCCTCCTCTTCATCAGGATGAGGCTGGCCCATCTCATGCAGGAGGTGAGGCTGGCCCATGTGATCCAGCTTTGCCTGAGGGCACACAGCAGACGGTTGGGTAACGGGTCATACAGGAGCCATGTCAAAGGATGACTAGAGGATCATATGTGGAGTTATCAGATTCTGATTTAGGATGATTGTTTAGGCTTCACACATATCTCGTTTAGGGATGCACTTCTGCACGATGATGATGATGATATACACATTCATTTTGGTACTTTCATGATATTGTTCTTACTTTTATGATGTATGAGCATTTTGGTACTTTCATGATGTTCTTCTTACTTTGTTTATCTCAGTTTATAGTTTATTCAAATCTAACATAAACATTTAAAATTAGGAGTATGATTTTGAATTTCAAATATCTCAATTCACACATCTAATACATAAGGTATTTTAAAAATAATGCCATGTGAAGTAATTGTAAACATAAAGCATCGAAAAAGTGTTCAAGTATAAGGTCTCTCTTTCTCTCTCTCTCTCTCTCTCTCTCTCTCTCTCGTGCTATGAACTTTATCATTTGAATATCATATTGAATTTCGTATATATCAATGCTTGTAATTATTACACTAAACCTAAGAGCCGTGCGAAGTTTCATCCCCACGTGTGTATTTAAAATTAGAGTATGATTTTGAATTTTAGATATCTCAATTCACACATCTAATACATATGGTATTTTAAAAATAATGCCGTGTGTTGTAATTGTAAACATTAAGCATTGAAAAGGTGTTCAAGTATAAGGTCTCTCTCTCTCTCTCTCTCTCTCTCCATCTCTCTCCTTCTAGAGCTCTCTCATGCTATGAACTTTATCATTTTGAATATCATATTGAATTTCGTATATATTAATGCTTGCCATTTTTCATACATAGTCACTAGTAGGGATTATACCTTCCACATGGCACATACGAAATCAGTTGGAGACCAAATCTTGCATGGATGTATGCATTATACCTTCCACGTGGCATATACCAAATCAGTTGGAGACCAAATCTTGCATGGATGTACGTCTAAGGTAGCCTAAGAGCCGGTTTAATCCCCAACAGATAAGTCCACATGCATATTTGGTTAGTACATGCACCATTTTTCATACGTAGTCACTAGTAGGGAGTGCTTGCAAAAATGTATGCATTATACCTTCCACGTGGCACATACCAAATCCTCACCAAATCAGTTGGAGACCAAATCTTGCGTGGATGTACGTCTAGGGTAGCCTAAGAGCCATGCAAAGTTTCATCCCCAATAGGGTTTAGGATTTAGGGTTTTTTAGGGTTTAGGGTCTTTTAGGGTTTAGGATTTAGGGTTTAGGGTTTCTTAGGGTTTAGGGTTTAGTCGTGCTAGTAGGGATTGTAAAAATGTATGCATTATACCTTCCACGTGGCACATACCAAATCAGTTGGAGACTGGATGTATGTTTAGGGTAGCCTAAGAGCCATGCAAAGTTTAATCCCCAACAGATAAGTCCACATGCATATTTCGTTAGTACATATGCCATTTCTCATACGTAGTGCTAGTAGGGATTGTAAAAATGTATGCATTATACCATCCACGTGGATATACCAAATCAATTGGAGACCAAATATTGTGTGGATGTACGTCTAGGGTAGCCTAAGAGTCATGCAAAGTTTAATCCCCAACAGATAAGTCCAAATGCCTATTTGGTTAGTACGTGTATTTTTCATACGTAGTCGTGCTAGTAGGGATTGTAAAAATGTACGCATTATAACTTCCACATGGCGCATACCAAATCAGATGGAGACCAAATCTTGCGTGGATGTATTTCTAGGGTAGCCTAAGAGCTGTGCAAAGTTTCATCCCCAACAGATAAGTCCACATGCATATTTGGTTAGTACGTGCACCATTTTTCATCTGTAGTCGTGCTAGTAGGGATTGTGAAAATGTACACATTATACCTTCCATGTGACGCATACCAAATCAGTTGGAGACCAAATCTTGCATGGATGTACGTCTAGGGTAGCCTAAGAGCCATGCAAAGTTTCATCCCCAACAGATAAGTCTACATGCATATTTTGTTAGTACGTGCACCATTTTTCATACGTAGTCATGCTAGTAGGGATTGTAAAAATGTATGCATTATACCTTCCATGTGGTACATACCAAATTAGTTGGAGACCAAATCTTGCATGGATGTACGTCTAGGGTAGCCTAAGAGCCGTGAAAAGTTTAATCCCCAATAGATAAGTCCACATGTGTATTTGGTTAGTCCGTGTGTCATTTTTCATACGTAGTCATGCTAGTAGGGATTGTAAAAATGTACACATTATACCTTCCACGTGGCACATACTAAATCAGTTGGAGACTATATCTTGCATGGATGTATGTCTAGGGTAGCCCAAGAGCTGTGCCAAGTTTCATCCCCAACAGATAAGTCCACACCCGTATTTCGTTAGTACGTGTGCCATTTTTCATACGTAGTCGTACTAGTAGGGATTGTAAAAATGTACGCATTATACCTTCCATGTGGTGCATACCAAATCAGTTGGAGACCAAATCTTGCGTGGATGTACATCTAGGGTAGCCTAAGAGCCGTGCAAAGTTTAATCCCCAACAGATAAGTCCACATGCGTATTTGGTTAGTACGCGCACCATTTTTCATACGTAGTTGTGCTACTAGGGATTGTAAAAATGTATGCATTATACCTTCCACATGGTGCATACCAAATCAGTTGGAGACCAAATCTTGCGTGGATGTATGTCTAGGGTAGCCTGAGAGCCGTGCAAAGTTTCATCCCCAACAGATAAGTCCACATGCGTATTTGGTTAGTACGTGCGCCATTTTTCATACGTGGTCATGCTAGTAGGGATTGTAAAAATGTACACATTATACCTTCCATGTGGTTCATACCAAATCAGTTGGAGACCAAATCTTACATGGATGTATGTCTAGGGTAGCCTAAGTGCTGTGCGAAGTTTCATCCCCAGCAAATAAGTCCACATGCGTATTTCGTTAGTACGTGCGCCATTTTTCATATGTAGTCGTGCTAGTAGGGATTGTAAAAATGTACGCATTATACCTTCCACGTGGCACATACCAAATCAGTTGGAGACCAAATCTTGCATGGATGTACATCTAGGGTAGCCTAAGAGCCGTGCAAAGTTTAATCCCCAACATATAAGTCCACATGCGTATTTGGTTAGTACGTGTGCCATTTTTCATACGTAGTCGTGCTAGTAGGGATTGTAAAAATGTACGCATTATACCTTCCACGTGGCGCATACCAAATCAGGTGGAGACCAAATTTTGTGTGGATGTATGTCTAGGGTAGCCTAAGAGCCGTGCGAAGTTTCATCCCCAACAGATAAGTCCACATGCATATTTGGTTAGTACGTTTGCCATTTTTCATACGCAGTCGTGCTACTAGGGACCAATAGATAAGTCCACACATATTTCGTTAGTATGTGTGCGAATTTTCTTAGTCACATTTTTAAAATGTCCTAAAGCACAAAACACAATTACAACATTACTACTAATAAACAATTTTTTGTTTTACAAAAACAACAAATCCCATTGAGAAGACAACGGACATAATGTATAAAATAGAATCTAATACAATGATGTGTATGAACGTGTATACAACCATCATAGTGAAATACAAAATATGAGTCCATGAAAATTACAATGGTACGGTCACACAATGAGCCTATACATATCGAATACAAAAATATGTAATCAACTAGTGATACCCAATAAAAATCAATCTGATCAACTAATGATCCCAAAATATATGATATGTAATGTGCTACTCCTCAAGATCAGCTCTCATGCCAATAGTTGCAAGTATGCTCTTGTGATCCACCACTGTAAGGCACCGTCGTGGAGTGGATGTCGCCTTGCGAGTGCGAACACGCCTAAAAGTAATCTTGATTGCAACAATAAGATGAGAATACATGTATGCCTCCTGATCCACCATGTACTCCTAGAACTCAATATAGCGACCACGCCTCTGTATCCGCTGAAAATAGTGGCCACCTACGATCATGCTATGGGCATTGAAGTGCATCCCATGCCCATCCACTATATCCTCATTCAGCACACTCTTCACCATAGAGCATCGCAACAAGTAACAATCCACACCCTCCTCATTGCCCTCTGAAGCAATAACTGCGAAGATATCACCAATATGCAACATCTATAAGCTGGTCATAATCTCTAGAGGAACTGAATCCCACATCCTGATCATCATGTACTTCCTCCCAAGGTTGGAAGGGAGAAAGCACTCTCCGTGCCCATGGATCGGCCCATGGTATCATGGAGCACCCTCCCCAATCATCATCAATGCATGCAGAGCAAAAACATGCAAATTGTCGAGAAAAGATCGCAGGGTGAGACTCACCTATGCTCCTAATGGAATGGAAATCAAGAGTGCCAGAAACTGAATGACAATTAGAAGGCCTAGACCGATCAAGACTCCCAATGTCCATGTACCAAAAATACTGGCTCACCACCCTATCGCCACGCAACTGAAACAAGGAGATAGCACTAGTGTGGATAAGTGCACGCTACACCACCGCACCACGTCATGTGCATCCTTGAAAAGCGATCGGCACCGTGACACAACTGGTATCGACCCAAAGCATGCTTCACGCAAGCACCTGCACCATCGTGCTCTCCCTTACCGTGCCCTATCTCGAAGTAGCTCCATGTGATCAAAATTCCTGTCTCAAGGTGCCATCTGTAGAACCAATAAAATTGTCTAGCAGATTTGAACTGACCACCACAGCCGTCTGACCAGATCCAGTGCCACCGCCATGTGACACCATGATCCCTCAAGAAACTATCATGCAAAGTGAAGCAATGCTGCACAAAATGGGCATCATGCGATCGATCATCACTAATGTAGAAGTGATACTCTCGCATAATGACACGTGAGTCCATGGTGCTATCAATGCCATCCACATGAGCCTGTGCATGACAATAGCTAATGTGCACAAATATAGCAACCTGCAATATGGCATTGAAAAAAAATATGACTATTGAAATAATTCAATATAATGAGGCCATAAAAAAACCAATAACTCAATCACACGTCACCTATTCAGAGAAATAATACTCCAATTGGATCTCATGCTATGGTGCAAAGTTATAATTCTCCACAAAGTCCACCATTGAGACAACCACCCCTATAGGAAATGTCCTCAAACATGCACGGAACTGACGATCCTCCCACTTCGCAGTGTGCGAGTGGCATATGTAGCAGTATAGCTTCCCTCGAAAACTGTCAATGAATACAACACGTGGTGTCTCCTTCCCCACAAGGTGCAACCTCCTCGACTGTGCACCACCATCTAATGTCAAGGTACTATACTCATACTGCTGCCAACAAACCATCTGCACATCACAAGTATCTAGTGCAACCCGTGGCACTCTAGCAAAGTCACCACACAAAGTACACCTGCCTTCCACACAATCAAGGGAGTCGAATAAAGCAGAGGACAATAAGCTTAGTGGCCTCAAGTCCCATGATTGGCACAAGGTCTTACAGGTATATTGTTATGTCAACTATAATACCATGTGACCACGGTATAAGGGGGGAAGCCAGAGGGCTTGGCAGCACTTGCATTAATAGGTCCTAAAGGGCTTGGGTCTAGGGTCATGCTTAGGCCTAGGCATTTATGAGGTGGTGCATAAGGAGTCCTAGAGAGGGCTATAAAGAGAGGATTCCCTTGTGCGACATGTGGCATCAAAGCTAGAGGCCAAGTGGCAAGTGCTGAGCAAGGGGGAGGATTGTGGAAGGAGAGATCCACATGGAAAGTGGATGAGGAAAGGAACTGAAGGCAGTTCATGAGAGGTATCAAAGGAGCTCACAGAATTCGTGGTTGGGAGGTAATTGCAAAAGATGCCCTCTATGTTTGAGGTCTCGTAATATTGGTATAAAAGCCATGATGAAGATTGAGGAAGGGGTTGCACGCACAAAGAAAGTCGTTGTTGATGTTGGAGATACCAGACGTGTTGTTGGAGTACCACCAAGGTGGGAAATTCCTACTGGGAATTACTTCTACTTAGTATTGCGGGGCAGCACGGGTGGCTAATAGTAGGACATTAATGCAAGTCAGCATGACATTATTGTGGAGGGCCATGTAGGCATCGTTTTTGTTGCGGGGTGCCGGCCAACATACTATGGTATATACCACAGTCTATAGACTCCCATGACTATCAATGCAATATATAATTGTGGTTGGCTTTCCCACTTTGTGCCAGACTCCCACGCACTACCGGGGTTGTGTGAGACTGTGACTGTCAAGCAACCTCAAGTTGTTAGGTCTAGTGCGGTGGCACATCCTAGTAGCCCACTACTAAGTCTTAGAGCCTCAGAGGATAGCCGTATGACAAGATTGATAGCCTGCAAATCATCACACAAATTGTCAGACGACTAGTCAGAGGGAGAAGCCACTATAGTAAACAAAGAAGCCACATCTTCTAAGGTCTTTTGACCTTTAGAAAAGCCATGTCATTCCCTCTTTTTTACCCCTCTTTACATCCTCTCTATATTCTAAGCTTTCCAAGGTCCCAAGGTATCCTAATCCTTCTTAGCCTCACCAAATTCAAAGAAGAACACCTATTTCATTAATTTTGGATTCATATGTCTACATTTGGACTATTCCTTAAAATCCATCCCAAATGAAAAGTTTACTTTATGAAAATGTCATTCGAGAATTAAAAGTTTACTTTCTAGCACTGTCATTTCCACATAATACATTTAAGAACATCTCTCTACAATGTTGCATTAACAATGCAAAAACTACTATTAAATCCTAATTTTGTATTTCTTGTTTTTAAGAATCATATTCTTAAATTAAAAAATCCCTTGAGTTATTAGTTTGAATCCATAAAAACCACGCTCTTGAACATTCACAAAATTTAAAAAAGTTATTCATAAGAGACCTGCAAGACTCTTTTTACTTTCAATGTAGAAAACTATAACACTCTTGAATATTCAAGAAATTAAAGGGTTTATATAGACATGAGACATGATGGAAGCCTCTTTTGCTTTGGATGAGTCTTTGTACAAAGGATTTTCCGTGGCCTTTTCAATAATATATTTCTGCCTTTACAGTGAGTTAAGTACAAGTGGGCGATCCAAACATGAAAGGATGTACCATGGCCTTTTTAATAATTTAATTATGCCTTTACCGTGACTTAAGTAGAAATGGGCGATCCAAACATTTGCTTGTTTGAATGTCCTTTTTTGTCATCACAAAAATGGATGATCCAAACATTTGCTTGTTCGAATGTCCTTTCTGTCATTACTTGTCGCTTGGGTACCATTTTCATTCATTCTCATCTAACCACCACCACCACCTTCAGTGTTTCTCGATATTTGGATTTTGTAATCATGGGCATTCTTAATTTGTGCTATCTCCTTCTACTTTCTCCTTGGCAAGCATCTTTATGAGCTCTGTAATGTGCAAAATAATATAAATATAGTCTTTCCAAATTGCTATTGCCGCAACCGTTGAGGCTCTTGTTTTGGGCCTTCCTGTGTTTCCATGAATGTTAAATTTTACTCCATACTTTGCTTTATTAGCCAAATTCCATTATGTGCCATGTGATAATCCTGTAATAATGCAATATGCATTATTGCAAATACTTTTTCCATTTATAAGAGGCCTTATATGTTGTCCTGAACTTCGCCTTCTCCTATCATTTACAAGAAAGCAAGACGATTTCGTGAGTAGGTATTCATTCTTCTACTCCGTTTCCTTTGCCAGACGTGTTCTCTATAGCCCTTGATGTCATGTAAGTTAATGGATCACATACATCTATGCTTAAACATGTAGATCACATTGCTTTTAGCATAACATCTTCTTTCATTACCCTTATTCTCTTTGGTTGATTTTTGGATCTTCCTGGACTCACTTTTATTTCATGCATTTGTATGTCTATTTTGGGGCCTTCTATACATCCTTATTTGGATTTGTGCAGTTCTCCTTCTAAGATTTATTTGTCACTTTATTTTCATGGGATGTTGCATCCTTGATCTTATCACTCTGAGAGTCAAATATTGAATAGTCCTTTGATGATCTCATCCATGCTTTTGATACATTCGTAGAACCATTTGTAACATTAAGTGTTTCGCAGTCAAAGTCAAATACCGAATAGTCCTTTGTTGATCTCATCCCTACTTTTGATACAATCATAGAACCATTTGTCACAGTGGCAATAAAGTGTCCAGAATGATATTCAAACTCATCTATTTTTGAGAGAATATCACTCATTGATGCACTTTCTATGGATTTCATAACTATATAGCCTTGAAACTCCTCTACTCCTGAGAGAACATCATCATTATATCATCGTGCATGATTTCCATAATTCCATAGTTACTTGGTTTGACTCCAAGTACTTTATCAGTATCCATGAAGCCATCCATGCTTGATAAGATATCACTTTTGACATCGCCCAAGTTCTCAATGTGCATGAACTCATCCACCACTCTAGATATGGCATCACTTATGAAATCTTTTTCTTTCTCAGTACCAATGAACTCATCAACTCTTGATAAGATGTTAGTGCTATAGTTGAGTTCATTGGAATCATCCATCTCTGAAGGAATAGAGCTTGGTACATTGGCATCTTCTTTCAATTGTTTGATGTTGTAGTATATATTATGTTTATCATTAAAAACCACATGCCGAGTTTTTCCAATTTTTAAAAATTGCATGCTCCATCTCAAATCCTTACCCACCTCATAGTAGGGACCATCCAATGAGATTGAGTTATCATCCATACCATCATCCATACCATCATCAATAACTTTTTGAATTCTCATTTGTGCAAATGTGTAGTGTTCCACTTGTTCAAATCCCAAGACTTGAACTTCTGCTACATTCTTATTTGCAAATGATAACATTTGCAAAATATCTCCCACTCTAAAATCCAAAGATATGCATTTTGTATTCCTGATGATATGTGTTGGATAAGTATCATCTATAACCCATGGAACAAATGCTTTGTTGGAAGTATTACAGGGCATAACATCTCCAAGGATTTCCATATCCCCACACTTATGCTTTAGCTCAACATGTGGATTAAGAATCTTTGATACGATAACCGCCACCTTATCTTTGCCAAGTCTTCTAAAGTGACATATAGAATTCGGATCACTTTCATGGATTGTAGCAAATAACACTATATTAGAGAATTTGGGAACCTCGCAAGTCCCAATTTCAAATAAGGGATTAATATTTGACCGTGGCTAAATCTTAACCCCTTATTTGAAAGTGGGACTTGGGAGGATTACCTAATATAGTGTTAAAGGTGTTTTCCACTGAGTTAAGATTTGAACATGTGGCCAAATCTTAACCATGTTGGGAATTCCCAAAATATCCAAAAACTCCTAAATTCTCTAATATAGTGTTAAATGCAACTACTTCTCTTTTGCAACATAGAATCACCTCCATCCCCGGAATAAAATTTGTAGCCATCTCCTTTGTGAGTTTCCTTTGCAAGCATGTTCTACATGCGAGTTCTACATGCAACATGCAACATACGAGTTCTACATGCAATTCCTACATGTAGAATGAAACTCCTACATGCAACTTCTATATGCAAGTTCTACATGTAGAGAGAGAATGTCTTACAATTCCTACATGCAGAGAGAGAAGCTCTCCAACTTATATAAATACCCCATAATGGAATGAAGCCCACACTCTTTGGGGCATTGTGTTGAGTTCTACTTTGGTATTGTGACATGAAGTTGGGGGTAATAAACTTCACGCACCTCTTCACTTCCTACAGCATTCGAACTGACTGCCAAAGATACTTATCATTGAGAATGAGACATTAGAAAGAAGCTTTTATGCTAAGATACCACACCATACTTTCCTCCCTTAGATGAGAATGAAGATGGTAACATCCCAAGTGATGTTGTAGTCAAGCATAGGGAGAAGGAAAGGATCAGCAGAGGCCATAATCTCAGCGAGCCGGCTTGCACCAAAGAGAAGAGCGATACGTTGTTGAAAGAAGATCTTGCGGCTCAACATGACATGAACTGATATATATCGAGGAGTTTGAAGGGGCTGATTAGGTCGGATGGGTAGATTCCGAGGAAACATTGCACCTCCTTCATAGACACCTTTATACTTAGCTCAAAACACTCTACAAACTGTCATTAGACACATAGGCCTATAACTTTCAGTAAAGACATGATATCAAAGATTCAAGTACACAAAGAGATGCGCCTTAAGATGGGCTTCGCGTTGATATAAGTTTCATTGAAAACAGACAGACGGTTGAAGAGATATGGACAGTTTACTAGAAAGGGGGTAAAAACTGTCATGAAAACAGACTGTCAAACACAGAGACTCATAACTTTTTACAACAGTATCTGATTCAAGATCTGATTATATAACAACATGAGCCTTGAAAAGAGCTTCGTGCTGATATAAATTTCATTACAATCGGACTACCGAGCAGAAAGTTATGAGCAAAATACTAACAGGGGGTCAAACTGTCATGAAAACTACCCTCCACCCACAGGCTAATTTCGCCTGAGTAGGATGCTCCCTCAAGACTCCACCTTCATCAACGATCCAGTCCTCATAGATTTTGCCTAGAAGAGGGGAAGAAGTTTGCATAGTGGCTCGGGAAACAAATGGACCATGTGTGCACAGTGAGCAGCCGAATAGAAAGAACTTTTAAGGCTTTGAAAGAAAGAAAACGGAAGAGACACTCAAGAGAGAGAGAGAACCTGAAGTGACCTTCATTACAAATAGAGTGAGAATCCACCTCAACACTACAAACACAAGGGAGAAGAAGAGGTTTCATACATACAAGAGGGAGCGGAAGCTCCAAGACTACTCATAGAGAGAGAATAAACTAGAGAGAGAAGGACTCAAGAGTCTACATAAGAGAATATCTACAAGAGGAAGAGAAGACTCATGGAAGAGGCTTGGGGAGACTAGAACTACAGCAACATAAGGCCCAATGGTGGAAGAGATTCTAATGAACAAGGGAGAAGAGGGCTCCTTTTATAGAGATTTTGTTACCCTCCTTCACCCATTTACAATTGCTGCCTGTAGATTCCTTTCCCCATCAATCACATAAGCACGCATGTCACCATCCATGTCCTTTTTGGCTACTCTTGCCATGTGTCCCATCAAAAGATGCTTAAGACTCTTAAAATATTGAGAAAGTCAAGAGTCTCCTCACATGGAGCCCATAGGGACCCTCTCTTTTCCATATATCCACATCCTCCTTATTCCACATAGGAGTTCTAGAAGGATTCCTCTTGACTTCACACTCCTCCACATGCCTTTCGCATGCTTGGCATGTGGCCTCTCTTATATTATTGGAACACATGGACATGAGCCCACCTCTTTATATGACTCACTCTTCCTATTTTCTAAAAAACTCCATAATATCCCATACACAAATAACTCTCACCCCATACCAAGGTATTTATAATTCATACCTATGGTATTTACAATGAGCCATTCCACTCATTCTCTTAATCCCATACAATATCATAGAAAATAGAGATAAGTGAGAGCCGCTAGGCTATCACTTGATACTCAAACCCTTATCAAACATAGAGAAAAACAATATCAATGCCAAGTTAAAAATATCAATTTTTGGCGTCACATCTTTCCCCCCCTAGCAGATCCTCTCTAGTACAGAGAGGGTCTGCTGGCCCTCAAGGTGGTCGAGCATAGAAGAATTTAAGGCGATACTCATTGGTGCGTCCGGGTATCACCATGCCATCAACATCCTCAAGCTGATAGGTTCCATTCGTGGACTTCTTTTTGACTCGATATGGTCCCTCCCATCGGCCGATAAACTTTTTGTCTAGCTGCTTGTCTAGACGGCTATCAAATCTCATTACCAAATCTCCTTCTGCAATATCTTTCTTCTTGCATAATTTGGTGTCAAAACGGGCCTTGCGTCTTCTTTGAGAAGATTCCAAGTTTTGTAAGGCCTGTAATCTGTATTCATCCAAGGCTTCTAGCTGTACCAAGCGTTGAGCATAGGCATCCTCCTGTCCTTCTATTCTTGCAACAGCTGTGCGAAGACTATGTATCTCCAATTCAATGGGTAAAATGGCTTCTATTCCATACACTAGTTGGAATGGTGTAAACCCAATAGCTAGCTTGTGTGTGGTTCTGTATGCCCATAAAACCTCTGCCAAATGCCTATCCCAATGCCTTTTCTTGGTGTCAACAAGCTTTCCCATTGAATTGCACAACAATCCATTTGTTTTCTCAACCAAGCCATTACATAGGGGATAGTATGGCGTGGACATGCTATGATTTATCTTTAGCTTATGCACCACATCTTCAATTAGTTCATTTCTAAAAGAGGTTCCTCCATCAGTGAGAATTTCCAAAGGACAACCAAAGCGTGAACAAATTTGATCAAAGAGAAATTTTGCAACTGTGCTTGCCTTGCTATTGACTGTGGCCTTGGCCTCTGCCCATCGAGTCGCATAGTCTGTGGCCACCAATAAATAATGCTTGCCCTGAGATGAGCGAGGGAGTGGTCCTACAAAGTCCAACCCCCACCTCTCAAATGGTCCATATGCTGGAATAGGCTTCAAGGGCCCAGGAATCAACTGTCACCTTCCACACTTTTGGCATACTTTACAACTTCGACACCATTCATATACATCCTTATGGAGGCGTGGCCAAAAGTATCCTGCATTAAGAATTCTCCTAGCTGTGCTTGCTGAAGCAAAATGACCAGAGCATTCATGACACATTTCTAGGATTCTCCTAGTCTCCATGGGATGGACCACCCGACGGAGCACCTTATTTTTTCCCAATTTATAAAGAATGTCATCAACAATAGTATAGGGACAAGCCTTCCTTACCAATCTCTGCTTCTGTTGTGGAGTTAACTCTTGAGGAAACATGCCTTCTTCCACATATTGCTAAACATCTTGCAGTTCTGGCCATCCAGTGTCTACCAAAGAAACCACCCCGCGGTCTGGTACTACAATGGCTTGAGTAGCTAACTCATTTGCCCTTTGATTTTATATTCTGTTTATATGAACAAACTTGCAAAAATCAAACTGACTACATAGTGCCATAGCCTTTTGATTAAGCTCCTTCAAATGAGGACTTCTTGTCTGGTAATGCCCTTGCATTTGCTTATAATAATCTGAGAATCTCCTCTTACTTCCAATTCTTTAACTTGACTTTGAAGACAACCCTCCAAACCAAGAATCAAAGCATTATACTCAGCTGCATTGTTAGTTGTGATACCTAGAAACTCTTGTCCTCTTGCCCATACCTCTTGACCTTCAGGATTCATCAAGACTATCCCCCTGGCTCCTTGTTGGCATGAAGGACTAAAAGCCCCATCAAAATACAAAATAAAAGCTATTGGTGGTGTATCCCTTTCATCTTTAATGTTCTCCTTACATTTCTTTTCTTCTCCTAGATCCTCCCGCCCTATGAGCAAATCTGCCAAGGTGGACCTAGTGGTATTTTCAGTGACAAAAGAGAAAGAGAACTCTTGAAGCTCTGACAACCATTTTGCAAATCTTCCCCTAGGATTAGGCTTGCGAACTAGATATGCTAATACAGACTGAGAGGTAAGGAAGAAAAATGGTCGAGGTAATAAATAGGAGCGAAACTTTCTGACGGAAAACACCAAAGAGAGAGCTTGCTGCTCCATTTCTTCATACCTTGTTTCCACATCTGTAAGCTGTCGACTGGCATAATAGATGGGTTGCATTCTACCTGCCTCTCCTTTTTGTAGCAATACAGCAACAACTGAATGCAAAGATACACTTGGATTTACATAAAAGTCTTGAGACCAATCAGGGGGCTTGAATATTGGGCCCTTACTCATGGCCTCCTTAAGTTGCTGGAAAGATTCTTGTTGCTCCATACCCCATTGGAAAGAAACTCCTTTTCTTGTCAACAAGTTCATGGGATGCACTATCTCTGTGAAATCATCACAAAAGCGTTGATAATACTTGCTCTTTCCTAGAATTCTGCGAACACTAGTGACACTCTCAGGACTTGGTAATGCCATGATTGCTTGAACCTTGTTAGGATCCATTTGTAGGCCTTCTTGAGACACAATATGCCCTAACAAGACTACTTTTGTTTGAGCTAAATGACACTTTCTAGGATTTAGACACCCTTTTGCTTCATCAATCCTAGCTAAGGCCATCTTTAACTTCTCCATGTGATCTATGCACTGAGAATAAATGCAAAAATCATCCAAAAACACCCGTATGAACTTTCCCAAGTAAGGCTCTAGGACTTGACTCATGAACCTTTGAAATGTAGCTGGTGCATTGGTCAACCCAAAAGGCATCACTCTGTAAGCAAAAACTCCCCTGACGAATGATGTTTTCTTTTGATCTTCCTCCCGAATACGAATTTGAAAGTATCCAGAATACCCATCACATACAGAATACATCTCATGCCCTGCTACTTGGTCTAGTATTTCATCTTGAAATGGCAAAGGAAAATGATCCCTCTTAGTGCATGCATTCAAAGGACGAAAGTCCACACAAACTCGCCACTTATTTCCTTTCTTTGGTGTGACAACTACAGGAGATATCCATTCTGAATCATCAACAGGAAAGATGAATCCCACCTCAAGTAGTTGTGTTACCTCTTTCTTTAGTGCCTCAGCTTGGATCACCCCCAATCGCCTTAAGCGTTGCACAACTGGCTTGCTTTCTGGATTCAACTCAATCTTGTGCTCCACAAGAGAGACTGGCCGAACCTGTGAATAGCTTGTTGCAAAGAGACATGGAAAATCATCTAGCATATCTAAGTACTGGAGCTTCTCACTACCTGACAGAGAATCACCAAGAAGCTCTTCATTGCGTTGGCGTCGTTTAATGTGCTCCACATCCTCCACATGAAGTGTCTCTATAGGATCTTCTTGCACCACCACCTTGTTCCTTCCTGACTCATCCCGATCAGCACCAAGACAAAGACCAAAGCCTTCCACCTCACCCTCTGAGTTGGACTCCTCAGAGCTACACCCTGTCTCTTCTTCTTCATCGGTTAAGTCAGAGCTTGAACTCTCTGATGTTCAAGACTCCTCCTTGACAACTTCCTTTTTGCGGCTTCTGATGTTGTAGCGCACCTTCTTATCATTTCCCTGCAAAATCAATTCTCCAGTATCCCACTTTTGAACAGCCTTCACCTTGCGTAGCCAAGGCCTTCCCAAAATCAATGGATAGGCACGTGCATCTGGCTTGGTAGGGATCACCTGAAAAGTAGTCGGCACAGAAATTCCACATACATCCACTTCTAGATTCTTCACAACTCCCAAGGTCTTAACCCTAGTGTTGTCAGCCAATTTGATGCGATAGGGAGAGGTAGTACTAGAGTATTTTAAATCAGCATCAATCATGGTCTTCTCACTCATGACATTAATCGATGCACCTCCATCAATGTACACATTAGAAATCACTTGACCATCAATGATCACATCAACCACAGGTACATCATCACCAACATCTATATCTACCTTTTGAACAACAGGATTGGCACTTTTCTTCTTTTTCTTCTTTGACACCCTTGTGCTTGCTAGTTTTCCCCATTCCTTTCGTAGTTTTGGAGACAAAGCAAGTAATTGACCAAAGGTGATATGAGCTTCCTTTTCTTTAAGGTCGGACAACAAGTCATAGCTTCCAATTCCTTGTCCTAAAGGAAAGTCTAACTGGCTAATTCTCCTTCTAGATGCCTTCTTTTTCTTACTACGGTGTTCCTCTTCCTGATGTTCCTCATCTACTTCTTCCTTGCTTTCTTCTTCTTCTTTTGGTTTACCACGCCCCCGTTTAGCCATCATTACCTCTCTTTCGTCATCCCCTGAAGAAGCTTCTAACAAGGATACTTGTTTTTCTTCTTTCTTTCTCAATCTAGGACACTCGGGGCGATAGTGACCTTTTTCATTACATTCATAGCAAGTGACCCCACTCCTATCTCGAGGCCTATCTTCACTCTTTGGTGCTCTAGGTTGTCGTGCATTAACCAAATGCAATTTCAAATCAGCAAACTCTACCATCAATTGGGAGATATTATGATCTAACTCAGAGGACTTTAGTACCTGAGGAGTGCCCATTACCTCCACCTTAGAAGTTGAAGCTGTTGAAGACACAAAAGAGGATTCGATCTTTAGAGAAGCTTCTTTCTTGGTCGCAATGCGAAGTGCCTCCACGTATGTTGTTGGATCTTTACTCATTACCTTTGAGCGAAGACGAGGCTCCAAAGCCATAACAAATTTGCTCATCTTTAAGTGCTCCATCCCTGAGAGACTTTGAGGGGCCGATGATGCAGATGCCACAGCTCACAAAGCTACCCTTTCATACTTTGTCCATAAAGTTTCATATCGGATTGCCAATGCAGAGACCAACTCACCCTCTCCTTGATAGAACCGGTCCAACTGCAACATCAAAGCATTTGGCGACTCCACTGCCCTAAATCTCTGCTTCATTGCTGCTACCACTTGGTCCCAGTCCTCCTTGGTAGAGTCCGGCAAGGTCTCATGCCAACTCAAGGCTACACCTTCAAGAAAATCAGGCAAAATCTCCGCCCGATCCTTCATGGACCATCCAGAAAGCCGGCATCCTTGAACAAAATCCCAAAGATAAGACTCCGGGTCCTCCCCTTGGGTCCCTCAAAACACTGGAATCTTCACCATGATGAAACACAAAAAGGAAACACCAAGATCCAAATAATATCCCAAACAAGATCCAAACAAGATCCCACAGAGCCTTAGTATACCAAGACCAACTTATTATGCATAACCACTTGTTGAAAACCCTCCACAATGTGATCCTCAACAAAATATTCAAAAATAAGTGACCAACCAGCACCATGAAAACATTGTGTATACATGCATTCTAGAATCACCCTTCTCACAATAGGAAGTGCACATAAAAGCTTCAAGATATTGTAATCTTCATCATTTGCATAGCAAAAGAAGTCGAAAGCATTAAGAATCACCACTCCACTGTTATGGTCGAAAACTACACAAAGACTCAACTCTTCTTCACACCAAGCTGCCAGTGCATGGATCAATCCCCAATTTATCATGATGCCTGCTGCCGGCATTGTCGATTCACCAACATATTCAACAATGCAAACATAAAGGATATGATCATGGTGACTGTGCGAATAGCTTGAGCATCACCTTCACAATCTTCAAGTTCTCTTAAACGGGTTGCAATCTCTTCTAACGGAGTTCTTCCAAGCATCTTCTTTATCTCATACAAACACATGCCTCTTCTAGGCATAACATGCAATCAAGTACACCCGAGACTATTTAGTAAGGTGGGATGAATCCAATACCAAACGTACCCGGTGTCTCCACCAAAAGATGTGACATGAAGTTGGGGGTAATAAACTTCACGCACCTCTTCACTTCCTGCAACATTCGAACTGACTGCCAAAGATACTTATAATTGAGAATGAGACATTAGAAAGAAGCTTTTATGCTAAGATACCATACCATACTTTCCTCCCTTAGATGAGAATGAAGATGGTAACATCCCAAGTGATGTTGTAGTCAAGCATAGGGAGAAGGAAAGGATCAACAGAGGCCATAATCTCAGCGAGCCGGTCTGCACCAAAGAGAAGAGTGATACGTTGTTGAAAGAAGATCTTGCAGCTCAACATGACATGGACTGATATATATCGAGGAGTTTGAAGGGGCTGATTAGGTCGGATGGGTAGATTCCGAGGAAACATTGCACCTCCTTCATAGACACCTTTATACTTAGCTCAAAACACTCTACAAACTGTTATTAGACACAGAGGCCTATAACTTTCAGTAGAGACATGATATCAAAGATTCAAGTACACAAATAGATGCGTCTTGAGATGGGCTTCGCGCTGATATAAGTTTCATTGAAAACAGACAGACGGTTGAAGAGATATGGACAGTTTACTGGAAGGGGGTAAAAACTGTCATGAAAACAAACTGTCAATCACAGAGACTCATAAATTTTTACAGCAGTGTCTCATTCAGAATCTGATTATATAGGAACATTCGCTTGAAGAGAGCTTCGCATTGATATAAATTTCATTACAATCGGACTACCGAGTAGAAAGTTATGAGCAAAACACTAACAGGGGGTCAAACTGTCATGAAAACTACCCTCCACCCAGGCTAATTTCGCCTGAGTAGGATGCTCCCTCAAGACTCCACCTTCATCAACGATCCACCCCTCATAGATTTCGCCTAGAAGAGGGGAAGAAGTTTGCATAGTGGCTCGGGAAACAAATGGACCATGTGTGCACAGTGAGCAGCCGAATAGAAAGAACTTTTAAGGCTTTGAAAGAAAGAAAAGGGAAGAGACACTCGAGAGAGAGAGAACCTGAAGTGACCTTGATTACAAATAGAGTGAGAATCCATCTCAACACTACAAACACAAGGGAGAAGAAGAGGTTTCATACATATAAGAGGGAGCGGAAGCTCCAAGACTACTCATAGAGAGAGAATAAACTAGAGAGAGAAGGACTCAAGAGTCTACATAAGAGAATATCTACAAGAGGAAGAGAAGACTCATGGAAGAGGCTTGGGGAGACTAGAACTACAGCAACATAAGGCCCAATGGTGGAAGAGATTCTGATGAACAAGGGGGATCCTTTTATAGAGATTTTGTTACCCTCCTTCACCCATTTACAATTGCTGCGTGTAGATTCCTTTCCCCATCAATCACATAAGCATGTATGTCACCATCCATGTCCTTTTTGGCTACTCTTGCCATGTGTCCCATCAAAAGATGCTCAAGACTCTTAAAATATTGAGAAAGTCAAGAGTCTCTTCACATGGAGCCCATAGGGACCCTCTCTTTTCCACATGTCCACATCCTCCTTATTCCACATAGGAGTTCTAGAAGGATTCCTCTTGACTTCACACTCCTCCACATGCCTTCCACATGCTTGGCATGTGGCCTCTCTTATATTATTGGAACACATGGACATGAGCCCACCTCTTTATATGACTCACTCTTCCTATTTTCTAAAAAACTCCATAATATCCCATACACAAATAAATCTCACCCCATACCAAGGTATTTATAATTCATACCTATGGTATTTACAATGAGCCATTCCACTCATCCTCTCAATCCCATACAATATCATAGAAAATAGAAATAAGTGAGAGCCGCTAGGCTATCACTTGATACTCAAACCCTTATCAAACATAGAGAAAAACAATATCAATGCCAAGTTCAAAATATCAATTTTTAGCGTCATAGTATTCCAAGCAATTGTCTCAAGTGTCCATGCTTCCTTGCACTCCACCTCCAAAAGCTTGTCCTAACCTTGCAACTCCTCCTCCCCTCTCCTCCAACCTTGCAACCCATCCTCTCCCTCTCCTCCTCCCTCCTCCTCCTCCCTCCTCCTTCCTTCTCATCCTCCCTCCTCCTCCTCCTCCCTCCTCCTCCTCCCTCCTCTCTCTTATTTCCCCCATGCTCTTACACCTTCTTCATCTTCCACTCCTATGCTCCCCCTAAACCCTTAGTTCCTTAACCCTTAACCTCCATGATCTACAAGGGCAAGTCCTCCACCATGCACTCTACCCTGAACCTTGGATCCTCCTTCTAACCCTTGAATCTCTTCTAAACTTTGGAACCTCTTCTAAACTTTGAAAACTCTTTCTAAACCTTAGAACCTCCTTCTAAACGCTGAACCTCCCTCTAACCCTTAAACTCCTCCTAAACCCTATAACCCCCAATGAAGGCAAAAGCCTTCATTACCTCAACCATGATTATGCACGTTCCTTTTACACATGCATGGACTATGTTTGCTTACCACACTTAAGCCTACGTCTCTCACCTGAATATGACTCAAGGTCCTAAGCTACACATATACTACAAACGACAACCCCGATATATCTGTAGGTGACAAAAGGCCTCGAAACCGTGCATACTAAGAATACCCTACTCTTCCTGCGGAAGCCGTGGGAAAGATCCAACACACAAATTCCCTCAAACCCCCTAATCCCCTCTCTTTCTTCAAACACCCCAAGGCCTTAATCCTACCTAAATCCCTTTAGAAACCCACTCACCCCCCTAAATCTCCCAAGCCCCTAGGCCCCCTCAAAAATCCTAAACCCTAAACCCCCCAAAAACCCCTTGTTTTGTTGCTATGGGTGTCAGTATATACTGACAACCATACCAATGTCCATACTGACACTCTGCTTTTATATACCCACAATCATACCGATGCCCATACCGATGAATTCTGAAACCAAAATCCCGCACTGTTTGTCTTGTGACACGATTCGATTTTTTGTACATTCTCCTCCCTTGCTATCGCTTTCAGCTCAAGCTCTCACCTGCAACCCTTGCCTTCTCACTATTGCCTCCTCCCTCCCCCTCCCACCTCTCCATCCTCTCCTACATTGTCCCTCTGCACCTACAAGACTTGTTGCAGCTCTCTCTCTGGTCGAGTTGGATCCAAAGTACAAGCATATTGATATCTAAAAATAGATACAAGTTACAACCAAGACTTTTCATCAAGAGTGAAATCAAAACCTTAGAGTTAGACGTGGTAAAAAATCAGCTAGAGATGGCTAAACTAAAGGTTGCTACGTAGACTTCTCCTCCTCATTGATGGATCCTTGAATGGCCTCAGTTGGATAACATGGAGGATGTGGAATTATCTTGTTTATAGTGTAAATATTATAGCCAAGGGAGGTCCCTAAAATAGGCCACTTCCATTTTTCATTAACACTTGTTTATAGTGTAAAGATTATAGCCAAGGGAGGATTTAATGTGCTTGTCCATTTTCAATAAAGGCTTTTCACTCTCCCTAATCCTATGCAAATACTCGCACAAAAATTATCTTGAAATTCATATTGCATATTCCATTGTAGATCTTCATTCTTCATCATGGTAATGACATCAGAGGAAAGATACACACAAAGCTTATCCATCCCTCTTTCCCCTGAGTCAAAAGACTTTTCCAAATCTTCCTGGGTTTTTGATAACAAGCTCATGCAAAGACACTTCGAGAATATTTTTTGCATTCCATCCTTGAATCTATATTCATATAGTATGTGTTTTTTATGACTCTTCATCTTGTCCATGTTACCTTCTGCACATAAAACAAAATTAGTTGCTTTTGCAAGATTCTCTCTCTCTCTCTCTCTCTCTCTCTCTCTCTCTCTCTCTCTCTCTCTCTCTCTCTCTCTCTCTCTCCCTCCCTCCCTCTCTCTCTCTCTCTCTCTCTCTCTCTCTCTCTCTCTCTCAACTATACGGTTTGATTCTTGTGAGCATGTAGATGCATTTCCAATCATTGATTGACGTGCGAGATCAAAGAAATGAAGGCAAATCCCTAGATTTTGATTCTTGTACGGCTTGATTCTTGTGAGCATTCTGCTAGGGGAATTGCAAACCATGTCAAGAGACCGGAGTGCTCTTGAGGCTAGATTGCTTGCATACTATACATTGCATGACTTGATTCTGGAAGATTAGATAAAGATTAGGGATGCTAGGCAAGGGTGTTTTTCAAAAAAACAATTCTTTCTTCTCTTTTTTTCCAAAGAAAACAAGGCAAACAAAAAAGCACCCAATGGTAAGGGTTCTCCCCCTTCCCCCAGATAGCAAAAAATGTTTTTTTTTGTGCCTACATAACAAAGCACATTACCAAGCCTTGATATCAATTAGTCCTCTAAGATGATTGAACTAGCAACGGATGTTTAAGATGGTTTAAATAGCTTATTCGTTTGCGATGCATGTAGGAATTCTCATCTAGGCTGCAATTCAATTCTTGAAGCCACAGAGCTTAAGGTCTTTGATTCTTCACTACAATTATAAAACCTTTGTGTTTTCCTACCCGAACCTTGATCCTCTCTTCACCTCGATTAGTGAGCAAAGACTTTATAGGCATATCTAAAAATCTTATCTCCATCCTTGACCCAATGGACCTGGTAGCTTCTTTGATTCTCTTCGTGAAGTTTTTAGCCGATGCGGTGGCCCCACCTTCCACACTACCAATGACTTCATGATGATCTTCCTGTGCGTCTAGTTGATATTTTTGTCGAGGAGGAATTTCTTATGGTTGGATTTGGTAAGATCTTGATCACCATGCAAGACGATCCATGGAGTGTTTGGAACTTGAGGAGAACTTGAGAGACCACTACTAGTTGAATCCAACACCAATATCTACTTATCATGATTGCACGGGCTAGTCAGTACATTAAAACTTTGAGCTACCCATCAACAAATTGTGACTGGTCTTACACATCATCCTAGATGAGCGAATATTTAAAAAATAGCTTTTAATTTGGATCTGAGAATAAAAACACCCTACCTATTAATTTAAAAACGGTGTATAAAATTACCCCTGTGATAAATATATTTCAATAAGCTCAATCATACGGGTGCATTAGCATCCAACATGTATGCAAGATAGCAAGAAATGCTAGCCTAAACAATGAGACCCCACCAAAATTCTTCCCAAGAAGATTCGATCGCAGAGTCCATAGCCTTAGCAATGAGATCCCATTTGAAATTCATAGTCATCTACCCCTCCTCAAGAGGAGATAAGCTTCGTCACTACATACCAAAAGCATTATAGTAAGAATGGCTCGCATGCCACAAGCTCAATAGCCACTGGGTTACGCACATGGAATCCCAACTCCGAAATCAAAATAAGCCATAACCTGAGGATGGGTAATCAAATGGATCCAGGAGTATGTTGTCTCTGTGCCAACATGGACTTAGGTAGTACAGAATGTGTGTAGAGTAGCAGCAAAGCTCTGCTTGTACTTGCATAAGGCTAGGAATAATCCCTCTTAGAAATCCAACTTGCATGTTCTACATGCAAGTTCTACATACAATTCCTACATGAAACTCCTACATGTGAGTTCTACATGCAACTCCTACATGCGAGTTCTACATGCAAGTTCTACATGCGAGTTGTACATGCAAGTTCTACATATGATTCCTACATGCAACTCCTACATGCACCTCCTACATGCATGTTCTACATGCGAGTTCTACATGCAAGTCCTACATGCGATTCCTACATGCATGTTCTACATGCAAGTCCTACATGCAATATGCATCATGCGAGTTCTACATGCAACTCCTACATGCAACTTCTATATGCAAGTTCTACATGTAGAGAGAGAATGTCTTACAATTCCTACATGCAGAGAGAGAAGCTCTCCAACTTGTATAAATACCCCATAATGGAATCAAGCCCACAATCTTTGGGGCATTGTGTTGAGTTCTACTTTGGTATTTCAAGCAATTGTCTCAAGTGTCCATGCTTCCTTGCACTCCACCTCCAAAAGCATGTCCTAACCTTGCAACTCCTCGTCCCCTCTCCTCCAACCTTGCAACCCATCCTCTCCCTCTCCTCCCTCCTCCTCCCTTCTACTCCTCCTCCTCCCTTCTCCTCCTCCCTCCTCCTCCTCCTCCTCCCTTCTCCTCCTCCCTCCTTTATCCTCTTTCCCCCATGCTCTTACACCTTCTTCCTCTCCCACTCCTATGCTCCCCCTAAACCCTTAGTTCCTCAACCCTTAACCTCCATGATCTATGAGGGAGACCAGTTTTCCACCATGTACTCTACCCTGAACCTTGGATCCTCCTTCTAAACTTTGTAACCTCTTCTAAACTCTAGAACCTCCTTCTAAACCTTAGAACCTCCTTCTAAACCCTGAACCTCCCTCTAACCCTTAAACTCCTCCTAAACCCTACAACTCCTAATGAAGGCAAAAGCCTTCATTACCTCAACCATGATGATGTACGTTCTGTTTACACATGCATGCACTATGTTTGCTTACCACACTTAAGCCTATGTCTCTCATCGGAATATGACTCGAGGTCCTAAGCTACACATATACTACAAATGACAACCTCGATATATCTATAGGTGACGAAAAGCCTCAGAACCCTGCATACTGAGAATACCCTACTCTTCCTGCAGAAGCCGTGGGAAAGAGCCAACACCCAAATTCCCTCAAACCCCCTAATCCCCTCTCTTTCTTTAAACACCCCAAGGCCTTAATCCCACCTAAATCCCTTTAGACACCCACTTACCCCCACAAATCTCCCAAGCCCCCCAGTCCCCCCCAAAAATCCTAAACCCTAAACCCCCAAAAACCCCTTGTTTTGTTGTTGTGGGCATTGATATATACTGACGACCATACCGATGTCCATACTGACACTCTGCTTTTATATACCCACAATCATAGTGATTCCCTTACCGACAAATTTTGGGAACCAAAAGCCCGAACTGTTTGTCTTGTGACACCATTTGATTTTTTGTGTGTTCTCCTCCTTTGTTGTCGCTTTTAGCTCAAGCTCATGTGCAACCCTTGCATCCTCACTCCTGCCTCGTCCCTCCCCCTCCCACCTCTCCATCCTCTCCTACATTTTCCCTCTGCACCTACAAGACTTGTTGCAACTCCCTCTCCATCTCTAGGCAAGAATTCTCGCTTTTCAACACATCGATACCGATGCTCAATACAAAGAAAATGTTTTCTTTAACAAGTGAAAAGTGTCAGAATATCTGTCAGTGTGGATGTCATAAAGAAACCGTCGGTGTGGGAGTCGGTGTTCACATCGATAAAATATGCTCGATCAGTATATACGGGCACTACAGTGTTGGTACATGTGTCGGTATATACCAACATTTTTACAAAAGCTTTAAAAAATTTATGTGGAGTAGGAGGGGGCTTGATTCAGTCCCATCCTGGTCCATATATATATTTGTCCATTAACTTCATGATTAATTGTTACAAATGCGGAGGTGTACATTACAATTTTGCAAAGAAAGTCTAAAAGTAATGGCAATATGCTACAAAATGGCAAATTTGCCAAGGTAATGTGCTACAAAATGGCAAATTTTCCGAACTCCAAAATGGCGAATCCGCCAAGGCAATCTACTACAAAAGGGCAAAAGTGCCAAAATATTGAACCACTAAATGTCCTATCCTACTATTGCTCAACCTCGTCCTCCTCATTCTCCTCGTTCTCCTTGCCCTCGGTCTCTCTGCATGTGCCTTCAATCCCTCGCCCTCCTCTTCTGTGTACCTAGCCGCTTCTTCCTCCCATACTATCTCGCCGTCCGGATCTTCGGATGGGTCGAACATGCCTTCCTAAGAATGAAACAAGTTAGAAAAACTAAGAGCATTGATTGTAAGACAATGGTGATAGTTAAACGATAACAAGATGAAGAGGGTATACTCACATGATGCACTGCCACCCTTTCCCAATCAATGTGGACTCCTTCTCTCTCCTTATCCTTAAACCATGCCCTGGCTCCAACCCTAAAGGCCCTTCTATACTCCTCATTGTCTGGAGGCCTTCCAATCACAGATTCCTATGGATCGAAATTCAATTAGTTAGATATGAATGACAAGACATTTGAACAATTAAACATATTAGAAATTCAGTAGAAGATAAATATATACTTACCACCCATGGCTACTTGCCAAGTCTGCCATCGCTCCCAAGGTGTGAAGGACCTACGGTCTCCATGCATATCCTCACTTCCCTCGGTTGAGGCTCAAACGCATCTAGATTCTCTCGATAAAACTTCTTTGCTCTCTTCCAATCCTTCCGGTCCACCCACCTTGGCTTGTGCTTACCCCCTTAACAACCTCCCTCAGTTCATATCTATGAGATGTAAGGAGCTCCCCCATGTGAGTAAGCATGGCATTTGTTTCAAACTGAAACCCTTTAGGATTTGGAAATTGTCTCTTGAGGGCTTCTATGCAGGAAACCTAGGCTTTTTGGTCCTATTGGCTCCAAGGTATGCATATATCATTGGGGAAGTGGGTGCTCACCAACCTTCTCATGTGTCCTGTGTCCACCTTCCCGTCCTCATCTTGTATAACCTCCCCAACGTTGTTCAGTCTATAGGAAAGGTCCTCAGGCAAAACAAAGTTTGAAGGATTCGTGGTGGATGGAGTAGTAGAACTAGATTGAGGGGTGGAGAGAGGGGTGTAGGGAGTGCTTAAGGAGAGAGGAGTAAGGGAGCGAGTGGTATTTGGGGTGCTACGACTTGTGAGTGGAGAGGGGAAGGTACCTGACTGGTATAACACCTCATGAGGAAGGGGAGACCTGTAGGGATGTGAGTGTGCTGACTCCTTCTCTACTTCATCCTTCCTCAATCTTTAAAGTCTCCCATCCTTTTTCTTTGTCTCACACCACTCTCCTACTATATCCCTTCTCACAGTACTCCCTTCTCATCGTTCCCCTCATTCCACTCGTTCCACTCTACTACTGCTCATCGCTCTCTCATCACTTCCTTCTCATCGCTACTCTCCATGGCCCCTAGCAAAAGAGCTATGATAGCATACTTGGAGGAGCTGTGCAGTCAATATTATGATATAAAGAATGGGGAGGTAGATGTACCATCGCTCCCTGGGGCGCATTTGTGTCCAAACTCACATGCCGAGGGCGACAATCATTCTGACCAAGACAAGACGATCGGGAGATCCTAGAGGAATCTATTGAGGAGATGCTGAGCTTGATCCAAGAGGAAGGACACATGCCCAAGGAAGCTCCTTGGGATAATAAGGAGCAAAAGAAAAAAGAGGTGAAGGATAAGAAGAAGAAGAGAGATGACAAAGGAGAGGGTAGCACTTCATCAAAAACTAAACGATGAAGAATGTAATTATAGTTTATCAAGTACTCTGATTTGGAGCATGTAATTACACTTTCTAGTATATGAGAGGGAGCCCTTTCTTGTATATTTCTTGTAACCCCTCTTGGATATTTGTTATGCTCTATGCATTATGATATTATGTTGTATCCCTCTCTTTGCTATTTGTTAATTGTTATTTGGAAAGAGAGGGGAGAAACAAGAGGAAAAGAGAGGGGAAAGACAGGGAGGGGAGAAGAGAGGATGGAAGAGGAAAAGAGAGGGGAAAAGAGGGAGAAAAAAGAGAGGAAAAGAGAGGAGAAAGAGAGGAAGGAGAGGAAACAGAGGGGAAAAGCGAGGATTGAAGAGGAAAAGAGAAGGGAGAAGAGGGAGGGAAAAGAGAGGAAAAGAGAGGGGAAAGAGAGGGAGGGGAGAAGGGGAAAGAGAGAAGGGAAGGAAAAGAGAGGGGAGAAGGGGAAAGAGAGGATGGAAGAGGAAAAGAGAGGGGAGAAAGAGGGGAAAAAAGACAAGAGAGGAAAAGAGACAAGAGAGGAAAAGAGACAAAATAAGAGAGGGGAGAAGAGAGGAAAAGAGAGAAGAGAGGGGAAAAGAGCGAATGGAATAGGAAAAGAGAGGGGAGATAGAGGGGGAAAAAGAGAAGAGAGGAGTGAAGGAAAAGACAGGATGGAAAAGGAAAAGAGGGGGGAGAAAGAGGGGAAAAAAGAGGCTTGAAGGAACAGAGATGATGGAAGAGGAAACCAGATGAGTGAAGGAAAAGAGGGGAGAAAGAGGGGAAAAAAGAGAAGAGAGGGGAGAAGAGAGGAAATAAGAGAAGAGGGGGGAGAAGAAAGGAAATAAGAGAGGGGAGAAGAGAGGAAAAGAGAGGGGATAAGAAAGGATGGAAGAGGAAAAGAGGGGGAAAAGAGGGAGAGAAAAGAGAGAAAAGAGAGGAAATAAGAGAGAAAGAGAGGGGGGAGAAAGAGGATGTGAAAAAAAGAGAAAGGGGAAAGAGAGGAGTGAAGGAAAAGAGAGGATGGAAGAGGAAAAGAGAGGGGAGGAAGAGGGGGGGAAAGAGAAGAGAGGAAAAAAAAGAAGAGAGGGGAGAAGAGAGGAAATAAGAGAGGGGAGAAGAGAGGAAAAGAGAGAAGAAAAGAGAGGATGGAAGAGAAGGGAGAAGAGAGGAAATAAGAGGGGGAAAAAGAGAGAGAGGGGAGAAAGAGGAAATAAGAGAGGGGAGAAGAGAGGAAAAGAGAGAATAAAAGAGAGGGGAAAAGAGAGGATGGAAGAGGAAAGAGAGGGGGAAAAGAGGGAGGGAAAATAGAGAAAAGAGAGGAAATAATAGAGAAAGAGAGGGGGGAGAAAAAGGATGTGAAAATAAGAAAAAGGGGAAGGAGAGGAGTGAAGGAAAAGAGAGGATGGAAGAGGAAAAGAGAGGGGAGAAAGAGGGGAAAAGAGAGAAGAGAGGAGTGAAGGAAAAGAGAGGATGGAAGAGGAAAAGAGAGGGGAGAAAGAGAGGGGAAAAGAGAAGAGAGGGGAGAAGATAAGAGAAGAGAGGAGAAGAGAGGGGAGAAGAGAGGAAATAAGAGAGGGGAGAAGAGAGGAAAAGAGAGAAGAAAATAGAGGATGGAAGAGGAAAAGAGAGTAGAAAAAGAGGGAAGGAAAAGAGAGGAAATAAGAGAGAAAGAGAGGGGAGAGAAAGAGAATGTGAAAATAAGAGAAAGGGGAAAGAGAGGAGTGAAGGAAAAGAGAGGATGGAAGAGGAAAAGAGAGGAGAAGAGTTCCTACACCCATCACTTCAGCTAGGGCTTAAGGTGCTAACTTCAAACCAATGCATCACGAAAAGAAAAATGGAAAAGAGAGGAAGCACGTTCTTACCTAGAAATGTTGTGTCCTCGCATCGGATGATGCCACTCGAAAGAGGAGCTGTTTTGTGTTTATTGCCCTATAAAAGAGAGGAAACATGCCATTTTGAGAAAACTAATTAGTGAAAGGAGGAGTTTGGAGAAGCAACATTCCAAAGAGTATGGATTGAGGAGACAAAGAGAAGCCTACAAACAAGGAGAAAGCATGAAAACAATAGGTAGAGCTTTCATATTCTTCTTTTTCATGATTGTTTTTCATGTATTGTTTCTGCCTTTAAAGAAAGAAAAGGAAAGGAAAGGCAGAGAGAAAATTTAGAGAAAGGAAGGGAAAGTGAAAGTAGAGGAAGGGAAACAAGAGGAGAGGTAGAAAGAAAGACAAAGAAATCAAACAAACTTGAAATAGAAGGGGAAGTGGGCCCATCTCCTGCAGTGCAAGGAGAAGAGGAAGGCTCATAGCTTGCAAATCCCACCCATGTAACATGTCTCTTTCCTTGTTTCTCCATGGATTGGAATCCAATCTTGTTGTCTATGCTACTATTTCAAGTGTTTGTTGTTCATGGTGTGGGATTGTGGACTATGTGCAACACCACACACACTCAAAGGGATTTGTCACTTCCTACTCTATTTCCTTCCCTCCCATCGCATCCACTGCTCTCAAGTTCCCCACTTGCTTGCATTCCAATACTTGGCTGCCCTTTCCAAGTAATTCTTAGGCCGTTGTACCCCACCCACTCATAGCCGTCATGCTATTCAAGCCATTATTCAAATAACAATCTATGTGCCATTCATGGATGATTTTTTCCTATTAGTTTCATTAAGAAGCGAAACTTTTATATTGGTATTAAAAGTTTGTATGCCCTAATAAAAATAAAGTTTTGAAAAATTCACCAAGATTTTGAAACTTTTATGAGAAAACATTTTAAGTTTTGCCAAGATTTACAACATTTTCTTCAAAACTCAAAAGAAAATATATAAAATTGTAATATGTTCTACAAATATTATGCGACTAAGAAAACTAACTCGATAAACTTTTGCCAAGATTTTATATTAATATATAAGTATAGCTTTGATAAAAACATCCCTGGTCCCATTCATCACCTCTTGTAGCCCCTCAGGTTTTTCAAGCTATCGTTCAAACAACAATCTATGCCCACCATCATTCAAACAACGATCTACTTCCCATTCATAAACCCCTCATTGCTCTAAACTATTTAGGCTTTCGTTCAAACAAGAATCTATAGTGTTTAATCTCCATCCTCTGCCTCACAAGATTGAACAAGGCTGGCACTTCTTAAGAGACTCCTGGTTGAGAGCTCATGAATTACACATGAAGGTGGGGATAAGGCCTGGTGCAAGATTTTCTACTGTGTGCAGCACCGTACACAGTAAAAGGAGATTCCCCTTTACTTTGAATAATAGCCTAACCTCATGAAAAAAAGAAACGAGCCTATATGGTGTACAAATCATTTGCATAAGCAAGCATACATTGAGCTCCACTTGACAATCCTTTGACAACCCAAGCTAGACTTATAGGGTATAATAATGATAGGTGGAGTTTGAAGGGCATAATAAAAGATAGTTACATATAGTAGGGTTTTCAAATAGTAGGGAATTATAAAACCAACAGGAGGAGAGAACCCATGTGCGTAAAGGGCACCACCTTCAATTGAAGTAGGATCTGAGGTTGGATTCAAGGGTGGAAAACTAGAAAGACAAAGATGCAATAGGAGAGGACCCATGTGCATAAAGGGAACCACCTTCAATCTTCAATTGAAGTAGGATCTGAGGTTGGATTCAAGGGTGGAAAACTAGAAAGGCAAAGATGCAATGGGAGACTTGCATGAGATTAGAGAATACCCATCCACCAACTGTGTTGTATAGTGCTGCACACAATGGCTAGAGGACCAATGCGAGTTTTCTTTTATGAGGCAAATCCAATACCCTACAATCAAGCATGCCACCCACACTCATGCCTTTGATGTGGATCAATGCACAATCAGGTGTAGGCAATTGTGAAACTATTTTAGGGGTAGTTTTAGGGATGCAATGTGACACACTGGTGGGTGATATTTTGAATTTTGGGTGAGCTCATACTCTTGCTAGAACTTTCTCTGGTGTAATGATTGCCTTACTACATAGTAATGAGATGAAATCTATCAAAAGTTGTTGTTTTGAACATCATGTAGCTTGACACATGTCACTACACAAGTAGTTCTACCCTCCTTCATGCAGCCTTTGTGCTGCATCTTTGTGCATCAGATTATCCACAGTTTGTCCTGTCATCTACCTGCAGCTTGCCACCTATCATATACACGTAGATCTCCCATGCTAATCTAATTTCATGACCACCGTTTTGACATTGTCTTGGTGCGACCATCACGCTAGTTCTTGGTGGTGGCTATAGCTATTCCTAATTAAACCAAATAAAATGTATTTACATTATCTTGAGACCCATGTGGGAATCCCATGTAATTGATCATATATTCACATTGTGTTTAAAACAAGTGATTAAAAGTTAATCCTAAACATATTTCCTTATGCAACCATCATGCTAGTTCTATTTTAGTGCAGGTTGTAGTTAATCCTAAAACAAGGAAAATCTACTACCTTCTTGCAACCACACGCTAATTCTATTTTAGTGCGGTGGTTGCACAAAGTTAAATATTTTCCTTCATGCTATCTCTGTGCTGCATCTTTGTGCATTATATTGTCCATGGTCCATCCTATCATTTACCTACAGCTCGCCACCTATCATCCATGTGTAGTTTTTTTACGATGATCTAGATCTGTGACCACTGTGCTCACATTGGCTTGGTGGTTCTTGGAGATATTTTAGGTGTCTAATCCTAATTAAACCAAAGAATATGTATTTACCTCAATTGGCTGGGGTCCCCTTTCATGTCGATATGGCCCTTGAGGGGTTCAGAGCATGGGCCATATACATATGTCCACTGGCATGTCACATATGTATATCCTTGTGCAACCACCGTGTTGGTTCTTGAAACCAAGGTAAATGTATTTCCTAAACTAGGATTCTAATAGCAATGCATTTGACGGATTATCTATTTTGGTGGAATGTGCTTTTCACTTAATTTGGTTTGCATGAATATATAGATTCAAAACTTTAGAATTATCCTCATGTATAGTATTTTACCTCTCCATAAATGTACTCCCTTTTTTCTTATTCCATAATACTTCTTGCGCTTTTCAACTAAGATCAATGGGTGATGGGCAACAAGGGGGTGGGTCATTTTTGTACTCATGTGTCCCACTATTGTGCACTATCTACCTGAACTCTTGCTACAGGTGAAGGAGACTAACCACAGAAGGGGATTATGATCTCCTTGCATGACTATCCTTTCATACAAATTTTTGTGTCTTATCTCTATTAATCCCATAGACCACTGGCTAGAAATTTGTTAATGTTGCTTCATGATTGCACTATCTTATTTATTGGCTCAGGGGGGTCACTATGTATAAACCCTCTATATCACATGCGTTCAAGGCCTATTTTTTAAATCCCTTATCTGTAATTTCTTCATTAATAAAATGTACCCCTTTTCTTTACAAATCTGTCAATTTTTTTCAGAACTATTTTAAATAATCCCTTATGTATATTTATTTATGTAAATTGTAGAAATAAAAAATATCATTCTGTTGAACTCATGTGATAGGGTTACATATGATGAGTGAACCCCCCGAGTTTATTGGGAAAGCCTGAGGGTAATCCACTGAGATCTTTGCCATCTTTGAAGACCCGTGTACCAATAGATTCCCCACACATTTCATTGATGAATATGATAGGTTAGTTATATGATAGTTAAGGCTAGAGGAGGTAGGCACTGGCAACAAAATGCATTTTTGTTGGCTTAGGATTAACTACAACCCCCACAAAATATAATCTTTAGTAAATCCCAAACAACCACTGCACTTGTTTTAGTAAATCCCAATCAATAATCCCAAAAATGGGAAATATAAATCCCAAACAACCACCGAGCTTGTTTTAGTGACAATGAACATCCATGAGGGACCTCCTAATTCATAGGTTATGATTGGCATTCAATTAGAATCAGCAGACTGTAATAACAATGATTGTGCATGAGGGACCATCTAATTCACATGCTCAGATTAGAATTGAGCCGGAATTAGACTGTAATAACAATGACTTTGCATGGGGTACCATCGAGTTCACAAGCTTAGATTAGCATTCAGTTGGTGTATCAAGCTATAATAATAATAGTTTAGAATGAGAATTATTGTTATTACAACCTGATGAACCGACTCAATGCTAATATAATGTCCCGTTTTGATCTTTCCTTTCTTCAGTTGACTATAATAACAATGACTTTGCATGAGGGGCCATGTATTCATAGGCCGCCTAGATTAGCATTTTTTGATGACCGAGAAATTCTCCCATGGCAACCATCTAATTGCACATCATGGCTAGATGATGATGTATGTGACCGCTCCTCTCCCCTCATCCTATTGAATTATCATGATCTTGGTTTCGATGACCAAGAAATTCTAGCATGGCAACTATCTAATCGCACGTCATGGCTAGACGATGATGTAGATGATTGCCTACGCTAGGCCGTGCTACCAACAAAATCTAGCTGGTGGATTGTGTGCTCTTAGCAGCGATAGGCACCCAGAGTCACACAACTGGCACAAGAAACGAAGGGGGAAAGAGTGGGAGGGTGGATAGTCTAGCTATATAAAGGCCTTAGGGGCAGAGAAACAATTCACCGCACCCAGGAGAATTTCTATCCTACCCCCTTCCATGCTCTCTCCAAGCCCCCTTCTACCCCTATGATGAACTTTCTGATGCAACCTTGATTCCCCTTCATAATACTACCCAAGTCATGGGATCCATTGTTTGCCTTGGCTTTCCATCTTGCAACACTCCACCAATCATAGCCATGACCAAGGGAGTTGTAAGATGGGGAGCCAAGGGAAACAAGTCGTCATTGTTCCATCATGGACTGGCAGAGAACTCACCTTGGTGATGAGACTCTGGTAATTGAGCACAACTGGCACAAGAAACGAAGGGGGAAAGAGTGGGAGGGTCGATAGTCTAGCTATATAAAGGCCTTAAGAGCAGAGAAACAATTCACCACACCCAGGAGAATTTCTATCGTACCCCCTTCCATGCTCTCTCCAAGCCCCCTTCTACCCCTATGATGAATTTTCTGCTACAACCTTGATTCCCCTTCATAATGCTGCCCAAGTCATGGGATCCATTGTTTGCCTTGGCTTTCCATCTTGCAATACTCCACTAGTCATAGCCATGACCAAGGGAGTTGTAAGATGGGGAGCCAAGGGAAACAGGTCATCATTGTTCCATCATGGACTAAACTCACCTTGGTGATGAGACTCCAGTAATTGAGCACAACCTTCGGCACTAGGAAAGGAGAACTCAACTTGGTGATAAGCTGTAACACATTGAGAGCATCCGTCAGTGTGTTGGAGCTCACCACCAGATTGAGTTCCTTGACCACTGTCTAATGTTCTACTTGATTGAGCTCACCACCAAGTTGAGTTCTCTCTGTCAGTGCCTTCTTTGATAACCCTACCAGTGCCTTGAAAGAAGTTGCTATGAAGAAGGCAATTCCTTGAAAGACTTGAAATAAAAACCTCATGACCAACCTTGTTGCAGGATGGGGAGCCAAGGGAAATGGGTCATCATTGTTCCATAAGGCACTAGGAGAGAACTCAACTTGGTGTTGAGCCTCTTGTAATGGCGCACAACCGTCCGCATTGGGGAACTCAACTTGGTGATCAGCCCTAACATAGTGAGAGCATGCGTAAGTGCGCTAGAGCTCACCACCATATTGAGTTCCCTGTCCACTGTCGAATGTTGTGCTCAATTAAGCTCACCTCCAAGTTGAGTTCCCTTTTCTAGTGCCTTGACTTCTAAAGTTGCTATGAAAAAGGTTATTTAAATTATGAGGTGCTCATATTGTCCCCTACATACGAGGAGTTTTAGGTCAAAATTATAAGAAAGTCCTACCTACAGTAGCACTATGAGGCACTCGTATTGTCCCCTGCATACAAGGCACCAGGTCAAAAGTGTAAGAAAGTGCTAACAAGGTCAAAAAGTGACACCTAGTCCTACCACAGTGGTGGTGCTGACAAGTGCATAAAGAAGTGTCATAAAAACAATGTGCTAGCATCTTTATATGTAATCTCTTTTGTTAAATGTTTGCTTCGGATGTAATTTATTTTGTTTCAATTTTGATGGAATACTATTATCGCAAAAACTATCGGATGTAATTTCTTAATGTAATTTCTTTTGTTTCAATTTCAATGTAATACCATTATCACCAAAACTATTGTTGGATGTTACTTCGGTAGTGAAAGTGGCTCTAATGAAGAACAAATGGCATATTTCTGCCATCCCTTACATTTTATTGCAACCATAGGGATTGTTGCACAATAAATTGTTGAAAAAACGGTTCTTACTGTAGTGAAAATGGTTCCAATAACTAGCATGATGCTTTAGAACTATGAAAACTTCAATAACTAGCATGGTGGTTGCAAGGAAACTACACTAAATTGTAAATGTCTACATTTTCCTTAGCTTCGAACTAAAATAGCTCAAGAACATGTGCGGTGGTTGAGAAATTATCGCACAAGGAGTAATACAACTAAAATATCTCTAAAATAACACTATTTTCCTTGGTTTAGAACTAAAATAGCTCCAACATCCAGCACGGTGGTTGTGGATACGGACCTTGAGGGGTCTCGTTAGAGATTGACATGCCATGGTGGTCTGCCACAGTGGTCTTCATGCCAACGTGGTGGTCTCTCCATGCCAACATCATTGCCTGAACCAGCATGGGGGTCAGCGTAGCAAAAAATTGTGTTGCGCAGTGATAGATGGCAAAGCTGTGTAATGACAGGTGGCAAGGCAAACGTTTTGTGCTATTGTCAGGCTAATGTGGTTGTGGTCAAACCAGCATGGTGGTCAGCACAGCAAAAGACTGTGTTGCACAGTGACAGATGGCAAAGCTGCGCAAGCAAACATGGCAAGACAAAGACTGTGTGATGTAGTCAGAGCAACAGTCTCTGTGCTCATGAGGAAATGCATATAGTGCTATGTGTTGAGCTCTGCACTATTGGCCGTGATAAATTTGTGTCTCATTATTATGCCAGTGCACGTTCATGATGTCGGGAAAATTTTCAACAAGAGCTTGGGTCCACGTAAAATTGAAATGTTCACCCAGAAGCACATCACATCACGGCCCCAAAATGGCCCCAAAAATAGTTTCGCGATTGGCTACACCCAAGCAAATGTTGACCCAGTATGTACACCGAAATTGAGATCAAAACACTCATATATTGATAGTGAACTTAACATACAAACGTACAAAATGTCACTATATAAATGAGAGGGCCAAGCATAGGAAGTCTCATCCATGTCAAAACAATCAATCAGGAGAATTAAGATTGATGGTTTCATCTTAAGCCAAGTCTTATGTGCCAAATAAATCTATCTCAAGGTTTACATACAATTCATCACCTGTATCATAATCTTATATTGTATGTCTACCTAAGACTCGATCCTCTAGTTCAACCTTTAGTCCCTCTTCTTTCCCAAAGTTGTGATCTCCACCTTCCTCCATTACATTGTCATTATTGTCACCTTCTTGCTGGCCCATATCGTATCTTCATCCTCTTCCCTAAATCCATCTGTTGAGATATCCAGCTCCACTCGTGATATGCCAGGGTGACCGTTGTACATTTATGTCACTGACTTGTTAGCTACAGATGCGGTTGGTACACCACCCATGAATAATAGCTGGATGACAGCTATCTTTATGTACTCTAGTTAGTGGCTCAATTAGTATGCCACCTTAGATAGTTGAGTTTGGTTTGAGACCCACATATAGGGTTCATCTATTCCTTTTGTACTAAGAGAGAGTTCTTTTTGGATTTTACAACTAAGAAGAGGAAAACTGTTTTCAGCCTCCACCTTTGTGTGTATTCCCCCATTGTGTATGTGAGAAAGCTGTAAGTGAGACTCCTTACTTCTCTCCCACTCTCTTCACATGGTATCAAAGCTCGGTTCATGGTAAGGAGCTCAAGAAAGCAAACCAAGTTTGCAGTGTCTTGGTAAGAGGATCAATGTTGCTTTCCTTTTTCGAGTTTGGGAGCAAATCTCTATAGGTAGCACAGCCGAAAAGTGCAAGAGTGCACTGTCTCAGATTGGAACACCCTTCCTAGTGTGACGAGAAGGTAGTATATGCTATGGGCAGGAGTGTAGCCCTCAGTGACATTATTTTTTTGATTCGAGTTTGTTTCGGGGCCCGTTTTGGTGGCAAAAGTTTTCCCCAGGCACTCAGCAAAGTGCCTTGTTTTTGTTGTGCAACCACTGTTCTGCAGGTCGGTGAAAAGTTGTTGCAAAAATTGCCTCGTATGTCTGTGCGTAGAGATATTGAGAGTGACATTATCATTCTTATTGCCCGTTGATGCAAAATTGTCACTAGGAAGTGACTATGTGGTCAAATACCACTTTCTCAGCTTTGCAGATTTGCCCTTGTGAGGCAGAAGTTTTGGTTTTTGCAGTGACAGAGTATTTTTGCAGTGTTTTGTAATGGCGTCTGATGCTCTTTCATAGATAGTCACTGAAAAGCTTGACAAGAACAACTTCCCAGCATGGAAGTTTAGAATGACGAATTTCCTTAAGGGAAAAGGCTATTGGGAGTTCATTACTGGAGCTTTGAACAAGAACCAGTTATTCCTAATGTTCCCAATCAACAGGAGTTGCAGGCATTTAAAGGCTGGCATGAGAGGGCCAGAAAACTTATGTACTAGCTGTCTATCAATATTTTAGATTCTATGATTGTGCATATTCAAGATGCAAGCACGCCGAAGGAGGCATGGGATACTTTGACAAAAATGTATAGCACAAATATGCAAGCTAGGAAAATGTAGCTCAAGCAGGAGTTGCATAATGTGCAGAGAGAAAATATGAGCATCAATGACTACCACATGAAGGTGAAGAAGATTGCAGATGCACTTGCTTCCATTGGTTTTCCAGTGGAAGATGATGATTTAGTTTCTGTGACCTTGAATGGTCTAGGAAAGGATTATGCATAGTTCCGGACATCCATTGCCATCCATGAGAATTTTCCTGATTTTGGGGAGTTGATTGCTCTTCTAATTTCTGAAGAGCAGAGAAATGGTGGTGCATCTTCTTCAAGAGGAACTTCAAAAGAAAGTGTCTTCTACACAAATGTTAGAAGAGGTAGAAGCAGAGGTAGAGTAGGCCCCATGATAGAAATCAGAATCAAAAGAAAGTGTCTTCTACACAAATGCTAGAAGAGGTAGAGGCAGAGGTAGAGCAGGCCAATTTGGAGGCCGTGACAGAAACCAGAATATGTAGCAAATTCAAGAAAACCAATCCTATGGAGGAGGACGTGGTAACTTCAGAGGCAGGGGGAGCCAAAGAGGTCATGGTGGATGGTAGAGAGGCCAAAATGCAAACAATAATATTGAATGCTACTATTGTGGTAAAATGGGTCATATGGCTAAAGACTACTATAAAAAGCAAAATGACATTATGAATGGAAAATTGCAGCAAGGCCATTATGCATCATGTAGTAGATAGGGTGATGACAGAAATGAGCATGTGTTATGGTGCAACACATGACCAATTCTATGACAAGTGTAGAAGAAAGCAATGATGTGTGGTATGTTGACTCAGGTGCATCAAACCACATGATAGGTCATGCAAAATGGATGTAGGATGCAAGAAAAATGGAAAGACCAGGATTTGTGGAGACTAATGATGATACTACACATCCTATTGTGCAGATTGGTAAAATTCCTTTGTCTATGCATGATGGGAAAAGAAATACCTGTATGATGTATTTCATGTCCCGAATATCACCAAGAACCTTGTTTCCATTGGTCAAATGGTTCAGTAGGGCTTGCAAGTCAGATTTAATCCTCATCATGGATGCTTTGTTGAGGATATGAAAAATAAAGGTTGCTTGATAGCAAAAGGGAAGAAGAAGGGTAGGATGTTTACATTGGATGTAGACATGCCTGAATTGAGTGCAGCAATGTTTGCACATGGGACCGGTGTAGTTGTAGATATTGATATCTGGCATAAACTCATTGGTCATGTTAATGTACAACGGCTTAAATTAATGTAGGCCCAAAATATTGTTGCAGGATTACCTATGTTCAAGGTTGCAGAAATGTATAAGGTATATGAAGCCTATCAATCGAGCTATCAATTTGGAAAACAGGCAAGGAAACCATTTCCTAAACATGTTCAAGAGAGTAAGAGGCCATTGGAATTAATCCACTCTGATGTGTGGACTACTAAAGCTACATCTATTGCAGGCTATCATTATTTTGTCACTTTTATTGATGAGTACAGTAGAAAAGTTTGGGTGTATTTTATGAAAAAGAAAAGTAAAATGTTTGGGCATTTCAAAGCTTTTAAAGCTATGGTTGAAAAAGAAACAGGCTTGCAAATAAAATGCCTAAGGTCAGATGGAGGGGGAGAGTACCTCTCAAATGAGTTTGCAAGGTTCCTGCGGGAGCATGGCATAAAGCAGCAATATTCATGCAGTCATACCCCACAGCAAAATGGACTTGTAGAAAGGAAGAACAGGCATATTGGAGAGGTATCTCGTGCCATGCTCAACGAAAAAAGACCTGCCAGATTATTATTGGGATAAAGTAGTTGCTACAATAGTCTACATAATGAACATGACTCCGACTACAGCAATACATGGCATGATGCCAAAGGAGAGGTATACTGGTAGGAAACCAGGTATTTCTCATTTCAAAATTTTTGGTTGCATTGCCTATGTTCATGTGCCAGATGAGTTGAGATCCAAGTTGGACCCAAAGGCTGAGAAGTGCATCTTTATTGGTTATTCTCTATAGCAGAAAGGGTATAGATGCTATAACCCTTCTACTCGTAAGTTTACAGTGAGTAGATATGTTGTTTTTTATGAGATGAGCAGCTGGTATAAACCAGTAAATGTGATTGATGATGTAGATGGTCAAAATGGTAATGCTGCACAGAATTCACAGCAGCAGTCACAAAATATTAATGGACCTGTAGTGTCCTCTAGTAGTGGTTCATATACTTCACCATGGATAGGCAGATTGAGATAAGGAGAATCTCCTCAAAGCAATGCAGATAGTGGTATGCAAGTATCATGAAAAGGAAAAGAGAAAGTAGATCAGCCCATGGTTGATGTGAATGCAGGTCACTCTCATGTGGATAGTGAATCTAGTGGCTGAGAATAGAGCCTTGATGATGAGTTGGGTATTCCTTTTGTTGTTACACCTAGAGTAAGGAAGACAAGGGATGTTTTGAGAGCACTTGGTAGTGAGCCTATTTTGCGCAAGTCTACCAGAGTTAAGTATCCTATGGATAGGCTAAAATATGATGGATTTATAGCCATTCACTATGCCTATATGGTCAAAGTGATACAAGAACCAAAACCCACTGCTTTTGAGCAAGCCATGGGAAAAGAAAAATGAAAGAAAGCCATGGATGAAGAAATGGATGCCTTGGAAGCAAATGCTACATGGGAATTGGTGCCTTTTCCTAAAGACAAGAATGCAATTGGCTGCAAGTGGGTTTGTAAGGTGAAGCATAATGCAGATGGTTTTGCGAGTAGATTAGTTGTCAAGGAGTATGCACAGACATATGGCATTGATTATGAAGAAACATTCAGTCCAATTGCAAGGATGGAAACCGTAAGAGTAGTCATTGCTATGCTGCATCAAAGGGATGGTCTTTACATCAGATGGATGTAAAGAATACCTTCTTGCATGGTGATTTGCAAGAAGAGGTCTATATGGAGCAGCCACTAGGTTATGTGCATGCTGTTCATCTTGAGTTTGTTTGTAGGTTGAAGAAAGCCTTGTATGGCTTGAAGCAAGCACCCAGAGCATGGTCTGAGAAGATAGGACAGTATCTTGTCACTATTGGCTTACAGATTTCCAAGGCAGATTTCTCACTTTATGTGAGAAAAACAGAGAAAGTTATTATGCTGCTTGTCATTTATGTTGATGATTTGATCATCACAGGTGATAGTGATGAAGATATCCTTCATGTAAAAATGCTATTGAAGCGGAAGTTTGAGATGAAGGATTTGGGAGAGCTACATTATTTCTTGGGCATTGAGGTGATTAGATCCACAAGTGGGATATGGCTCTTGCAGAGGCAGTATGGATTGAACATGCTATCCAAATATGGGATGACAAGCAATAAGCCTATTTCAGTTCCTTTGGAGCAGAATGTGAAGTTGAGCGCAAATGTAGGTGAGCTTCTGGAAGACCCTACTATGTACAAATGCATAGTAGGAAGTTTGATTTATATGACTATTACTAGGTGAGACTTGAGCTATGCTGTTGGGTTGGTAAGTCAGTTTATGCAGGCTCCAAGGAAACTGGATTTGGAAGCAGTTAGATGCATACTAAGGTATGTGAAGTCCACATTGCAGTATGGACTATTTTATGAGATTGGGGTTCAGATACAATTGCATGGATGCTGATTAGGCTGGTAGTATTTCTAATAGATGATCTACCAGTGGATATGTGTTCTCTTTTGGAAGTGCTACAGTCACTTGGAGCAGCAAGAAACAGCCTACAATTGCCTTGTCGAGCACAGAGGCTGAGTACAATGGTGCAGTAGTGGATGCATGTGAGGTAGCTTGGTTGCATAAGCTACTTTATGATATGAATCAGTCTACAGATGCGCCAGTTGTCATTTATTGTGACAACATGAGCAGTATACACTTGGCAAATAACCCAGTCTATCATGCTAGAACAAAGCACATTGAGGTGCATTATCACTATGTGCAGGAGAAGGTTCTAGTAGGTCTTATTGATCTAGTTATCACTATGTGTGGGAGAAGGTTCTAGTAGGTTTTATTGATCTAGTTTATGTCAGCACAGAGGATCAGGTAGCTGACATATTCATGAAGGTATTGGGTGCAGAGAAGCTGTGCAAGTTCAGAGACCTACTTGGTGTGTAGGAATTGGGATTGAGCTCGAGGGGGAGTGTTGATATATCGAGCTCCACTCATGATATGCCAGGGTGACCGTTGTGCATTTATGTCACTGACTTGTTAGCTGCAAATGCGGTTGGTACACCACCCATGAATAATAGCTAGATGATAGCTATCTTTATGTACTCTATTTAGTGGCTCAGTTAGTATGCCACCTTAGTTAGCTAAGTTTGGATTGAGACCCACATATAGGGTTCATCTATTCCTTTTGTACTAAGAGAGAGTTCTTTTTGGCTTTCACAACTAAGAAGAGGAAAACTGTTTTCAGCCTCCACCTTTGGGTGTATTCCCCCATTGTGTATGTGAGAAAGTTGCAAGTGAGACTCCTCACTTCTCTCCCACTCTCTTCACACCATCAGCATCACTATGTGGATCTTTTGTTGGCATCTCCATATCCACATTCCTATCTTCAAAAACATGTTTGCTTCGAGGAGCAACTTGGACCACATACCACCATCTTGGATGCGAACAATTCGGATGAAAGACCACCTATGTTGAAGATACAAATTAGATGCTAGTAACTATATTCATTTATGCTTAAGTATATGCATATATATATATATATATATGAACATCTACCAATATTTTTTTGAAAACAAAGATATTATCTTTTAATCAATTCATTAGAATGTACCTGCTCACAATGCTCTGGAAGAACAAAAGTATCACGTTCATTGGTCCAGTCCAGGGTCTGGTGGAGTCAATGGCAAAGAAACCACTGGTGTCTCTCATGACTGTAGCATTGGGACCATTGTAGACATCAAGAATGAAAATACTAAAACATCTAAAGTCAACTTCATAGATGTCACATATGGTCCCACAGTAATCTAACTGCAAGGAGAGAAGATTGGTATCAGAACCACTTGCTCAGCTATCTCATACAAAGTTAGCCATGAGTCCACAATCATATGTGAGACTCCTTGAATCGATGCATTCCACACAAAAATGCCGTCCATGTGACCATAATGCACTGTACTTTTTGTACTACAAAAGAACATGATTAAAACAATTAGAATGTATTTTGTAGCCATTGTGATCATAAATACACAATAGGTAAAAAAGATATATGTGGTGGCATACAATGTTTGACTACAAGCTCCCACTCTCGATCGATTATGTCCTCTCCATCATCTAACTTCATGAAGAGCTTCTTGTATCCAATCATGGGACATGTGTTTGGTGAGAAGAGCAAGGTTCAGTGGATATGGCACCCTTCACCTATGCATGACTCTAAATCGTGTCCTCTCACTTATTCTTTTTGCTTTGGCCTCTTCACATCTCTCCACCCTTCTTTGCATCTCAGGACTATTCAAGACACAAAACTTATTGAATTTCTCTCTTTTCTCTTTTCTAATCTTTCTTTCAACCCCTTTACCTTGGGGAGCCTCCGCAATGACACGATCATCATCCTTGATGTTCCAAGCATGTGGCATATCGGGATCCATTGATGCAAGAAACTCTGTGATGTATACTAATGACTCTTGCATAATCTATCCCTTCACCATGCTTTCTTTGGGTCTAGCTCTCTACCTTACAAATCGCTTCAAAGTTTTCATAAATCTTTCAAGGAAAAACAACAAACCACCATGAATGGTTCCTGCATGGTAACCTCATCAACTACATGTACAAGCAAGTGCACTTGAGTCATCATAATGCTTGAGGGAAAGTGCTTCTCAAGCAAGCACATAGCCTCAATGGAGTCCACCTTAGCCCTCTCCATGCTCGATTGTGAGATCCACCTATTCCACATGCACCCATAAGATTCAATTAGGTCTACCGATAATTTAAAATTGTATGAAATATAATGAAGGTGATATGATAACAAGCATACCAGACAATGCCAATGATCTTGTAGATAGCTTTTCTAACATGTTCCAATAAGAATCCTCTCACTCTAACTAGGAGGATAAAATACCCAAGCACCAAAGGCATTATAATAACGTATCACAATCATATAAGTTACATGAAAGCATCACAATCTTAGTTCTACTAAGCATTCAAGCTAGCACGTAGAATACTTATAAGACCTTGTGCCAATCATGGGACTTGAGTCTACTAAGCTTATTGTCCTTTGTAAAGTCTTTCCTAAGGCAACGCATGTGTCCTATGGGTGTCCAAAAAAGATGCGATGTCTACCTTCACTCTTGCCTCCTCTACCTTGGAAAGGATCCATGGTGCCTTTGGGAGAACATTTTTAGGAGGATGCTCGTGGGTTCCTGAACCACCCTCTTGAGTTATAGAACCATGCTCTTGGGTTCTATGCACATGCTCTTGGGGCCATAAGTGAGGCATCCTATGTGAAGATAGTGGGAGAGCGGGAAGGAGTCTCACTTGCAGCTTTCTCACATGAACAATTGGGGGAATACACACAAAGGTGGAGGCTGAAAACAGTTTTCCTCTTCTTAGTTGTGAAAGCCAAAAGAACTCTAGTACAAAGAAAATAGAAGAACCCTATATGTGGGTCTCAAACCAAACTCAACTAACTAAGGTGGCATACTAACTGAGCCACAAACTAGAGTAGATAAGGATAGCTGTCATCTAGCTATTATTCGTGGGCGGTGTACCAACCGCATCTCCAGCTAACAAGTCTGTGACATAAATGCACAACAGTCACCCTGGCATATCGCGAGTGGAGCTCGATATCTCAACACTCCCCCTCGAGTCCCAATTCCTGCACACCAAGCAGGTCTCTGAACTTGCGCAGCTTCTCTGCGCCCAATGCTTTCGTGAATATATCAGCTACCTGATCCTCTGTGCTGACATAAACTAGATCAATAAGACCTAGTAAAACCTTCTCCCGCACATAGTGATAATGCACCTCAATGTGCTTTGTTCTGGCATGAAATACTAGGTTCTTTGCCAAATGTATACTACTCATGTTGTCACAATAAATGACAACCGGCCCATCTGTAGACTGATGCATATCATAGAGTAGCTTATGCAACCAAGCTACCTCACATGCAGCCATTGTTGCACCTCTGTGCTCAGCCTCTGTGCTCGACAAGGCAAATGTAGGCTGTTTCTTGCTGCTCCAAGTGACTGCAGCACTCCCAAAAGAGAACACATATCCACTGGTAGATCGCCTATCAGAAATACTACCAGCCCAATCAGCATCAGTGTATCCATGCAACTGTATCTGAACCCCAACCTCATAAAATAGTCCATACTGCAATGTGGACTTCACATACCTGAGTATGCGTCTAGCCGCATCCAAATGCGGTTTCCTTGGAGCCTGCATAAACTGACTTACCAACCCAACAGCATAGCTCAAATCTAGCCTGGTAATAGTCATGTAAATCAAACTTCCTACTATGCGTCTGTACATAGTAGGGTCTTCCAGAAGCTCACCTGCGTCTGCGCTCAGCTTCACATTCTGCTCCAAAGGAACTGAAATAGGCTTACAGCCTGTCATCCCATATTTGGACAGCATGTCCAGTCCATACTGCCTCTGCAAGAGCTGTATCCCACTTGGTGATCTAATCACCTCAATGCCCAAGAAATAACGCAGCTCTCCCAAATCCTTCATCTCAAACTTCTGCCTCAATAGCATTTTCACATGAAGGATATCTTCATCACTATCACCTATGATGATCAAATCATCAACATAAATGACCAGCAGCATAACCCTTTCTCTGTTTTTCTCACATAGAGTGAGAAATTTGCCTTGGAAATCTGAAAGCCAATAGTGACAAGATACTGTCCTATCTTGTCAGACCATGCTCTAGGTGCTTGCTTCAAGCCATACAAGGCTTTCTTCAACCTGCAAACAAACTCAGGATGAGTAGCATGAACATAACCTGTTGGCTGCTCCATAAAGACCTCTTCTTGCAAATCACCATGCAAGAAGGCATTCTTTACATCCATCTGATGTAAAGACCATCCCTTTGATGCATCCATAGCAATGGCTGCTCTTACGGTTGCCATCCTTGCAACCGGGCTGAAAGTTTCTTCATAATCAATGCCATATGTTTGTGCATACCCCTTGACAACTAATCTTGCCTTGTATCTATTCACAGAACCATCTGCATTGTGCTTGATCTTATAAACCCACTTACAGCCAATTGCATTCTTGTCTTTAGGCAAAGGCACCAATTCCCATGTAGCATTTGCATCCAAGGCATCCATTTCTTCATCCATGGCTTTCTCCCATTTTTCATTTCCCATGGCTTGCTCAAAAGAAGTGGGTTCTGGTTCCTGTATCACTTTGACCATATAGGCATAGTGAATGGCTGTAAATCCATCATATTTCAGCCTATCCACAGGATACCTGACCCTGGTAGACCTGTGCAAAATAGGCTCACTTCCAGGTGCTCTCAAAACATCCCTGGTCTTCCTTACTCCAGGTGTAACAATAGAAGGAATACCCAACTCATCATCAATGCTCTATTCTAAGCCACTGGATTCACCATCCACACAAGAGTGACCTGCATTCACATCAAACATGGGCTGATCTACCTTCTCTTTTCCTTTTCGTGATACCTGCGTACCACTCTCTGCATTGCTTTGAGGGGACTCTCCTGATTCTAATCTGCCTGTCCATGGCGAAGTATGTGAACCACTGGTAGAGGACACTCCAGGTCCACTGATATTTTGTGATTGCTGCTGTGCATTCTGTGCAGCATTACCATTTTGTGCATCTACATCAATCATCACATTTACTGGTTTATACCAGCTGCTCATCTCATCAAAAAGAACATCTCTGCTCACTGTGAGCTTACGTGTAGAAGGGTTATAGCATCTATACCCTTTCTGCTAGAGAATAACCAATAAAGACGCACTTCTCAGCTTTTGGATCCAACTTGGACCTCAACTCATCTGGCACATGGACATAGGCAATGCAACCAAAAATCTTCAAATGAGAAATATCTGGTTTCCTACCAGTATACATCTCCTCTGGCGTCATGCCATGTATTGCTGCAGTGGGAGTGCTGTTCATTATATAGACTGCTGTAGCAACTGCTTCAGCCCAATAATAATCTGGTAGATCTTTTTCATTTAGCATAGCCCGAGATACCTCTCCAATATGCCTGTTTTTTCTTTCTGCAATTCCATTTTGCTGTGGGGTATGACGGCATGAATATTGCTGCTTTATACCATGCTCCTGCAAGAACCTTGCAAACTCATTTGAGAGGTAGTCTCCCCCTCCATCTGACCTTAGGCATTTTATTTGCAGGCCTGTTTCTTTTTCAACCATAGCTTTAAAAGCTTTGAAGTGCCCAAACACTTCACTTTTCTTTTTCATAAAATACACCCATAGTTTTCTACTGAAGTCATCAATAAATGTGACAAAATAGTGACAGCCTCTAATAGATGCAGCTTTTGTAGTCCACACATCAGAGTGGATTAATTCCAATGGCTTTTTACTCTCTTGAACATGCCTAGGAAAAGGTTTCCTTACCTGTTTCCCAAATTGACAGGCTTCACAAACCTTGTGCAACTACACCGGTCCCATGTGCAAACATTGCTGCACTCAATTCAGGCATGTCCACATCCAACATAAACATCCTGCCCTTCTTCTTTCCTTTTGCTATCAAGCGACCATTATTTTTCATATCCTCAACAAAGCATCCATGAGGATTAAATCTGACCTGCAAGCCCTGCTCAACCATCTGACCAACAGAAACCAGGTTCTTGGTGATGTTCGGGACATGAAATACATCAGACAAGTATTTCTTTTTCCCATCCTGCATAGACAAAGGAATTTTGCCAATCTGCACAATAGGATGTGCAGTATCATCATTAGTCTCCACAAATCCTGGTTTTTCCATTTTCCTTGCATCTTGCATCCATTTTGCATGACCTATCATGTGGTTTGACGCACTTGAGTCAACATACCACACATCATTTTGTTCTTCTGCACTTGCCACAGAATTGGTCATATGCTGCACCATAAATAGATGCTCATTTATGTCATCACCCTGCCTACTAGAAGATGCATAATTGCCTTGCTGCAATTTTCCTATCATAATGTCATTTTGCTTTTTATAGCAGTCCTTAGCCATATGACCCATTTTGCCACAATAGTAGCATTCAACATTGCTGTTTGCATTTTGGCCTCTCTGCCATCCACCACGGCCTCTTTGGCTCCCCCTGCCTCTAGAGTTACCACGTCCTCCTGCATAGGACTGGTTTTCTTGTGTTTGATGCATATTCTGATTTCTACCACGGCCTGTAGATCGGCCTCCTCTACCTCTGCCTCTACCTCTACCAGCATTTGAGTAGAAGACAGTTTCTTTTGAAGTTCCTGCTAAAGAAGATGCACCCCCATTTCTTTGCTCTTCAGAAATTAGAAGAGCAATCGACTCCTCAAAATCTGGAAATTTTTCACGGACAGCAATGGATGTCCGGAATTGTGCATAATCCTTTCCTAGACCATTCAAGGTCACAGAAACCAAATCGTCATCATCCACTGGTGACCCAATGGAAGCAAGTGCATCTGCAATTTTCTTCACCTTCATGTGGTAGTCATTGATGCTCATGTTTTCTCTCTGCACATTGTGTAGCTCCTGCTTGAGCTGCATTTTCTTGGCTTGCGTATTTGTGCTGTACATTTTTGCCAAAGTATCCCATGCCTCCTTTGGCATACTTGCATCCTGAATATGCACAATCATGGAGTCCGAAATACTGATAGACAGCCAGTACGTAACTTTCCTGGCTCTCTCATGCCATCCTTTGAATGCCTGCATTTTCTGTTGACTGGGAACATTAGGAAGAATAGGTTCTTCTTCACTTCCTGTAATGAACTCCCAATAGCCTTTTCCCATCAAGAAATTCGTCATTCTAAACTTCCATGCCTGGAAGTTGTTCTTGTCAAGCTTTTCAGTGACAATCTGTGAAAGAGAATCAGATGCCATTACAGAACACTGTAAAATATTCTGTCACTGCAAAAAACATAGCTTTTGCCTCACACAGGCAGAACTGCAAAACTGACGAAAGTGGTATTTCACAACACAGTCACTTCCTAGTGACGATTTTGCATCAACAGGAAACAAGCATGAATTTGCAACTCCCAATATCTCTGCACGAAGGCATACGATGCAATTTCTGCGGTAACTTTTCACTGACCCGCAGAACAGTGGTCGCACAGCAAAAACAGGACCTTTTTTTGAGTGCCTGCGAAGAACTTCCGTCTCCAAAACGGGCCCCGAAATGACCTCGAATCAAAAAAATAACGTCACTGAGGGCTTTGCCCATACCCGCAGCATATACTGCACTCTCGCCACACAGCGAAGGGCGTCTCAATCTAAGACAGTGCACTCTTGCACTTCTGGCTGTGCTACCTGTAGAGATTTGCTCCCAAACTCGAAATACGAAAGCAACACTGGTCCTCTTACCAGGACACCATGAACTTGGCTTGCTTTCTTGAGCTCCTTACCACGAACAAGGCTCTGATACCATGTGAAGATAGTGGGAGAGAGGGAAGGAGTCTCACTTGCGGCTTTCTCACATGAACAATTGGGGGAATACACACAAAGGTGGAGGCTGAAAACAGTTTTCCTCTTCTTAGTTGTGAAAGCCAAAAGAACTCTAGTACAAAGAAAATAGAAGAACCCTATATGTGGGTCTCAAACCAAACTCAACTAACTAAGGTGGCATACTAACTGAGCCACAAACTAGAGTAGATAAGGATAGCTGTTATCTAGCTATTATTCGTGGGCGGTGTACCAACCGCATCTCCAGCTAACAAGTCGGTGACATAAATGCACAACAGTCACCCTGGCATATCGCGAGTGGAGCTCAATATCTCAACATCCTACCCATCTCATGGAAGTCTTCTCGAATTCCCATGGTGTCTTTGTCACCAATCAACTGTGCCCAAAGAAGACCCCACATTCTTGAAGATATGCATGGGATCCAAGAGATGATTGATTTGTTACAACTCATCCCAATATGGAATCTTGTGAAAGATCGACAACCCATCCATACCAAGAGGATGCTCCTCACTATTAGCTCCCCAATCTTGAACACAATCACTTGCCTTCCTACGGACCATGTGGTAGATCAAGTTGACCTTCACATGCAGGATGATCAAGTGGAAGGTATTGAGCATGACTTCATAAACCATATTCCTCATATGTTTGGAATGTCGTGCATTCAAACTGGGGCCACAAATAGGACAAGCATGGTACCCTTGTGTTTTAAGTCCTACATATATGCATGCACAAATAGGTCATTAGACATGCATAGATCACACCACAATAAAGCATAAAGGTATCCATATGCATCCACTAAAATGTACTCGTGCACTCACCATATCCTGGATATTCATGCATGGTCCACATCAAAATTCCCCTACCCAGCTTGAGGCTCTAGAAATATCAAAGACATGTATGCCCCTCCATAGGGTCTGTAGCTCCTTGATCAAGGGTGCCATGTACACGTCTATATATTTGTCCTTGTACTTCCCTGGCACAAGTAGGGCAAGCATGAGGTGTCCCTTCTTTATTGTTAGACATGGTGGGATATTGTCATTCACCAAGACTATGGGCCATGTCGACAAAGATGTCGAGCGTAACCCAAAAGGTTTCACACCATCCATTGTGAGCCGAAGATGTAAATTACATGGCTCCCATGCCAAGTCCTACCATATGTTGTCTATGTGCTTCCAAGTAGCATAATATGCAGGGACCCTCAAAGTGTCATTGGGGGACCGGTGTGTAGCATGCTACACAATTAGTTCCACAATGGACTTGCATCTAAACATGTGCTATATTCTGGGGATGATGGGAAAATGTCTCAACACCTTCATTGGAATCATCTCCCCTAGCAAGTCTTGTCTGTAGCACTATGCTCCACACTCTAAACAATTAACCAAATCTCCATACTCATGATGAAACAAAATACAATCACTAGTGCAAGCATGGATGGTTTCATAATCCATCCCAACGATTGTCAACATCTTCTTCGCTTCATCTATGGAATTGGGCATGGTATTTAGGCCAGGCAACATCTTTCGGTGCAACTATTGCAATTTGCATATCCAAGAAACCTTAAGAATGAGATACCAAAATTAAAACAATTAGGAACAAGATACTAAGAACAAGGATCCAAACATGATTTGCACTAACCTCATCAAGGCTGATACACTTGTGTGTGACCAGCCATACTTCGCCTGCAAATTCAAGATCGAGAGACTAAGCTTGTTGTTTTGTCATCCTTGCACCATCATACAAGCATCCTTGACCCATCTCCCATGGTGTCTCCAAAATAAGAATCCATCATGTCTACCATACCCTTGTCCTCCTCTAGAGGATCATCCTGAGGATCATCTAGCTCGAACTGTGGCCGTGGTGCATGTGCTCCCTTGCTACTCTCCTCATCCCATATAATGATGCAAGGGTAGTATGTGCAATACGTAGGCAATATAAATATCCATGAATCATTCAAATATCATTGATTTACCAATGATGCACTAGCATGATAGCCAATATCCTCTTTTGGTGGCACCTCTCCATACATTTGCAAGTGGCTCATGACAATACAGCACTGATGACGAATCCCTCTCCTTCAATGCATGCAAGGACAAGGAAAACTCTCACGAAGCCACTCCACATCCCTGGGAGGTGGCCCCCCATCTGATGAGCTGCCACTACTCATCCTCTCCACCTAAACACATCCAAAACCATCCCCCCCAATCAAGTCAAACACCCGAATACACCAGAAACACCCAAACCCATTAAACCCATCCAAATTCCCTAAACCCCGCAAAACCTAAATCTACTTAAATCAAACACCCTCTAAACCCTCCCAAACCACTTAAAACTGTCCAAATTCCCTAGACCCTAAACACCCCCTACTGAACCCCCTTAAATCCCTCCTAAATCCCCTCAAACACCCTTAAATCCCCTTAAACCCCCATCACCCCCCAACCCTCCCCAAACCCCCCCTAAATTTACTCAAACCTCTTTAACCCCCCCTAAACCCCTTAAACCTATCCAAATTCCCTAAACCCACCCAAACCCTAAACCCACCCAAATTCCCTAAACCCACCCAAACCCTAAATCCCCTTGAACCCTGAATACCCTCGGGTCTAAATCCCCCTTAAATCCCTTAAAACACCCTAAAACCACCCAAAATCTCCCAAGCCTCCCAAGCCCCCCCCAAACCCTAAACCCTAAATCCTTGGACCCTCAATCCCCTGTTTTATCAGTACCAACATCGGTATGGGCATCATTATGTACTGACACCCATACCAATAATGGTACCAATGCCTCTGTTATATATACCGATGCCCATACCCATGGCATTGGAGGGAAAAACCCCGTGTTGTCCGTCCCATGATGCCATTTGTGTTTTTCTTTCTTACGTTCTCCTTCCTTGCTTTCAGCTCGCGATCGTCGACAACCCTTGCCTCCTCATTCCTTGCTCCTCCCTCCCCCTCCCACCTCTCCATCATTTTCTCTCTCCACCTACAAGACTTGCTACAACTCCCTCTCCACCTCAAGGTACAAATATCTCTCATCTACTTCTATTTCAAGTTTTTTTGGTTTCTTTGTCTTTCTTTCTCCCTCTCCTCTAGTTTTCCCTTCCTCTACTTTCCCTTCCTCTAGTATCCCTTCCTTTCTCTAAAGTTTCTCTCCTTCTTTTTCTTTTCTTTCTCTCAATGACAAAAAATCATGAAAGAGAGGCATTTGAAAGCTCTACCTCTTGTTTTCATGCTTTGACTTTCTTTGTAGGCTTCTCTTTGTCTCCTCTCTCCATTCCTTTGGTATGTTGCTTCTCCAAACTCCTCCTTTCACTAACTAGTTTTCTTAAAATGGTATTTTTCCTCTCTTTTATAGGGTAAAAAGTACAAAACACAAAACTTTGAGCGAGATCATCCAATGTCGCGCCTAAGACACGTACTTTCTAGGTAGGAATGTGCCTTTTCATGCATACATTGGCCTACATCTAGCATCTTAAGTGCTAGCTATAATGATGGGCATAGGAACTCCCCTCTCTTTCCTCTCTTATTTCCTTTTCCTCTCTTTCTCTCTTTCTTTCCTTCTTTCTCTCCTCTCTTTTCTTCTCCTTCTCTCTTTTTCTCTCTTTTCCTCTATTTTCCTCTCCTCTCTTTTCCTCTCTTTCTTTCCTTGTTTCCCTCTTTCTTTCCTCTCTTATTTCCCTCTTCTTTCTCTCTTTCTCTTGTACTCTTCTTAAGTTCCTCTCTTTTCCTTTGTTTCTCTCTTTTCCCTATTTCTCTCTTCTCTTTTCCTCTCTTTCTCTCTTTTTTTCTCTCTTTCTCGCCTCTCTTTTCCCCTCCTCCTCTCTTTTCCCCTCCCTTCTTTCTCTCTTTCTCTCCTACTCTTCTTTCTCTCCTCTTTCCCTCCTCTGTTTTCCTCTCTTTTCTCTCCTCTCTTTTTCCTCTCTTTCACCCTTTCTTTCCTTCTCTCTCTCCTCTCTCTTTTCCTCTCTTTCTCTCTTTTTTTCTCTCTTTCTCACCTCTCTTTTCCTCTCTTAATTTCTCTCTCTCCTCCATTTCCCTCTTTTCCTTTCTTTTCCTCTCTTTCTCTTGTTTTTTCTCTCTTTCTTGTCTCTCTTTTCCTCTCTTTTCCTATCTTAATTTCTCTCTCTCCTCCCTTTTCCTCGTTTCCTTTCTTTTCCTCTGTTCCTTTCTTTTCCTCTCTTAACTTCTTTCCTCTCTTTCTCTCTTTTCTTCTCTCTTTCTCTTCTCTCTTTTCCCCTCTATCTCTCCTCTCTTTTCCTCTCCTTCTCTCTTTTCCTCTCTTTCTCTCCTCTTTTTTCCTCTCTTTCTTTCCTCTCTTATTTCCCTCCTCCTCTATGTCTCTTTCTCTCGTACTCTTCTTAACCTCCTCTCTTTTCTGTCAAAGTGCGGATCGTACTAGCCTAGTGCACACAAGATCAGCGGAAGAACTAAGGAGGCTCAAAGCACACTAAATAAGACATGAGAGGGAAATAGCAAACTATATCTCTTGCAATGTGTATTCTCAACAATACATGATAGGCTTCTTATATAGAGAGAGCCCTTTGAATAGTCAACACATGTGTGATCCTCTCATCCACATCTCTCCTTGTGGATATCCTCAATCCACATCTCCACATCATGTAGTCCACATCCTAGGGTGGCTACTTTAATTTGTTCCTTTGCACATACCTTAGCCTCTAATTATGTGCTCATGGCACCATATCTCAACACCTCCCCTTGGTGCCATAATCCTTTGGCTACTGCAAGGTGGTCAGATGTGAGTTACATTCCATCACCTCCCCTTAGTGCATGCATTGCTACTTAAGGTGGTCAAGTGTGGTTTTTACATGTCAATACCTCCCCTGGGTGCTTTCATAGCTACTCTCAGGTGGTCAGGCTTGTTTTACAAACATATGGGCTGAAGGTGGCAAGGTTGTTGCTTCTCAATACATTTTGTCGATGGCATTCACATCTTTACTCGATGTAGCTTGATGCATGATGCTTTGTTCTTTCATGTGCCTTAATGCTTTATGTGTGGATGCCATGTTATGTGCTATGGTCATCTCATACACTTGTGCTTTTGGCTTGCTTATGACAATGATGTGTGCATTCATGCTTTGATTTGTCATTTGTTGCAAAGGTCTTACCAATTGATTTCTTTCAATATTGGCAGTGTCTAATTGCATACAATGATTCTGACTTGACAGACGCGTAGAGCTCGAAAGGACGATCACTTTTCCTTTTTGAAGCATGTCCAAATTCTTTCTGGATTGGAAGTTACGACTTGTCAAAGTTTCTGTGAAGAAGAGGGGGTCTTGATGATGTGGCACAGGGATTCACATGCTGAATTCCATGGTGTGCTTAACAAGAGGCTGTGTGCTTAGAAGGCACTGTGGTGACCTTTCAACCCAAGGTTTACACAAACTTTACCATAGTTCAACTAACCCAAGTAGCTGAACCTAACCATAGCTAATTTGATCACCTTATCTGCCACGTGGCATTTGTAGAGAACCTTAGCAAAGAAATGGAAAACTTTGACATCTACAGACGACGTCGACGGAGATCTTCGTGACAGAGATGCATTGGTGACGGACTGCCGGGGCTGGATGCGTGGACTTGGAGCCGTGGCGGATTCTTGGAGAAGCTGCAGTCGGCTATCGTTGTAGCCATAGTTTGTAGAGGCCGTTGAAGCTCGTGAGGCTCTGGAGACAGCGTTGCAGTTTCGGAAGGTCGCAAGGAGCTCAGAGGCAAAAGACGATAACGTCTACGAGTTCCATAGGAGAAAGAGGGCGGACCTTACACTACCTCCTAAGAAGGAGCTTGGCAACTTGAAGCCTCAAAAGGAGCTGTGAGGTTGCAATCGGCTGAAGTACGTTATCGATGGAGAGCCGTCTGTGGTCGTGGGCGCTGCGATTTTGTTGAAGGAGGTGCAGTAGAGGTTGGAGTCACCTTAGGAGCTCGTCGTACCTTTGTTATTGGTATTTTGTCTTGCATGTCGCTGCTTCCAGAACTTGGGAGGACTGCGTTGTAGCTGAGGACTGTAGAGCCGAGTCACAGGTTGAAGGTAGTCGTTTGATGTCGATGGGGATCAAGCTCCAATGCTCATAATTTCTTGTAATTGACAAGGATGCCTTCTACAGTTGTAGTTTTCTCGGTGCGCAGGACACTTTGACGACAAAGGCAGTCACTACTTCGAGAACTGCTATGTTGCTGCTAACCATGGAGTAGTTGTAAATGAAGATGCCAGACGTTTGGCTTTGTTTGGAGCATACTGTGGCTAGAGGAGTTGAGCGCTGAGTCATGCAGGCTATCGTTGGAGGAGTCCGTGATGCAAGAGCCTGTCATATGAATAGTTCGAGCTGTTGGCTACGTAGGAGAGCGAGAGCCAGCTGTGGATCCTAGACTCTGTTATGAGTGCAGGCTGTGGGAAGCCTGGCTCAGCGTCAAATGTTGACAGCCCATTTCCAGGTAGCCTTTTAAAGCGGGGCATTTCCGTGGAGCATCGCAGTTGGAAGCTTGCTGATTGGAGAGGTCTCGCATCATTAGCCGAGAGTTTTCTGCAGAGATAGACTTATTGGAGGCGACGTAGAAGACGTTGGGCCATTCGGAGATGTAGTTGTAGGAGCCACTAAGCTTGGTGGTTGGCTGGAAGCGTTGATGTTGTAGAAGGCTCGTAGACGGCCGTGGGCTTATAGATGATCTACGTGAGATTTGTAAGCTAGAGCTGCAGTTACACGTGGGTCGCCTTGCCTTTGAGTTGCATGCTGCCTCTTCTACCTCTAGGAAGAAGAATGGGCGAAAACGGAAATCTCTAATGAATGGAAATGCACGACAGAGATTTCTCTTGGACTCTCAATCTAAACTATTCTAGGCTTAGCTAACCTGCTCTGATACCATGTCAAAGTGCGGATCGTACTAGCCTAGTGCACACAAGATCAGCGGAAGAACTAAGGAGGCTCAAAGCACACTAAATAAGACATGAGAGGGAAATAGCAAACTATATCTCTTGCAATGTGTATTCTCAACAATACATGATAGGCTTCTTATATAGAGAGAGCCCTTTGAATAGTCAACACATGTGTGATCCTCTCATCCACATCTCTCCTTGTGGATATCCTCAATCCACATCTCCACATCATGTAGTCCACATCCTAGGGTGGCTACTTTAATTTGTTCCTTTGCACATACCTTAGCCTCTAATTATGTGCTCATGGCACCATATCTCAACATTTTCCTCTTTTTCTCTCTTTTCCCTCTTTTCCTCTCTTTCTCTCTTTTCCTCTCTCTCTCTCTCTCTCTTTTCCCTCTTTCTCTCCTCTCTTTGTCCTCTTTCCCCTCCTTCTTTAGGTTTGTAATGCATTTTACATGCTCGTAATTGTTGGTTGTTTCCCACTAGATTATTGGAATGGCCAAATCCCCTATAGTCTTCCCTAAACCCAAACCCTCTCGCTCATGTTGCCACCATATGGCATTGGGATACCCTACTATCCCATTTCATAGAGAAAATTAAGTTTGTGTTTGTGTTTGTCCAATCTTATTAAATTAGACATGTCAGCATGTCACACATTTGGAGAGCGAACTAATGGTGGTCATGGGACTCCTCGTAGGAAGAGAGCTCAATTACTGCTCTCTCTACACGACTTTGATTCCACTCAACTAACTCCTCAGGGACCAACCCCTTGGGGGATTCCTTTACTAGCATCCCATGGTGTTGTCAAGAGTCCTAATGAGTTTGTCGTAGCCATGAGTGATGTGGAGGTAGAGAGATTCTTTTCTCTTCTATCCTAGAGGACCTCCACTTTCCCTCTCCTACACCCATTGGGGGTAGATCAAGACATCGATGGCTTTATCTACTTGAGAGCCATCCCCTCTTGTCAATTCCAAGGGATCTTCACCTAGGGATCACCGTCGTAGGTTCAAAAAGAGTAGTAAGGGTCGAGGCTACTATGGTGGCATGGGAGATGTAGACGAGTCTGCACACTCCTAGTGCTCCAGGTCTCCCCTATTCATGAGACTTACCCTCCCCTCTCACAGACCATAGCACCTCGCACACCTCTTGCTCCCCTACTCCTTGCTCCTTAAGCCCTCGCTCTACCTCCGCTACTCCCACTCCAAGCTCTAGCTTTGCTACTCCATCCACCATGAATCCTTTGGATTTTGTGTTGCTCGAGGACCTATCCTACTGAGTGAACAGCATTGGGAAAGTTATAGAGGATGATGTCAGAAAGCAAGTCATAAGATACATGAAGAGGTTGATGAGCACCCACTTCCCCAAGGGTATATTCAAACCTTGGAATCAACAGGATAGTAGAGCCAAGGAGGCCATCATAGAGGCCCTCATGAGACAATTTGCCAACCCTAGAAAGTACCAGTTTGACCAAAATGCCATGCTTATGTGCATGGGGAGCTCCTAAAGTCTCATAGATACAACTTAAGGAGGGTTGTTAAGTTAGGTAAGCCCAAGCTATGGTGGGAAGACCTGAAAGATTAGAAGAAAGAGAAGGACTACAAGGAGAATCCAGATGCATTTGCTACTCAATGGAGGGGAGCGAGGATACACCTAGAGACCATAGGTCCTTTTTACCTTAGGAGTGATGGTAGACTAGCTAATAAGACATGGGTGGTAAGTATATAATATTTATCTTCTATGGAATATCTAATATGTTTAGTCATTCAAATGTTTTGTCATTCATATCTAACTTCTTGAATTTGGATCCACAAGAATTTGTGATTAGTAGGCCTCTAACTGACGAGGAGTACAAAAGGGCGTTCAAGATTGGATCCCACACTTGGTTTTAGGGGATGGAGGATGAAGGATATGGCATCAATTGGCACAAGGTGGTAGTGCATCGTCATGTGAGTATACCTTAATCCTCATCGTTATCATTTGAGTATCACCGTTGTCTTACAATCAATGCTCTTAGTTTTACTAACTTGTTTCATTCTTAAGGAGGCATGTTCGACCCATCCAGAGATTCAGTCATTTTACAATTTGGCACTTTTGTAATTTTATGGCACATTACTTTGGCATATTTACCATTCTCAACTTTGGCACTACTTTTGCCACTTTGTAGACCTTTTGTAAAATTGTAACATGATTTTGTACACATCTTTTTTAATATTTAATCATGATTCTAATGAAAAGGAAAATTGTGGGGTAGACAATTTTTTTTTTAATTCTATAAAAACATCACTATATACTGACACTAAAGTGTCAGTATATACTAACGATGATACCAATGCCCATACGATACTGATTGCTATATACTGACACTATAGTGTCAGTATATACTAACGATGATACCAATGCCCATACGATATTGATTGCTATAACTTACCGACACCCATATCAGCACCCACCCCAACACTTTCTTTGCGACGTATACACTGATGAACATTCTGACACTTTTCCCTTGGTTTTTAAAAAAATCTTTGTATTTAGCATCAGCATCAATGTCAAAAATCAGCCCGTGTCTTGTAGTGGAAAGACCCACAATCGAGACATTAACATAATACTTATGTGAGAGTTTACATAAAGAAATCTGAAGTGCAGTGAGCTTATTGGAAATCCATGGCCAAAATGGTTTCAATGACTTGGTAGATGTTGCAAAAAGACAAAAAAAGAAGGCGCGGATTGTTCATAAGTAGATCTAAGGAGGATACTCTAATAGTGGGTCAAAATTAGATATGAATGAATGTGGTAGTGACACAAAATCAAATAGTGAAGAATCTATCACATTGATTCATAGGATGAAAGAAAAGAAGAAAACACAAGGAGCAAAAATTAACCAAGAAAGAGTCAAAAAAATCTAAAAAGGACAAGAAGAAAACAAAGAATAAGACCAGTGAAATGGAGAAATTACTGGAAGAGAAATTGAGAGGTTTGGGATCAACCATATGAACTAGTCATGGGCCATATCCATTCTCCTATTAGCCTTTTTGTGACCTCGGGGACCATCTGTAAAATAGTTGCAAAATTTTCACCTTTTCTTTCTTCACGGCTCTCAAAAGTCCTTCTGAATTTTTTTCCAATTGAATACTTTTAACATCCACATGAAAGTATGGGACTTAATTTGTATCCATCACGGCATCCACATGTATAGAGATAGGAAGAGGAGGAGAAGAGAAAAGATAGAGAGAGGGTGAGGAGAGAGGTGCTTGCTACCGCAGCAGCGACATTGAAGTGTAGAGAGAGAAGAAAAGGAGGAGAGAGAGAGAGGAAGAGAGAGAGAGAGAGAGAGAGAGAGAGTAGTGCTGGCTACTGTGGCAACCAAGATTAGATAGATAAGAAGAGAAGGAAGAGAGAGAGAGAAAGAGAGAGAGAGAGAGGGAGAGAGAGAGAGAGAGAGAGAGAGAGAGAGAGAGAGAGAGAGAGAGAGAGAGAGAGAGGAGGGGAGAGATGTACATAAAGATAGAGGGATAGGAGAGAGGCTCATGATGTGCCACTCAAGAGTAGGCAAAGATGAAAAGAAGGAAGAGAGAGAGAGAGAGAGAGAGAGAGAGAGAGAGAGAGAGAGAGAGAGAGAGAGAGAGAGAAGACGAGGAATGGGACCAAAGCATTGAAGGAAGGGACAAAAAGAAAGACAAAAGTAAGGAGAGAGGATGGGACAAAAGAGTCTTAATTGTAAGTGAAGTAAGGAAGGAAGAAATATGGAAAGTTGAAACCTACTAACCTAAGGATGGAAGGGGATAGAAAAGAAGAAGAGTGGGGAGGGAAGCATAGTACTAACTTAAGGATGGAAGGAGAGAGAAAAGAGGAAGGAAGAGGGGAAGGTGATGAAAGAGAACCCTCTCTTAAGTTGTGAGTCATCCTTCACCTTTGGGAATAAAACCCATAAGATAGGCCGAAGGGAAGAGAAAGGAAATGTGGAGAAAGTAAAGTCCACCTAGATCAAAGATTGGTCGATCAAAAGATGACTGAGTCAAGAATTGTGTATAAGGCTGCGTGCTGAACATGTCAAAGCTAAATATGTCATGAGTCATCGTGGACTATGCAACTGCTCTTTAAAAGAGGCATTCAAATATGAGGCTAGTTGATGTAGCTATGAAGAAAGAATCCGATAGGTAGTGAAAATCAAGAGTGTCACTAACCCAAAAGTATTGATATCAATGGCGGAGGTACACTACGATAGAGATATAATCTCTGTCAAATGATGCAGAATCAAAGAAGACCACATAGTCAGTGTGGACAAAGTGATTCAAGGGCTACAAATCTGGGGTTGAAGGTGCAAGTGTGATACACTAGCCTACTAATGTAGAGTACAAGGTATAAAAACCTGTCGAACCTATATGCTCAACTATCATGAGCTTAAGGTTGTCTACTATGTGAATGGCTAAACATCAAATAGCATGGGATGTAGCATCATAGGCTCGTCAAGAAGAAGCTAACAATATAAAGGCTTAGAATCGTGAAATATCACTAAACATGCATAAGATGTCCTCAAGACATATGAGGTGCCGAATGCTGATGTAGGTATTGATCTAAAGTACTGGATCCAACCACTAATCTGTACCAAGTATGGACTATATATGATAGCCATAAGTGCATGATGAAACAATGAGTCTCCTAGGTTGCACTATGGCTAAACTTGATGATGTCCACTACACTAGAGTAGGACCACACTGATGCACAAATATCCTCATGCTGAGAAATGATCTATTGATCGAAAGTGGTGATAGTTGGATCGAAGCATGATGCAATGCAGTTGCTAGCATGACTGAGCCGATGTTGAAATGTCCTATAGAGTGATATGCTTATCTACGCTACTAATGGAAATTGTGTCCAAGGTATGCTCTATGTTAGAGGTGAAAGCATCAGTGATGGATGTTGGAATGGAATCACATGACTGTGACATATATCTTTGCATGTGGTTGGAGATGTGATTGCCTCATATTGAGGACTTACTATGTTGAATAATTGTACGATCATAACTAAAATCCTACTCTATATCTACATCCGATGAGACAGTAGATGGAGTTGAATCCATGCATGAATGTGATGGTTCCACATCACTAGAATTACTCTACGTTGATGTAGATGGGACTGCCTCGTGCTGAGGGCTTACCATCAAGTATGCTTATTGTGTGGGCTGATCCATGCTAACATGTGGTACATCTATGTCCAATCTCTCAAGACCAATGAGGCTCGAGTCTGCATCATAAACTGGTACATATTCTGTGGTAATAAATGGTCAAAGTAGGTTCTTTTTTGACTCACGAATATCATCTGGAGTCATGACTTCTATTTCATCAACTATATGATGTGGATAACTCCATTCTAGCGGCAGCCTAGTGCTTTATGCAAGAGGCTTACCCAAGTACCGGAGAGAGTATCTACCCATGAGAACATTGTGTGAGAGCTGCCACTAGGGGATTTTGCTAAACAGTCAACTGTGAACCAATTCATGTGATGGGACAACAACTGTGTGCCAAGGATCAAGTCTACAATGAAATGATGACAACTGTGTGTCAGGAGTAGCTAAGAGGCTGTACAAGGTTGATGAATGTGTGCAAGAACTAATGTTGATGAAGATCTACGGCTGTGCTAATCTACTACTAGGCTACACATCGAAGCATAAAATGAAGCAAAATGAATTTTAGTTCATTCATTTTATGTGTTGGGTACATTGCAATGGATAGGATGTGGTTCTAATGATGAGGATTGGATGATGTTGACCTATGGATAATGCAAAATGCAAATATGAGGTGTAGAGCATGATCTAGCAACCATTTATGATTTTTGGATCACCTCCAAATTCCACTAGATCACAAGTTATGGCTCATAGAAGAATAGCCAAACTTTGATCCCAAGAAAGGATGCTGTGGATTGAGGATGATGTTGCAGTATGACATGGCATTGGTGGTCACATGCTATTTACAAAGCTATGCTTATGTGGCCTTGTGTAATGACATGTCATGCTGAGGCGGCATGTTAACTATGCTTTTGACATGGCACTACCACATGTTATGATGACATGGTAGGTTGATGATGTGGCACTATTGAGGTGTCACATGATACATGTCATGGCATGCTGGATGTAGAAGAGGGGACCCGAATCCAATGGAAGGCCATTTGAAGGAGAAATTACTTGTAGGTCATTGAAGTGTGATGCCTATTGAGGTCACTTGTGGAAGCTTTTGTTTAGCTGTTGGAGCTCAGAGCTAAAGCCTACTTTAGGCTTGCTTCTTTGTTGGCATGGGAGTAGCTTGAGGAGGTTGAACTCTCCCTTTAACCTTTCAAAACACTAATGTCCTGTCACCTTGACTAAAATGAAGTTTGAGAATTGAGAAATACCTCAAAGACAATGAATCACTCAAGGAATGAGCAACAACACCTAGAACCCACCTAGAAGAGGATATCTTGAGCTACATGTAACAGAATCAGAAGCTTTTTGATCTGAAACAAAGATGGAGAAGACATGAGCTAAGAGGTGATAAAGGTGACTCAAATAGAGGGATTGTGCCTTGATTGAAGCAAGGTCTTAATGCCTTGATGGAATAAAGGGTTTGACTCTCTCTCATGAAAGCTCTCTCAATGGAGGATGCCTCAAGAAGGAGGTCTTGACACTCTTGAAGGGAGTGGGAGCACCATAGGCTCTGATACCATGATGAAGTGGGGAGAGAGAGAGAGAGAGAGAGAGAGAATGAGATGCGGTGGAAAACAAGAAAATGTGCAGGCCCAATGATGCAAACAGTGTCAGATGGGCATAATACTTTGAATAAGACTTAATGAGACCAATATTATGGCATGTGAAAAACATCCTACCCATCCACAAAGGCATGTGCAATAGGAGAAGGCTGATGGATAATTTTTTATACTCAAATATGAGACGTGGTGGAAAACAAGAAAATGTGCATGCCCAACAATGAAAACGGTAGCTAATGGACATGAAATTTTGCACGGTCCTTGAAGTGAATAAGCTTAAAGATTTTTCAAAGCAATATACCCATCCGAAAAAGGCATATGGGATAGAAGCATGCCAATGCATATTTTTTGATACTCATGTATGAGACGAGGTGGAAAACAAGAAAATATGCATGCTCAATGATGCAAATGGTATTGAATGGGCATGATACTTTGCAATAATTTTAAATTAAACAATATTAAGGTGCGTTCAAAGTATTGTACCCATTCTAAAATGCACATGCAATAGGAGCACACCGATGCATATTTTTTGAAACATAGGTAGGAGACGTGGTGGGTAAGCAAGAAAATATGTATGCCTAATGATTCAAATTGTTCTAAGGGGCATGATAGATTGCCATGAACTTAAATTTAATAGTATTAAGGCTTGTGGAAAGTATCATACACATCAAACAAAGGCACATGTGATGGGAGCACGCCGAGCATATTTTTGAATACTTATGTATGGGACGAGGTATTGTGATCATAAATACCCAAATTAAGTAGAAAGGTTAAAAAATTAATGTGGCATACATCCAACTGCAAGTTACATCCTCTCCATCATCTTTGGCTTCACAAAGAGATTCTTGTAGCCAATCATGGAACATGTGTCTGGGGAGAAGAGAAAGTTTCAGTGGATATGGCACCCTCCTCCTATGCATGACTCTAAATCTCGTCCTCTCATTTATTCATTTTGCTTTGGCCTCTTCATATCTCTCCAACCATCTTTGCATCTCAGGACTATTGAGGACACAAAACTTATTGAATTTCTTTCTTTCCTCTTCGCTCATCTTTTTTTCCACCCCTTTACCCTAGGGAACCTCTGCAATGACACAATCATTGTCCTTGATGATACAAGCATGTGACATATCGAGATCCATGGATGCAAGAAACTCTGTGATGTATACTAATGCCTCTTGCACAAACCATTCCTCTGCCATGCTTGCTTCAGGTTTAGCTCTTTGCCTTACAAATCCCTTCAAGGTTTTCATAATCCATTCAAAGAAAAGCATCCAATGACTATGAATGGTTACTACAATGGCAACCTCATCAAATACGTGTACAAGTAAGTGCACCTAACTCGTCATAATGATTGAGGTAAAGTGCTTTTCAAGCAATAGCATAGCTTCAATGGAGTCCACCTTAGCCCTCTCAATGCTCAATACAGAGATCTCTTTGTGAGATCCACCTATTCCACATGCACTTGTAAGATTCAATATTTTATACCCATCATTTAAAATTGTATGAAATATAATGAAGGTTTTATGATAGTAAGCATACTTGACAAGGCCATTGATCTTGTAAATAGTTGTTCTAACATCTTGTGATAAGCATCCTCTCACTATAATTGGGAGAATAAACTACCCAAGCAACAAAAAGTTTATAAAAATGTGTCATAATCATATAAGTTACATGAAAGCATCACAATCTTATTTCTACTCTTCTTTCAACCTAACATGTAGTATATATTACGAGACCTCAAACATAGAGGGCTTCTTCTACAATTACCTACCAACCACGTGCTCAGCACTTGCCACTTGGCCTCGAGCTTTGGTGCCACATGTCCCACAAGGGATCATCTCTTTATAGCCCTCTCTAGGACTCCTTATGCACCACCTCATAAATGGCTAGGCCTAGGCATGACCCTAGACCCAAGCCCTTTAGGCCCTATTAATGCAAGTCAAGCCAGAGCTCTGGCTTCCCGCCTTATATTGTGGTCACATGGTTTTATAGTTGACGTAACATTCGCTTCCCCTTAAGAGATGTGTACATCCTCGAAAAAAAAAAAGGGAAACCTCCTCTAGAGACTGCATACCCTTTTCCATGTTGAACTCTCTTCAGATCTATCTTTCCACTTAACCAAACATTCTTGCCATATAGTATGTCGTGTTCGTTTTCTTGTTTATCTAGAATTATTTCTGGTTCGTGTGGTAAGGATGCAGGTTCAATGAGTTCAACTAGGACTTCATCTCCAATGAGATTATTATCATTTCCTAATTTTCCTTTTAGCCTACTGACATGAAAAAATGGATGTATACTACATCCCTTAGGTAAGGCTAATTTGTAAGCGAGTTCTCCAATCCTCTTAAGTATTGTGAATGGTCCACAATACCTAGGAGACAACTTTGGACATTTACTTGTCTTTAGTGATTCTGAAGATTCAGGTACCTTAAGGTAGACTTTCTCATTTACTTCAAACTCCAACCTTCTATGGTGGGGGTTTGCATAACTTCATGCTCTATCTTGAGCTCCTCTCATGTTATCTTTAGCTAACTTAAGCATTTGATTCATATCTTCAAGAAAAGTCTTTGGCTACTTGAACCTTCTCTTTTTCGAGTCCCACTACCATTGGGGCTCGATTGAAATCCATATATCATCATGAATGGACTAAAACCTGTAGTTGAATTTTTGGCATTGTTCTATGTAAATTCTAATATGGGCAGATACTATTCCCAATTAGTTTGCCATCTACTTACATATTCTCAAAGCATATCCTCAATGATCTGATTGATCCTTTCAATTTGACCATCACTTTGTGGATGATCTGCGGTGCTCATATTCAATGAAGTTTCTAAATTCTTAAACACAACCCTCCAAAAATGGCTATTAAATTTGCTATCCCGATCACTAACAATACCAAATGGTAGCCCATATAGTCTATAGATATGCTCCACAAACAGCCTGTCTAATTTTGGAGTTTTAACATCTTCATTAATAGGAATAAAATGAGCCATCTTGGTCAACTGATCCACAATTACCCACACAGAGTTCTGCCCCCTCTCTGTCTTAGGTAATCCCACAATAAAATCCATGAAGATGCTTTCCCATCTACCAGATGGAATCTCCAATGGGTGTAGGAGACCTCCTACCTTAAGGCATTCAACCTTATTAACTTGGCATTTTTGGCACTTCAATACATAATCTTGGATGTCCTTACCTATTCTAGGCCAAAATAATTGTCTTTTCAGAAGAACAGATGTCTTTTGAATTCTCGGGTGTCCAACACTCGGACTATCATGACATTCAAAAAGAATTTGGTGCCTAATGTCATTATTATCTAGGACACATACTCTACCCTTGTAGAGCAGGTAGCCATCTTCAATAGTATATTTTTTCCACTTGAGTCCTTTATCACCAACCTGTGGTGTGTCGCCATTTCCATGCAACTCCTCAATGAAAGCCTCTCGATTAGTTGGATCCCTATTTCTAATTTCTTTCCATATTTTAGAGAAGTGAGGATCAAACTCACATTTCCCCTTTAAGAACTCTAGGAAATCATTGTGAAATTGAGTAAAACTCAATTCATTAACAATTGGCATTTGGCTAAGAGAGTATGCTATACCACATTGAACTTCCCTTTCCTATATGTCAATTGTATATCAAAATCTTGCATTAACTCAGTCGATCTAGCTTTTCTACCTTTAAGCTCTGGTTGTGGTTGATTACAAATCCATTTAATGCTCTCTTAATCAAAGATGAGCTCAAATTTTGCCCCATTTAAGTAGTGCCTCCACTTTTTAAAAGCATAAACTATAGCATATAGTTCCTTCTCATATGCCGAGTAATTATATTGGGCACAATCTAACTTTTTTCTTTCAAAAGCCACTGGTCGACCCTTTTGTAAAAGTACCACCCCAATAGCAAAATCATTGGCATCTGTCTCAACCACAAATGGTTCATTGGGATCCACTACTTTTAAGAGAGGAGCTGCTGCTATAGCTACTTTTAATCTTTCAAAACTTCTCTTTTGAAGTTCATCCCATATGAACGTGCTTCCCTTCCCCTTAAGCTGGTCTGTCATCGGAACAAAAATCTTAGTCTAATCTTGGATGAATCTCCTATAGAATCTTGAAAAACCTAAGAATATATGTAATTCTTCTAGATTTGTAGGATGTGGCCATTCCAATATGGGCCTTACTTTGTGAGGGTCCATACGAACCTCTTCTTGGGATATTATATGTCCCAAATATTTCACTTCTTTTGCAAAGAATTCACATTTACATAAAAACAAGTAATTTTTTAGAGATTTTTAAATTAAAATTATACAATAAACATGACATAGATAAGTTGCACCAAACAATAAGATTCAGCAGTTGTAAACTCTCTTAATATTTATATTGGTGTTAACAAACACCTTCAAAAGTTATAGTGTAAAGCAAAGTCTCACAATATTTATAATGGCATTAATAAATACCAAAAGTTACAATAAGCCTCTCACTGGAAGGCATTAATATTTGCTATTGATATCCTAGGTTCAACCCATTTAAGGGCTAAGACCATATCATCATGATCAATGTCGTTAAAACTACAGAAGAGAAGTAAGACATTATAAATTTTCTCCTGTATAGCACTTTCTTGATTCCATATGGCTTGCATTTCTTGGGGTGGAAATCTCCCATAATGAGCCACACGCGAAGTAACCTCACTTAGATAGTCTATTAGAGCTCTCTTATATAAAAGTAATCGATCTATTTCGCTAGTAGACCTACTTATTTTTCCTCTCTCCTCCTTCTCTAGGCACTTCTAAGCAACAAACTCCTCCTTTTTGTCCTGGGTTAATGGAGCTCACTATCTCTTTCTCTGCTCGCTGTTTGCCTCATTCTTGGTAATCTAATCTTTGTTGATGCTAATGGCTTCCTCCACAAAATTGATGACTTTAAAAAGATCCATGAAGCTTTAAGCTATGGGAATATGGACCACAGGAACAAGAGAGTGTGAGGAGCAAGGCGAGATGAAAGAAGAGTTTGAGAGTAAGGCTATGAGATGAGTGCAAGAATAATAATGGGAGTAGACTCGAGTTCCAGAGTAAGGCTACAGGAAATATGGAAGGAGTAAGCATGAGGAGAGGAGGAAAGTAATGAGAGCAAAGTGGAAGAAGTGTTTGGCTGTAAGGTTGTGGGCAAGATGGAAGGAGTAAGCTTGAGGAGATGAGGAAGGTAACGAGAGCAAAGTGGAAGAAGTGTTTTGTTGTAAGGTTGCAGTCAAGATGGAAGGAGTAAGCTTGAGGAGGGGAGGAAGGTAACGAAAGCAAAGTGGAAGAAGTATTTGGTTGTAATGCTACGAGCAAGATGGAAGGAGTAATCTTGAGGAGAGGAGGAAGGTAATGAGAGCAAAGTGGAAGAAGTGTTTTGTTATAAGGCTGTGGGAAAGATGGAAGGATTATGCTTGAGGAAAGGAGGAAGGTAATGAGAGCAAAGTGGAAGAAGTGTTTGGTTGTAAAAAGAGATGTAGAAGTGAATGACTAGAGAGGGATTTAAAGAATTGCAAACTCATAATGTGAGATGAAAGATTTAGAATGAAGAATTGGGAGAGGCTAAGATGTCACTAAGATGATGGTTGGAGATGTTGCTAAGTTAGACTTGCAGATGCAAGACCGTAATGCGAGACATGTGAGACAATAGATTTTGAGTACATTGAAATCTATAAAATAAAGTGATAGAACACAAGAATGATATAATTATTAGATTCTCACCATGAGATATTTATTGTATATAATAAGTTAGACTTATAGATGCAAGACCGTAATGCGAGACATGTGAGACAATAGATTTTGAGTACATTAAAATCTATAAAATAAAGTGATGGAACACAAGAATGATATAGTTATTAGATTGTCATCATAAGATATTTATTGTATATAATAAGTTAGACTTCAAATAAAGTGAAACCAATTAAATAAATTTAGAGAGGTGAGATGTTGATTGAGTGAAGTAAAAGATGCAAGACCATAATGTGAGAGACATATGAGAGGATAGATTTTGAATACATTAAAATTTATGAAATAAAGTGATTGAAGACAAGATTAATATAATTATCACACTCCCTTCTTTTGTCCAACATCCTAGTCCTTCTACAAGCACTTTCTTCTTTCACCACTCTTAATTTATCATCTCCCCACCCATGTATGTCCTTGGCATCGTGAGAGACGTGGAGTTTGGAATCGACAATCTCAAAGAATGGATTGTTGATGAAGGAGCAAGGAGAGATGCAAGAATTTGACAAGGTTCTCCACTGACATGAATGGAGAGAGAGGAATTCCATGCATAAGGGTGGGCAGAGAGGGAGGAGACTCCGAAGATAGTAGAGAGTGAAAGACTTTTACATTGTATTATAAAAGCACGACAAGAGATCTTCGACTTCTTAAGCAACCTACGATATCATAGCACTCAGTATGGCTGGTAATTATGTTGAGGATACTGACATGGAGTCCATGGAAGATTGGGTTGTTGAGAACATAAGAGATACTAATGTTGAGATCTTCTAGTGTGGTATCAGCTTGTGTGGCCTATAATAGTCATTAATCTTATTTTGTATTCTTTGCAACAAGCTTGGTAGGGCTAAGCAGATCATATTAGAATTGCTAATACAATTTATTTTTTTAAAGAAAATTCTCATGTAGTGTGGCTCTTATGACTCTATAATGTTATAAACTTTGACCCTATACCATGATTTGAGTAATCTTATTATTTTGAGTCACAAATTCTCATCAAGTGTATCCATGATAAATGTCCCTAATGTATCCATGAGAGAATGCCCCTTATGTATTCACATATAATCAAATAATAATACAAATGGAATAAATATCCTAATGTATTGTAACATTTAACATAAGTAAAAAACACACCATCATTAGTCAACACAAACAAGGTAAAAATATTTAAGGACTCATGTTTCTTAGGTCATCTGCATGCTTTACAATGGAATAGAATCTAATGAATCCTCTTGACGTTGTGATGCTCTAAGATGCTTGCTTTCACCACCATTAAAGCATGTACAACATACGTTGTTTAGCCCCATATATATCTTGGATCCTCATTTATCATTGTCTCATTCAAGCAAAGATTTAGGTTCTTCATTGACATCATTTTTGCTTCTCATTCTAAGTCCATTTCAAGACCCTCTGCATCCTCTTCATGTTCTTCCTCTTCTCTTCTTTGCCCTTTCTTTGTAAATGAACAACCTCTTTTTTGAGTACTTGTAACTATCATAGGACTTGGAACTATAGCTCATAAAGTACTCGCCTTTTGCATTTGACATCGGGGTTTATTTTTTAGGGGCTCTATCTGAACCACTCTAAATCACACTACTTCTTCTTCTATTTCTTCCACTTTAAGTATACTCAAGGTCTGCACTTGTTTTATTATCCCATCAACTTCATGCATTACACCATCTAAGTGAGTAATACCATGAAAAAGAGATGCATGTGCCTATCCCATCTCATCTAATTCATGTCATGTCTCAGCCAATTCAATTCTTGTCTCAGATGTAGATCCCTTAAGCATCCACATGTACAAGACCCTCATCCAATGCTACATGTTTTGTATCATCCACTCTAGTTTCTCTCTCATTTGTATTATCGTAAACCAGGTCTACATGGCATCTCTCATCCCTTCCTTTCTCATGTGTGGATTCTTGCACCTTAGGTGTCTCATGTGTTGATCCTTGTACTTTAGGTCCCTCGAATGAAGTTGAACCTTGTTCTATGACACCTTGAAAGTATTCAAGGATTATCTTTGACTGCATTTTTCTTGCTTCCTCAAGGGGAAATTCCTCCCACACATGTTGGAGGATCTCCAATTTAGGAAATCTAGGTGCTTTTGGAGGTGGCATAACAAAGTGCATTGCATCTTTCTTTGAAAGAAGAAACAATCTTTTGCTCATTCTTGACTTTGTGTAAATCATCATTGTATTGATGTCTTTTTTAATTTTTATTCCTAGTAAGATGCCCCCTTGAATCAAATTGCTCTTTGAGAAAGATAAATTCGATGCCTGCTCATCTTTCTCCAACTCTCTCTTTGGCATCACTAGAGTGAGATTTCCTTTGCTCAGTACCAATAACCATGCTTTCTTTGTGGTGTCAACAATGGTCCAGCTTGTGAAGTCCTTGGGGGCATAAACTCTTCCACTATACTTCAATGTCATACCATTGACAAATGTTGTAGCCTCAAGATCCATCCTACATTAAATCATAATAAAAAATTAGGTACAAATAATATAATACTTTTGCATAAAAACTACAATTACTTTGATAAATCAAAAGTACAGAGTCCCATTGATACACCTCAAGTTTTCATTCTCCCCAATGGTATAAATGTCAATTTCATGCTTTGGGAATAGCCTAAAAGGCTTTATATGGCTTAGGTACATGCATAAATGTGAAAAAAATAATAAGGATTTACAATGAACTCGTGGATAGTGTAAACTAAAATAAAGTACAATTGGATACAAATCTGAAGTCTGTCTGATACAAGTGCAATATGCTCTGCCAACTCCCACAGCTAGTACAAATATAATCTACTTTGTCCACTCCCACAACTGATAAAACTGTCATCTGTTCTGTCCACTAATACAACTTCCAATTATCTTGAACGTTTTAAAACCTTGATCGTGTTAGAGCTATATATAGCTTGCCCTAACTCAATCTAGTCCTCAACTATATATATGCCTATGATCTATGAATAGAATCACTTCCTTGGGAGCAACTCTTGTGTCCATCTCTCTCCTCTTTCTCTTCCTCTTAACATGGTATCAGAGCCTGGCTATGCTCTAGCATGCCTGTGAAGAGAAAGTGACATGTTTTTCATCAGTCTGGCAACACAATCATTCACAACACGTTCTTTCTTATCATTTTGACTACTTGATCTACAAAAGTTGATGTACAAAAGTTTGAGTTGATATACAAAAGTTATCAAAGACGTATTGCAAATCAGCGTTGTGGTCATGATTGATGAAAATAGCCCACGATGGCTTGTTTGAAGCGTATGTGCCAGTTATTTTGACCGGAGGATTACGAAAAAGCTAGCAAGGAAAAGTGAGTGAACCAAAAAAAGCAAGAAAGAAAAAGTGAGCGAGCCAAAAAAAACAATCAAAACAAAACAATACTAGATTGACAAATCCTTATTTTAGCACCTGTCTAAGTTCTTCAAAAGTCCATGAGAGAGTGGAACCTATGTCATTGCCAAGCAATTATTAGTAAAGATGCACCCTACCTTCACTCACTTTTACTCATTCAATTTTTTAAAATCCTCCAAAATCAAGTTCCGTCTCTCCACCAACATAAGTGAGATCATCAATGAAATCTTCCACACAAGCCAAAAGTTTCATAGGATTTCTTGCTGTGGAATAGTCTAGATTACATGCATGTGCAAATGCTTGGTTTTTGAAACTCTATTCACTTTTGGAACAAAACCTATGTTTTTCTGTTTGCAAAAAGACCCTCCCTAATGAATAACTCTTACATCCCACCAATCTAACAAAATTTATAGAGTAAGTACATCCCTTTCTTTAAAATGAATTAAATTCCAAAACAAATCAATATTTTCTTATAAAAATCAATGGTAGAAGCCAAAATAGACAACATATTGACAGGGTCCCTATTAGGTGAACTTTCCTCTGGATCTGATGTAAGAAACGACTAATTATTTATTAAATTCACATTTTGATGCATGAATTTTTACTAAATGGTGCAAAAGGTTATCTTAATCATCTAAATCATTCCTTGCCATTCGTTTTGATATGTAACATGACCCCATTTGGATTTGTAAATTAAAAGATATAGGACGTCAAAATTCTCATCTTTTGGGCCAAAACAGGCAGCACGTTAATGTGCTCCCTCTTTTGGCCCAAAAGATGACAATTTTGACGTCCTGTATCTTTTGATTTACAAATCCAAATGGGGTCATGTTCCATATCAAAATGAATGGCAAGGCATGATTTAGATTATTATCATGACTTTTTTCACCATTTAGTAAACCTTCATGTATCAAAATGTGAATTTAATGGATTTTTTGCCAGTTTCTTGCACCAGATTTAGAGCAAAACCGCTCATAATAGGAGCATGTTAGAACTCTATCTATATATTGGGACAAAAAAATCAAATGTTTTGTATGTAAGTTCTTTTGATGAAAATATATATAACACTTTTACCAAGGTAGACTTTCAATAACGAGTCAATAACATGTTATGATCATGTTTGATGTTGAAGTTTTTGTTGAATGATGCACTTTAACTATATACTACTTGTTGGTAGCCAAAGCATTTCTATGCAAGCTCATCTCATGAGAATAAATAACACTATCACTAATGTAGACTTACAAGCTTATGTTATAATCATTTTGAAAATTATGGTTGTACATACATATAGTGAGGTTATGTTTTTCTCAAGTGATGCACTTCTTTTATTGATCTAGTTTATGTCAGCACAGAGGATCAGGTAGCTGACATATTAATGAAGGCATTGGGCACAGAGAAGTTGCGCAAGTTTAGAGACTTGCTTGGTGTGCAGGAATTGGGATTGAGCTCGAGGGGGAGTGTTGAGATATTGAGCTCCACTCGTGATATGCCAGGGTGAACATTGCGCATTTATGTCACCGACTTGTTAGCTGCAGATGCGATTGGTACACCACCCATGAAAAATAGCTGGATGACAGCTATCTTTATGTACTCTAGTTAGTAGCTCAGTTAGTATGCCACCTTAGTTAGCTAAGTTTGGTTTGAGACCCACATATAGGGTTCACCTATTCCTTCTGTACTAAGAGAGAGTTCTTTTGGCTTTGACAACTAAGAAGAGCAAAACTGTTTTAGCCTCCACCTTTGTGTGTATTCCCCCATTGTGTATGTGAGAAAGTTGCAAGTGAGACTCCTTACCTCTTTCCCACTCTCTTCACAAGTACAAGCGGAGCCTTGCCGCTACTCTACATACACATTCTGTACTAGCTAAGTCCATGTTGGCACAGAGACAACATTGGGGGATTTGGGAGATTTGGGTACTTGGGTGTTTCACTTGACTTGGGGGAATGGTTGTGGATGTGTGCAGGTGGAGAGGATGAGTACAACTCATTGGATAGGGGGCCACCCTCGGGCCACCTCCCGGGAGTTTGGAGTGGCTTCATGAAAGATTTCCTTGTCCTTGTATGCATTGCAGGCAAGAGGTTCATCATCAGCACCGTATTGTCATGCGCCACTTGCAGATGTATGGAGTGGTGCCACCAGAAGAGGATATTGGTCGACATGCTAGTGCATCATCGGTAAACCAATGATATTTGAATGATTTATGGATATTTATACTAGTCCTTGTTGCACACACTAACCTTGCACCATTATATTATGCAGGATGAGGAGAGCAGTGAGAGAGCATGTGCACCACCACCACAATTCAATCAAGATGATCTTGAGGATGATCCTGGAGGAGGACGAGGGTATGGCCAACATGATGGATTCTTTTTTTGGAGGCACCACAGGAGATGGGGGTGAGATGGCTGAGCATGAGACCATGACAAGATTTGGCATCAACACTATTGTATGATGGTGCAAGGATGTCAAATCTATGAGCTTGCCTCTTGATCTTGACTTTGCAAGCAAAGTATGAATGGTTAGACACAAGTGTCTCAACCTTGATGAGGTTTGGATCCTTGATCTTAGTATCTCATTCCTAATAGTTAGTATCTCATTCACAAGTCTCTTGGATATGAAAATTGAAATAGGTTGCTCCAAAAGATGTTGCCTATCCCAGAGACGAAGCAAAGGAGATGATGATGCACAACACTATAGACAAAACTTGATGGGGGAGATGATCTGAGTGAAGGTCCTGAGGTATTTTTCCATCATCCTTAGAATACAACACATGGTTAGATGTAACTCCATTGCTAAACTAAGGTCACAGCATGCTACAAACCGGTCCACCGATGACACTTAAAGGATCCTAGTAGATTGAGCTACTTGGAAGCACATTCAATATGTGGCCAGACTTTATGAGGGAGCCACGCAATTTACATCTCGATCTCACAATGGATGGCGTGAACGCTTTCGGGATACACTCCACATCTTGGTCAACATGGCCCATAGTGTGGGTGAACTACAATATCCCACCATGGCTAACAATCAAGAAAGGACACCTCATGCTTGCCCAACTTGTGCTGGGGATGTACAAGGCCAAAAATATGGATGTTTACATGGCACCCTTGATTGAAGAGCTGCAAACCCTATGGAGTGGCATACATGTCTTTGATATTTCTAGAGCCCCCCGAGCTGAGTCGCAGACATGTGCATCAAGGGAATTTCGATGTGGACCATGCATGACTGTCTAGAATTTGGGGAGTGCACAAGTACATGATTTTGCATGCCTATTGATACGTTTATGATTCTATTGTCGTGTGATCTATGCATGTCTAATGACCTATGTGTCCATGCATATATGTAGGACTTAAAACACAAGGGCACCATGCTTGTCCTATTTGTGGCCCTAGTTTCAATGTGCGACGCTCCAAACATATGAGGAAGATGGTTTATGAAGGTCATGCTCAATATCTTTTGCTTGATCATCCTGACGTGAAGGTCAAATTGATCCACCACCAATCTGTAGGAAGGCAAGTGACTAGATTCAGGATTGGAGAGCTAATAGTGAGGAGCCTCCTCTTGGTATGGACCGGCTATCTATCTTGCATGAGCTTCCATATTGGGGCGAGTTACAAATCAATCACATCTTGGATGCCATGCATATCTTCAAGAATGTGGGGGCTTCTATTTGGGCACACTTGGTTGGTGACAAAGACACAAGGGGAGTGTGAGAAGACTTGCACGAGATGGGTAGGATGCCTCACTTGTGGCCCAAAGAGCGTGTGCGTAGAACTCAAGAGCGTGGTTCTATAACTCAAGAGGGTGGTTCAGGAACCCAAGAGTATCCTCCATGAATTGTTCTCCCAAAGGCACCATGGATCCTTTCCAAGGTAGAGGAGGCAAGGGTTAAGGTGGATATTGCATCTTTTTGGACACCCAGGGGACACATGCATTGTCTGAGGGGAGCATGTACAAGGGACAATAAGCTTAGTGGCCTCAAGTCCCATGATTGGCACAAGCTCTTACAGTTATTCTACATGTTAGCTTAAAAGAAGAGCATAACTAAAATTTTGATGCTTTCATGCAATTAACTTACATGATTGTGCAACATTGTTATAACTCCTTTTTTGTTTGGGCAGTTTATCCTCCCAATTACAGTGAGAGGATGCTTATCAAAAGATGTTAGAATCACTATCTACAAGATCAGTTGCATTGTTAGGTATGATTACTATCATATCACCTTCATTATATTTCATACAATTTTAAATGATGGGTATAAAATATTGAATCTTACAAGTGCATGTGGAATAGGTGGATCTCACAAAAAGAGATCTCTATATCGAGCATCTAGAGGGCTAATGTGGACTCCATTGAAGTTTTGTGCCTGATTGAGAAGGACTTTTCCTCAATCATTATGATGACTCAGGTGCACTTGCTTGTACACGTAGTTGATGAGGTTGCCATTGCAGGAAACATTCATAGTTGTAGGATGTTTTCCCTTAAACGGTTTAGGAAAACATTGAAGGGATTTGTAAGGAAAAGAGATAGATCAAAAGCAAGCATGGCAGAGGGATGGCTTGTGCAAGAGCCATTAATATACATCACAAAGTTTCTTGCATCCATGGATCCCGATATGCCACATGCTTGGAACATCAAGGACGATGGTTGTGTTATTGCAAAGGTTCCCCAAGGTAAAGGGGTTGAAAGAAAGATGAGCAAAGAGAAAAGAGAGAAATTCAATAAGTTTTATGTCCTCAATAGTCTCGAGATGCAAAGATTGGTGGAGAGATATGAAGAGGCCAAATCAAAAATAATAAATGATAGGGCAAGATTTAGAGTCATGCATAGGTGGAGGGTGCCATATCCACCAGACCTTGCTCTTCTCCCCAGACACATGTCTCGTGATTGGATACAACAAGCTCATCGTGAAGCCGAACATGATGGAGAAGACGTAACCCCAATCGAGAGGAGATCTTGTAGTCGGATGTATGCCACATGTAAGTTTTAACCTTTCTACTTAATTTGGGTATTTATGATCACAATCGCTAAATAATTGATCATCATTGTTTTAATCATGTTCTTTTTAATACAAAAAGTATAAAGCATTGTGGTCACACGGATGGCATTTTCATATGGAACACATCCATTCAAAGAGTCACGTATGATTGTGGAGTCATGGCTAGCTTTGTACAAGATAGCCAAGCAAGACTTGCTTCTGATACCAATCTTCTGTCCTCACAGTTAGAGTATTGTGGGACCATACTTGACATATATGAAGTTGATTTTAGATGATTTAGTATTTTCATTCTTGATGTCAAATAATTTAGAACTATCTACAATTGTCCCAATGCTACAGTTAGGAGAGACAGCTGTGGTCTCTTTGCCATTGACTTCACCAGCAGACCCTGGACCGATGAAAGTAATACCTTTGTTCTTCTAAAGCATTGTGAATAGGTACACACTAACGAATTGACTAAAAGCTAATATCTTCATTTTCAAACAAATGTTGGTAGATGTTCATATATGTTTTTTTAATACTTGATCATAAATTAATATAATTACTAGCACTAATTTGTATCTTCAATGTAGGTGATCTTTCGTGTGGATCATTTGGATCCAAGATGGTGGCACGTGGTCCAAGTTGCTCCTCGAAGCAAACATATTTTTAAAAGATAGGAACGCAGATACGGAGATGCCAACAAAAGATCCAAATAATGATGCCGATGGATTTAGGGAAGAGGATGAAGATGATGATATGGGCCACAAAGAAGGTGACAATAATGACACTGTAATGGAGGAAGGTGGAGATCATGACTTTGGGGAAGAAAATGGAGAACTAGAGGCCAATGAACTAGAGGATCAAGTCTTAGACATACAATAGGGGATGATGATGTCTAGGTGATCTTGATTGTATGTAAACCTTGAGATAGACATATTTCGTGTGCAAGACTTGAAGCCATTGATGTAAATGCTACTAATTCATAGTTTTGACATCGATGAGACTTCTTATGTGTAATTTAGCCCTCACATTTTTATAGTAACATTTCGTACATTAATTTGTATGTTAAGTTCACTATCAATATATGAGTGTTTTGATCTCAATTTTGGTGTACATACTCTCATTATATTTTTTATCTTTCAAATGACCAAACTTGTAGTCAAAAATTATTTTGGGACCCTTGGAAATGATGTTCTATAAAAATGTCAATATGGAAAATTGTACCCATACATCGGTGAAAGCATCATTACAAGGGTTGGTAGCAGTCGGTATGGTAGTCGGTATATATGTCAATATAGGGTTTGGTATATATCGACCCCTATACTGATAGATATATCAATGACCATACCAACGGCTATTTTGGCAGCTACACCGGCACCTTCCCTGCCTACCAATTGTATTGATGATCTTCGTGCCCGTGCTCGCGAAGCATCAGAAGATAGCATCAAAAAGAGGTGTGTGTCTTGTAGTGTTGTCGTTTCCTCCTCCTCACTACTAAAAAACAACTTGTCTTCCTCTCTCCACTACAAGGCGTAGGCCCTTTTTCGACGAAAATACCGACGCTTTTTACATTAAAATATTTTTTTTCACGGGCGCAAACGTTGTTATAAAAGTTGCTAAAAGCATCGAAAAAGAACTGTCACTATAAAGCATCGCTATATAGTGACACTGTTAATCGTCACTATATAGCAACACTGATAATCGTCACTATATAGCAACACTGGTAAACATTGCTATACAGCGATGATTAATAGAACTTTAAAAAAAGGGATTAGTGGGGCTAAACAGGGCTTGCTATGGCCCTATTTAGCCCCACTAATCCTTTTTTTTTTTGTAATTACAAAAAAAAGTTTTTTATAACAAAATTTCCCTTGCAAAAAGGGTGATACAAAATCACTCAAATGAAACAAAAGCATATACATGTCGAACATATACAACAATATTTGTTACAAAATTACCCTTTCGAAAGGGTGATACAAAATTGCTCAAACGAGCGGATATACAAAATGACATACATGGCGAAGAAAATGCAAACTGCTACTACTATCACTACTACTACTACTCATCTGAATCGTTCTCGTCCTCATCTTGTTGGCCTAATCCTTGGTCCTCGTGAGCTGCACCTTCTTCTTGATCCTTGTCACGTGCGTCTGATCCCTGGCCCTGGTGATCGCTCGCCTCTGATGATGGGATGCTTGAGCTATGACCCTAAGAGTGAACCATATAAATTGAAAATTAGATTGGAACTTAATAATAAAAAAATTTAAAAAGTGAGATTACAAGTAGGAGTAGACTTATACCTTGCGAGCAGCCACCTCAGCCCAATCGACCATCGCTCCCATTGCCTCTTGCTCAATAAACCATGGCTTTGTTCCTATGCGAAATGCGCATCGCGACTCTGCATCTGTAGGAAGACGACCCATCATAGCTTACTGTGGATTCAATTTACGATAGTTAGAGTTAGCTAAAGTCCATGTAATATGCAGTAAAACAAATAGAACAATACATTAAATGAGAAGAAGTAGACTTACCACGGTTGCGCCAACCATCCGCCTACACCAAAGTGCGAAGTACCTACGATGTCCAACCATCTCTTCGCAGCCCTCCTCTGACCCTCGAACATTTTGGGATGGTCCCTATTCTGCTTCTTGAAGAACTTCTAATCAACTTTGTTTGCCCAGCTGGGTTTAGCCAACCCGTTTGTGATGGAAGTACGCAAGGTTGATATACGATGCTTCAAGACCAAACCCATGCGCTCTCGCATATAATCCTCATTAAACTCCCAATTTGGCGAGTTAGGGTATTTTTGTTTTAATTCATTGATGACTGCTTGCTTCTTTTGGTCATCTTGATACCGCCAATCAATAGCAATGCCGCTCTTGAAGTGATGGCTCATCAACCGCCTCATGGTGGCCATCACTGCTTTGCCCTTTCTATCTTCTATTATCTCTCCACCAGCAGCCATGATTTGATAGGGGAGATCCCCTGATGAGTAAGACACTGATGATAGCAGAGTTAGAAGGAGTGGAAGTTGTGCGAGCGCTTCCAGAGCGAGGAGTAGCAGTGGAAGTAGGAGAGGGCAAGGGACCTGACTGATATTGTGTCTCCGGACCAAGTGGAGACCTGTAGGAATGTGAGTGTCCTGACTCGTCTACATCTCCCAAGTCAGCACAACATAAGCTGCCCTTCCTACTCTTCCTTCGCTTATGATAGGCATGTGCAGGTGATGACCCCTCGATCAAAGGGGCACGAGGGAACGGCTGGGCAGTACGTCCAGCCATCGGTGTAGGGGAGGGAATTGTTGAGGTCCTCTGAGATAGCAGAGAGAAGAATCTCACTGCCTCCTCATCACTCATTTGTGCTACAAACTCGTCGGGACTCCCGACAAAGCCATGTGCGGCTAGCAAAGGAGTTCCTCGAGGGGTAGTCGTAGTGCTACGTCCGAGAGGACTCCGACTAGGGGTAGTCAGAGTGCTAGGTCCGAGAGGAGTCAGACCAAGGGTAGTCCTCGGGGTAGTTACCTGAGAGGAATCAAAGTCCTCTAGAGCATATAGATCGTGAGCTCTCCTCCTGCGAGGTTGTCCGTACTCATCGGATGTGCGACATGATCCCATGTCTAACATAGACACAAACACGAAAACAAAAAACAAAAAACAAACATAAGCTGTGGCATAGGCATAGGAAGAGGCAAAGGAAAAGAGGAAGAAGTGCGAACTTAGGGAAAGAGGAGACATATGCATGATAAGCATAAGCATAAGAGATGGAGACATATGCTCATGCTTATGCTTATACATGAGCATAAGAGAAGGGGGAAAGAGAGAAGAAAAGGGAAAGGAAAGAGGGAAAAAGAGGGAAAGAAAGAGAGAAGAAGAGGGTAAGGAAAGAGGGAAAGAGAGAAGAAGAGAGAAAGGAAAGAGGGAAAGAGAGAAGAAGAGGGAAAGGAAAGCGGGTAAAAGAGGGAAAGAAAGAGAGAAGAAGAGGGAAAGAGAGAAGAAGAGGGAAAGGAAAGAGGGAAAGAGAGGGAAAGAAAGAAGAAGAGGGAAAGGAAAGAGGGAAAAAGATTGAAAGAAAGAGAGAAGAAGAGTGAAAGAGAGAAGGTGAAGAGGGAAAAAGAGACATATGCTCATGCTTATGCATGAGCATATGTCTACTTCTCTTATGCTCATCCATAAGCATAAGCATGAGCATATGCTCATGCTTATGCTTATGCATGAGCATAAGAGAAGGGGGAAAGAGAGAAGAGGGAAAGGAAAGAGGGAAAAAGAGGGAAAGAAAGAGAGAAGAAGAGGGAAAGGAAAGAGGCAAAAAGAGGGAAAGAAAAGAGGGAAGAAGAAGGATTGAAAGAGGGAAAGAAAAGAGAGATTGAAAATGAGCATGAGAGGGAAAGAAAGAAAGAAGAAGAGGGAAAGGAAAGAGGAAAAAAGAGACATATGCTCATGCTTATGCATGAGCATATGACTACTTCTCTTATGCTCATGCATAAGCATAAGCATGAGCATATGCTCATGCTTATGCTTATGCATGAGCATAAGAGAAGGGAGAAAGAGAGAAGAAGAGGGAAAGGAAAGAGGGAAAAAGAGGGAAATAAAGAAAAAAGAAGAGGGAAAGGAAAGAGGGAAAAAGAGACATATGCTCATGCTTATGCATGAGCATATGTCTACTTCTCTTATGCTCATGCATAAGCATAAGCATGAGTATATGCTCATGCTTATGCATATGCATGAGCATAAGGGAAGGGAGAAAGAGAGAAGAAGAGGGAAAGGAAAGAGGGAAAAAGAGCAAAAGAAAGAGAGAAGAGGTCTTATGCTCACGCATAAGCATAAGCATGAGCATATGCTCATGCTTATGCATATGCATATGCATAAGAGAAGGGAGAAAGAGAGAAGAAGAGGGAAAGGAAAGAGGGAAAAAGAGGGAAAGAAAGAGAGAAGAAGAGGGAAAGGAAAGAGGGAAAAAGAGAGAAGAAGAGGGATTGAAAGAGAGAACAAGAGGGATTGAAAGAGGGAAGAAGAAGGATTGAAAAAGGGAAAGAAAAGAGACATTGAAAATGAGAAACACGGAAAGAAAGAGAGAAGAAGAGGGATTGAAAAAGGGAAGAAGAAGAAGGATTGAAAGAGGGAAAAACAGGGAAAGAAAAGAGAGATTGAAAATGAGAAAGAGGGAAAGAAAGAGAGAAGAAGAGGGAAAGGAAAGAGGGAAAAGCGACATATGCTCATGCTTAAGCATGAGCATATGTCTACTTCTCTTATGCTCATGCATAAGCATAAGCATGAGCATATAATCATGCTTATGCTTATGCATGAGCATAAGAGAAGGGAGAAAGAGAGAAGAAGAGGGAAAGGAAAGAGGGAAAAAGAGAGAAGAAGAGGGATTGAAAGAGAGAAGAAGAGGGATTGAAAGAGGGAAGAAGAAGGATTGAAAGAGGGAAAAAGAGGGAAAGAAAAGAGAGATTGAAAATGAGAAAGAGGGAAAGAAAGAGAGAAGAAGAGGGATTGAAAGAGGGAAGAAGAAGGATTGAAAAAGGGAAAAAGAGGGAAAGAAAAGAGAGATTGAAAATGAGAAAGAGGGAAAGAAAGAGAGAAGAAGAGGGAAAGAAAAGAGGGAAAAAGAGACATGTGTTCATGCTTAAGCATGAGCATATATCTACTTCTCTTATGCTCATGCATAAGCATAAGCATGAGCATATGCTCATGCTTATGCTTATGCATGAGCACAAGAGAAGGGAGAAAAAGAGAAGAAGAGGGAAAGGAAAGAGGGAAAAAGAGGGAAAGAAAGAGAGAAGAAGAGGGAAAGGAAAGAGGCAAAAAGAGACATATGCTCATGCTTATGCATGAGCATATGTCTACTTCTCTTATGCATGAGCATAAGAGAAGAGAGAAAGAGAGAAGAAGAGGGAAAGGAAAGAGGGAAGAAAAGGGAAAGAAAGAGAGAAGAAGAGGGAAAGGAAAGAGGGAAAAAGAGACATATGCTCATGCTTATGCATGAGCATATGTCTACTTCTCTTATGCTCATGCATAAGCATAATCATGAGCATATGCTCATGCTTATGCTTATGCATGAGCATAAGAGAAGGGAGAAAGAGAGAAGAAGAGGGAAAGGAAAGAGGGAAAAAGAGACATATGCTCATGATTATGCATGAGCATATGTCTACTTCTCTTATGCTCATGCATAAGCATAAGCATGAGCATATGCTCATGCTTATCCTTATGCATGAGCATAAGAGAAGCGAGAAAGAGAGGAGAAGTGGGAAAGAAAAGAGGGAAAAAAAGGGAAAGAAAGAGAGAAGAAGAGGGAAAGGAAAGAGGGAAAAAGAGACATATGCTCATGCTTATGCATGATCATATGTCTACTACTCTTATGCTCATGCATAAGCATAAGCATGAGCATATGCTCATGCTTATGCTTATGCATGAGCATAAGTGAAGGGAGAAAGAGAGAAGAAGAGGGAAAGGAAAGAGGGAAAAAGAGACATATGCTTATGCATGAGCATATGTCTACTTCTCTTATGCTCATGCATAAGCATAAGCATGAGCATATGCTCATGCTTATGCTTATGCATGAGCATAACAGAAGGGAGAAAGAGAGAAGAAGAGGGAAAAGAAAGAGGGAAAAAGAGGGAAAGAAAGAGAGAAGAAGAGGGAAAGGAAAGAGGGAAAGAGAGAAGAAGAGGGAAAGGAAAGAGGGAAAAAGAGGAAAAGAGAGAAGAGGGAAAGAAAGAGAGAAAAAGAGGGAAAGGAAAGAGGGGAAAATAGGAGCAAAGAGATTGAAAGATTGAAGGAGAGAGGGTTCCTACACCCATCACTACAGCTAGGGCTTAAGGTGCTAGTTGCAGGCCAATGCAAATAACAAAAATAACAAATAGAAAAAAGAGGAAGATATGCTCATGCTTATGCTTATGCATGAGCATAAGAGAAGGGAGAAAGAGAGAAGAAGAGGAAAGGAAAGAGAGAAAAAGAGGGAAAGAAAGAGAGAAGAAGAGGGAAAGGAAAGAGGGAAAGAGAGAAGAAGAGGGAAAGGAAAGAGGAAAAAAGAGAAAAAGAGAGAAGAAGAGGGAAAGAAAGAGAGAAAAAGAGGGAAAGGAAAGAGGGGAAAAGAGGAGGAAAGAGATTGAAAGATTGAAGGAGAGAGGGTTCCTACGCACATCACTGCAGCTAGCGCTTAAGGCGCTAGTTGCAGGCCAATGCAAATAACAAAAAAAACAAATGGAAAAAAGAGGAAGCAGTTACTTGAAATAGTACGTCCCGCTCAGTGTTGTGGACTGGCTCTACAAAAGAGAGGAAACATGCCATTTTTCAAATAAGATGTTAAAGGAAGGAGGAGATTACAAAAGTAACTTTTTGAAAGGAGGAGATTGAGGAGACAAGGAGAAAGGGAAGGAAGAGAAATACAAAAAAAGAAAAGAAGAGGTGAGTCTTCTTTCTTTCTTGAAATCTCAATTTTTGTTTCAATCCTTTGAAAACAAGCATGAAAACTAGTTTACAGGTTTAGCAATACAAGGAGAAGCACTCACAAAACTAAAGCTGACAAACAAATAACCTACATTGTTGAAACAGACTCACCTCTTGAAAAACTTCCTTTCAAGAAACTAAAGAGGGAGAAGGGTGGAGAAGGAGCACAAGAGCTAGGAGAAGGGTGAGGAGTGGAGAATAGAGTGGGAGGTTGTCGGAAATAGGTAGGTCATCAAAAATAGATGGGAGGAGAGATTGCCTTACTTACTTGAAAGATTAGAGAGTGCTAAAGAAAGCGCTACACATAGTGTCGGGTTTTGATTTTAACCCACAGCGTCGCTATATATAGCGACACTTAAACGTCGCTATATAGCGACGTTTTTAATTAAAAGCATCGCTATATAGCGACGGAACAGAGCAAAACGTCACTATATAGTGATGCTTTAAGACACTTTTTATTCTAAGTTGAAGGGAAGCTCATAGATGCTATTTTATAACTGTTAATATATTTTCTTGCAACTTATGTTGTGATTTTATAAGTGTAGATGGAAGGGATGAGTGGAAGCTCATCCGATGATGCGCCAACGCCCGGGAGCACAAAGTGGCTTACAGAGAGGTTATACTGTCATTGCACTCATTGCAAGCGAGAAGTACGACATCAACATCATATTATCATGCGCCACTTGCGGATGTATGGGGAGGAGCCTGAACCGGTACCCATCGTTGGTGTTGCACGTGTTGATGGACTATCAGTAAGTCAAAGCTTTTTAAGTTTGCAGTCTTATTGGATAGGAGGAAATACAAGATCTTATATTTACACGAAATCTTAAAACAGGATGAGGAGGCTGATGAGGGTACGCATATACCTTCACACTTTGAGCAAGACTATAGTCTCCCGGATGATGACGAGGATATGGTTGACATGATGGATTCTATTTTTAGGGGCACTACATCCCATGTACACGTGATGTCAGAGTCTAAGGTCAAAATGTGAGAGTTGCAATCAACACAATTGTATGAAGGTGTTAGGATGTCTAAACTACGTGCTTGTCTCTCAATCTTGAATCTGCAAGTAAAGTATGGGTGGTCGGATACAAGTGTCTCGGCCTTAATGAGGTTAGCTCTTGCTTTAATTTGACTCATTATTTGGATATTGTTTGTTTTGAGAATCATCATTTCGATAGTGTATACCGAATCATCATTGTTCGAAGCCTATGTATGTTTGAATTGTCATAGGTTGCTCCAGAAGATGTTGCCTGCACCAAATACCATGCCCGCATCAAGAGATGAAGCAAAAAAGATGCTAACAATGGTGGATATGGATTATGATACCATCAACACTTACCATAATGATTGTATTCTCTTTCATTGTGAGCATGGAGATTTGGCTAGTTGTCCAAAGTGTGGGGAACAACAATATAGAGATGACTTGCAGGGTGAGCGGATACCGGTAAAGGTCTTGAGACACTTTCCCATCATTGCAAGAATACAACACATGTTCCGATGCAAATCCATAGCCGAGTTGATGACATGGCATGCATCTCATCGGTCCACTGAGGACACATTGAGGATTCCCGCAGATTGTGCAGCTTGGAAGCACATAGATAATTAGTGGCCAAACTTTGCGAGGGAGCCACACAACTTACATCTTGGGCTCGCCATGGACAGCGTGAATCCTTTCGGGTTACACTCGACATCTTGGTCGACATGGCCCATATTCGTGGTGAATTACAATATCCCACCATGGCTAACAATAAAAAAGGGACACCTCATGCTTGCACTAGTTGTGCCAGGAAAGTACAAGGCAAAAAACATGGACGTGTACATGGCACCTTTGATAGAGGAGTTACAAATATTATGGAGAGGAGTGCAGGTCTTTCATATTTCCAGAGCTCCTAGACATACCTATGATATTTTGGTCAGGGGTATCTCGATGTGGACCATGCATCACTACCTAGGATATGGAGAGTGCGCAGGTACGTGGTTGTGTCTCTACATGTATAATGAGGGATTGTGCTTTTATGACTCTCTTTCGCACGCATGTCTTATACTAACACATTCATGCACACGTGCAGGACTTGTTACAAGTGGGTACCATGCTTGCCCTATTTGTGGACCGGGTTTGAAATCGCTTGCACGTTACTCCAAACATATGAGGAAAAATGTTTATGAAGGTCATGCTCGATACCTTCCGCTCGACCATCTTGCACGTGGAGGTCAGCTTGATCCACCACCATCATATTTGAAGGCAAGTGACTGGATTCAAGCTTGGAGGGCAAATGGAGAGAAATCTCCTCCTGGTATGAAGAGGCTATCAATCTTTCACGAGCTTCCTTATTGGGGTCAATTACAAATCAATCATCTCTTGGATCCCATGCATATCTTCAAGAATGTGGGGGCTACTATTTGGGCACACTTGGTTGGTTTCAAAGACTCGAGAGGAGTGCGAGAAGACTTGCATGCTATGAATAGGATGTCTTGTTTGTGGCCCCAAGTGCATCCTTCGGGAAAATTTGTCCTCCCGAAAGCAATGTGGATCCTCTCTACGAGGGAGGAGGCAACAATCAAGGTAGACATTGCCTCTTTTCAAACACCGACAGGGTACATGCATTGCTTGAAAGGAGCATTTTCAAAGGACAATAAGCTTAGTGGGCTCAAGTCCCATGATTGGCACAAGGTCTTACAGGTATTCTAAGTAGAATTAGTGTACCGATAATCATGATATGTTAGCGTAATTATGATTATGTTATATTGTTGACATGACTTATTTGTTGCTTTGACAGTTCATCCTCCCAATTACAATAAAAGGGTTAGAAATGCTATATTGGAGATCTGTGGTATTGTGAGGTATGCTTACTATCAAATCGCATTGATTGCATTTTCTTCAATTTAAGCTGATTAATCTGTAGACTGATTATGAAAATATCTTACATGTGGGAGCAAGCATTTTCGAACACAACGGAGTGATGATAAGAGAAACACACAAGATTGTGGTGTCATTACTAGCTTTGAGGGAGCCAATGGAGCCATGGATGATTATTGTGGCATAATCCAAGATATTATTAAGCTTGACTTTCAATGCTTCTTTGTGTATGTTTTGGATGTAAAGTGGTTTAAGGACGTGGTGGAAAGAGGCCCTAATGCAACAATAAAATGCCATGCAAGTGGCTTTGTAACTATTGACTCCACAAAGTTTTGGCAAAGTAGGAAGGAAACACTAGTACTGCTACAACAATGTGAACAAGTATTGTGCACACATATAAAAATACTCGCTTTTAAATATTTGATGCAAGGAAAATAACATGATTGTATTTATGGTTGAATTAGGTTGTCTATCAACCAATGGTGGATAATAATAGATGATGGCATGTCCTGCATGATGCTTTGTTCTTCCATGTGCCTTGATGCTTTATGTATGGATGCCATGCTTTCTGCTATGGTCATCTCATGCACTTGTGCTTTTGGCATGCTTTCTGCATTCATGCGTTGCTTTTTCATTTGTTGCAAAGGTCTTACCAATTGATTTCTTTCAATATTGGTAGTGTCTAATTGCATACAATGATTTTGACATGACAGGCACGTAGAGCTCGAAAAGATTATCACTTTTCCTTTTTGGAGCATGTGGACATGTGAAATAGGTGGATATCTCAAAAAGAGATCTCCATATCGAGCATTGAGAAGGCTAGGGTAGAATCCATCAAAGCCGTATGCTTGCCTGAGAAGCACTTTCCCTCAAGCATTATGACAAATCAAGTCCACTTGCTTGTGCACATAGTTGATGAGGTGGCTATTGCAGGTACCATTCATAGTCGATGGATGTTTTTTCTCGAGCAGTTTATGAAAACTTTAAAGGGATTTGTAAGACAAAGAGCAAGACCAGAAGCAAGCATGGCAGAGGGATGGCTTGTGCAAGAGTCATTAGTATATATCACAGAGTTTCTTGCATCCACGGATCCTGATATGCTGCAAGCTTGGCATAACAAGGATGATGATTGCATCATTGGCGAGGTTCCCCAAGGAAAAGGGATTAAAAGAAAGATGAGTGAAGAGAAAATGGAGGAATTCAATAAGTTTTGTATCCTCAATAGCCCTGAGATGCAGAAGTGGATTAAGAGATATGAAGTGGCCAAGGATGAGATTCAGAGTAATGTACAGGTGATTGCAACCATATCCATGGGATCTGGCTCTTCTTTCCACTCACATGTCACTTGATTGGCTACAACTGGCTCTACATAAAGCCGAATGTGATGGAGAGACAATAAATGAGCACAAACGAGAGTTATCATCTGGATGTATGGTGCATGTAAGTTTCTTAACTTTTGACGTAATTAAGTAATTATTTGTGGCAATATATGCTATAAAATAGATGCATCTTCATTGTTATAATGATGCTCTTTTACAGTACAAAAAGTACAGTGCATTATGGTCATATGGACGAGATTTTCATGTGGAACGCATCGATTCAAAGAGAGTCACGTATGATTGTGGAGTCATGGCTAACTTCACACAAGATAGCCGAGCAAGTGCTTCGGATACCAATCTTCTCTCCTCACAATTGGATTATTGTGGAACCATACGCGACATCTATGAAGTTGATTTCAGATGATTTAATATTTTCATTCTTGATGTAAAATGATTTAGAACTATTTACAACGGTCCCCATGCGACAGTGAGAAAAGATAGTAGTGGTTTCTTTGCAAGAGATTCCACCAAACATTGGACCGATGAAAGTGATACTTTTGTTCTTCCCAAGCACTGTGAGCAGGTGCATACTAATGCTTTAATTAATCGAAGCATTCGTTTTTAAAGAGCCATTGATTCATGTACTTGAGCATAATTTCATATATATAATTGATGACATTTGGCACCCATCTTCAATATAGGTGGTTTTTCATCCGGATCATTTTGATCCAAGATGGTGGTACGTGATCCAAGTTGCACCATGAAGTAAGCAAATCTTTGAAGATCGAGATGTGGATATGGAGATGCCACTACCAATGCCAGATCCAATTGATCCCAACGAATCTAGCAAAGAATATGAAGATTACAATATGAGCCAAGAGGAAGATGCGCATAATGACATCGCACGGGAGGAAGATGGAGATCATGATATTGAGGAAGAAGACAACGATAATAAAGAATCACCACACTTTATTGAAGAAGATGATCAAGTACTTTTAGGTGAACGTACGATGCTAGAGTACGATGATGATATAGGAGATCAACTCGGTATAGAGTTGGAGATAGATCACTTGTTTGGTGCCTTAGACTTGGCTCAAGATGAAACAGTTGATGTAAATGCCCTTAATTGAATTTTTTCATCTCAAAGTTGGACATGAATATATGAGCTTCAAAGGCTTGATGTACATGCTCTCATATTTTTATTCTCTATTAGATCAAACATGTATGAAAATTAAAAAAAATTTATCATTGGAAAAAACTAACTTTTAAGGCCTGTATGAGTAAAAAACCTCTCTGGAAAACGTCGCTATAAAATAGTATCTCAGAGTCGCTATATAGCGACACTCATAAGTCGCTATATAGTGACGTTTGTCTAGCGACACTTTACAGAACGTGCTTTTCATACCGATGATTAGCGCCCCGCGTGTGCTAAACATCGATACGTAAACGTCGCAATAGGATCCATGTTAGTAGTGCTCCCTTGTATATGATACCATTTCAACTTATTAGTGATCTCTGTGATGGCAATTCAGTTATCTCTTTATATGCCACCGTATTGTTGTGATCTCTTTTTTGGCACTTCAGTGTTCCATAGACTTTTCAAATCACTTCAAGTACTCTAGGTGGCCACCCAAGTCCCAACAGTCGACTATAGATTATGAAGATTGCATTCAAGGGAGAGATCATTGCTCTTAGGTACACTAGGGCTCGTCTGAGAACCTCCATGGCAATTGAAGGGAGTGTAAGGGAATTTAGGTTGGCAACATATCATTTACAATTCCTCTATCACAAGGATGCAAAGACCCTCACCAAGGATCGCCACTCTCCTTTAACCATATCTCCATCAATCTTTCTCTCCTTTAACCACGTCAACAGAAATAATCCATTTGTCAAATGGATAGTATTGAAAGATTTCTCTTAAATACCACAAGTGAGCTTATGGGTCACACAATGTAGTATGTCTAAATGAGATCTAAATAGAGATTATGTTTTACATGAATTCTTAGGCATTTTTATGTGTACATTAGAGACATACTTAATGAAATAAGTCTTTCTAATGTGTATATTAAGGACATAATTAAATGCCTTGCAAGAATATCCTTAGGTGGAGCTCAATTCACCCACAATCTAGAGCAGTACCATCTTAAATTATGTGCACACACTGGAAGAGAATGTAGACTCTAGATCTCGACTACACATTTTCATGCTTGGTTTCCCTAACAAGATTATCTTGGTCTTCTTCATGGACACCATGCTATGCTTGGGTAGTTTTCCCGATACAATGTGCCATAGCCTCCCCTTCCAAGCTCCATATTCAAGAGAATTTTATCTTCTATGAATAGCATGGACCATAACTTTGTTCCTTTGTTTTTATGAAAATTGTCTTCCCTCTATTTATTCCATTTGTAAGCTTGGGAAAAAGGATGATTGGGTGTGGCCAATCTTGGAGCTAAATAACAAAATGTAGTCTCTATAATGAAATGCACTAAAAATAATTCACTAAAGTTATCGGTACAATGCACTAGCTTAAAGATTAAGGTTTTGCATGGACCATTTAAGATAACAAAGTTATATTTTATATCCCTAGCTTTAGATCATAGCCTTATAAATGTTTGTATGAAAAATGGCTTCACCCAATCAATGATTTTAGCACAGACGATACAAGATGTCCTAGAGATTGGCTTTAGATAATTTTGTATTTTCATTCTTGATGTGAAATGGTTCAAACCTACCTACGATGGTCCAAATGGTACAATCGGGAAACCAGTGGATTTCTTACCATAGACTCATCCAAAATTTTAGACAAATGAAAATGATACTTTTGTTCTTCCATTAAAATGTGGTCAAGTAAGTACATAGGTTTTAAGTAAGTGAAATTGATACTTTTGTTATCCCTTTAAAAGGTGGTTAAGTACATAAGATTTAAGTGCATGACCTCAATTCGAAGCAAGTCTCATATCTTTGTAAGTATCTTCATTACTAAAAGCATTTTCATTTTGAACATAGGTGGTTTTTTAACCAAATCATTCCCAATTATATTGATGAGATAGGGATAGAACTATAGATATGGGTGATATAAGGACTTAGTTGATGATGCAATCCTAAATGTAAATGCACTTTCTTAACTAATGCATGCAGCGGGCTTTTCATCCTTTGCCCATTTAGTTATACTTTTTGCACTATGATAGTTTATTTATCGATTTGGTCATAAATATATGAAGCTATTTTCACTCTATATTCCATGTAATTCATGGATGTGCTCAATATTTTATCTTTCAAATGATTAAAAATTCAATGCATTATAATTCTCGGAGTCTTGTAAAATGTTTTATGTTCTAGGTGCCAATGTGATTTTAGTATCGATATAGGTATAGACACCGAAATGAACTATGGTATATTAATATTAGTCCACCATCTAATATTCTGATGTAAAATGCTGTTGGGCACCAACTTAAATATAGATAGAAATACTAGTGGGAATAAATGATGAAAAAATTCGCGTAGACTTTTCAGATGGTCTACTAGTTTCTTCAATACTCCATCATTCAAAACCCAAAAGTTTCTAAGTATGAGCAAATCATTGCAAGAAAGCAATAAAAACAGACTTGTGTTTGGTTAGGTGGGTGGGTGGGTGTATGTATGTGTGTGTGTATGTGTGTCTGTGCATGTCTCTGTGTATGAGAGAGAGAGAGAGAGAGAGAGAGAGAGATTTTTGTTGGAACCCCATAATTTGGGGTTAAGTTTTGTTGTATGGGTGAGAGCCTCTCATTCTTTTCTTCCAACATTAGGCTTGGAAGGCATCATATAGCCTTAAATATGAATTTTCGGCCCTCCTAAGGGTCTATGGAGAGATGGATAGTTTTTTTGTTAATCCAGTTCATTGTTTAGAATTAGTTTATTTGGTCAAGTAGACCAAGTTAATGGGGTGTCTAATGTTAGGATTAGTGGTAGTTTACGCCATTTTAATGAGTTTTAAATTTAGGCTTTTGACTTTTTGTAGGCATCCTAAATGATTTTGTCAATTTGTGTAGATTAAGTTTTTGGCCTTACATGACAGATAGTGAATTATTTTGTCATTTAGCTTATATGTGACCATATTTATTAATTGAAAAGCACATGAAATCATGGTCTCTTGCTAAAATGGCCACTTTTCTCTTTTTAATGGTCTATCCCCTCTTTTATCTCTTTTCTATCCTCTCTTTTTATTCATCTACTTTGCATTTTTCTCCAAGCAATGCCATAGTGACTTCACCATAGATACTTCTCAAGAAACACCACAATTAACAAATCTACTAACCATGATGGCCTACTTTCGCTTCAACTTAAAATTCAAAGAACCAACAACTCTCATTCCTAAACTAGATAGACCATTGCATTGCATAGATTTACAAATAATGCACACTAACACTTACACCTACAATATTAACATTCCAAACTAGATAGACCATTGCATTGCATACATTTACGAATAATGCACACTAACACTTACACCTACAATATTAGCATTCCAATGGCAGGGTCGTAGTGGGATTCCCTCCTTGTTTTAAAATGGACAATTAGTAGAAGTACCATTATGTGAGTAAGAGGAGACTCGAGCATAGGATCTTAATGATTTGGTGAAATTACAGGTGACAGTAATATACTGAGAGGCTAGAGTTATTAATAGCATTAGAGGCGGACATCACCTAGCTTGTTTCTCTTTCCAAACAAACTGAAGCATCGGAAGGCAGGTTTTGACCAGCAAGACCAGGCGATACTATGTAGTGCTGCTGCTGACAATGCTCCAGATTTGCTCGAACGATGCTGGATCGCAAAATAGCCTTAATTGGCCTTCCTGAGAATATCCAAATTCTTGAGCAGAACTTTCGAGGACATTTGAGAACAAAGGGTGGTTCAAGTAGGAGACCTCAACCACGTAGCCTTTGCGTTCCTCACCAACAATAACCGGCACATACCCCTTTGGCACCTTCCGTCCATGCCTCCGTGCATATCGTCGAACAAGCTGATTCCTCGTCTGAGATCTCTGTGCCTCCACAAAGTGATTCACTTTTTGGTAGCCATCATTTAGGCGGACGAGATCAAACCCCACAAGGGAAGAGATTGATCGCGTAATTTTCCTAAGCTTTCTGGGTAACTGATCAGCCATTGCAGCCAGCAGGATCAGAGCAGTGGAAGATTTCAAATACGAGTTGCAACGGGAGATGAATTCGGCTTAGAGCAACTCGCGGGCTACGGAGTTGAATGTGAGCAATGAGCTTTGAGGTAATTTAGAGAAAGGAGGAACGCCTGCACGCTGCATCAGCACTAGTTGACAGCGGGCCCCTTGAAAACGCTACGAAAGCCGTCGAGCTCTGAAAGTTCGAGGTCATGGTCATGCCTGGCGTTAGGAAATGTGGAGATTAAACAATGTGGGTCTGCAATTGTCGCCGAGAGACAATGTAGAATCAGGACTCTCGAGCTCTTCAGTAAACTTTCAGTATGCACGGCCCCGGCTGGAAAGATTAGAACGTGAAGAATAGCTCAGCTGCAGTACATCGTGATAGCAGACAGACGATCACAGTTTGGATAGATAAATTGTTTGGATGCGATTTGTGTTTGTACCGGCAATGTAACCAGGGAGCCAAAACCGAATCATCGTGCAAAGTGCAAACGTATACGTCTCACGGCAGATATCGTTCAAGATTGTCATTGGAGAGAGCTCATGACATGCATGGAGGTCACCATGAGCTTTTTGACATTTTTCAAGGACATGGATTCTCGTTTGACCCGGCAACTCTCAGCATAGAGCAGCGTTTGTAGTCTACAACTCCACAGTTGCGGCTATCATTTCGCTATTTCGTGAATTTCTTCACATCTTCTGTGGCTTCCATAACGCTTTCGACATCATTCACGTTCACCTTCGTCATCAATATTCGCGCTACATGAACAGTCACAGATCTATCGCTTCTTCTGCCTTCATCTACAACTGCAACATTTGGTGCAAATTTCTATCCAAACTACCTAAAGACAGATCATAAGCTTAAGGAATCGTTCGACACAAATGGAGCCGATTAGCAAGTCCGTTATGATGTAACCTATTGAGATGATTACTCATATTTTCCATCTGATTTAGAACTGCAAATGAGATGATTATGCTAGGCACATGATATCGTTACTCACATTTTCCTTCTGATTTCGAAATGCACACAACATTTTACACAAGATCTATTTTCTTCGCCATTCTTGTGCGCACCGCTTTCACCTGTCATCTACGATATTTTACATCTTCATGTTGCGCCCAAGAATCCAGGCCGACACATCCAATCGCGTAGAATTTGCTCACATTTTTTTAATTATATCATTATAGAAAGTCAAAGTTTTCAATTCCTTGTCTCATGTAAGACAACGAAATACATCTCTTTACAATTAATATCTATAAAAATTGCATTTTTATAGGGCTTTAAAAATCATGATCACTTAGATTTTGGGAAGCTATTTATGTCCTTCCCATAAATGTTGGACCCTTCCTATTCCTCCTAATAGTTTATGAAGTGTCACTAATAGGCTAGCCATTTAGCATGATGTTTCATTTAGAAATTCCTTGCATTGTTTTTATATCCATAGGCTACTTTCTCATATACCCGAGTGGTGTTTCATGTCAACAATATCTATTCTTTCTCTATTAAGATTTCTCTATATGATTGTCATCGGCATCCATGCCTTGTATACATCTAAGCTCCTTTATATAAAATTATCTATAAAGGCATGTCGTGTCATTGTACATGGTTTTAAATTCCCTTGAAACAGTCCAAAATGCATGTAATTTTTACAAGGCAACCATGTTTTGCACAAGGAACCAATAAAAAATACAAAAAGTCACTCATTTTAGAACATTGAGATTATTAGAATTAAGTTTGAACATGGAATAAATAAAATTACATGAAATTAATAACATTGGAATTTTAGAACATTGAGATCATCTATATTGTATATTAACGGCATCTTTTGGAGGACGATTGAACAATTTTTTATCCTTGGATTTGATCTATGAAATATCATAACAATTGACAACAAGAGGAAGGAAATAGAACACACACAGAGAGACGACAAGGAGTGTTGTAGAAAAGCTCAGCCAAGACTGCTAAATCTACACTACTTTCTTCCTTAAATCATCTCAGATTACAATGGCTAGTGTAGGGAAAGAAAGCCACAAACAATGCCCCTTTCTGATGGATGACCTATCATGTGACGTGGCGAAAATGGTTGTCACGTCTTTCCCCCCCTAAAAAGTGAACAGTACAAGAATGAAATGGCTTGATGCAGGATATATGCATAGTTGTTTTTGTGTGAGGATGATTAGGATCACATCGCTATACTGCATATTAAGTGGTTTTCCCGAGAGGTTTTATAATCTGGTAAGGACCTATCCACTTAGCTAAAAACTTTTTAGCTAACCCTTTTTTCCTGATCGGGTAATGCAGCATGACTAGGCCCATTGAGTAAGTTGCGGGTCGATGCCTCTTATTGTAGATTACTTGTTGTCTTCCTTGTGCCTTTCTCAAATGCTCAGTTGCATTCTGCCGGATGAAAGTCAATGTGTCTTGCAAATAATCGGGGCCCACGGTCTTGCCTCTTTGACCTTGATCTTTCGATCAATGAGTCTGACTTCTGGTGGAAAAGTTGGGGGACGTCCATAGAGAGTCTCAAAAGTACTGGCTCTAGTAGACTTGTGGATAGCTGTGTTATATGCTACGACTATATAAGGTAAAGAGACATCCCAAAGGAGGTGGTCTTGATCCACATACATTGCAAGCATGAGCTTGAATGTTAAACCATTGTAGTCAAGATGATATGGGCTGGTGAAGAGTTGCTTGATTTGAAGACAATCTGCCACAATGCAAATCACTTCTGACCTGAAATTAGCACCTTGATCTGAAAGAATTCGTTCTGGATAGCCATGTGGTAAAATCAGATGCTAAAGCAAAAACTTTGCGATCTCTCTAGCTATAGCTATCTTCAAAGGCTTGGCAATTAACCATCTCGTAAGATAATCGGTAGATACAATAATATACTTATTGTCGGCCGATGATGTAGGTAAAGGACCCATTATATCGTAAGCCACCAATTCGAAAGGGCGGTTAACAGATATTGATTGCATATCTCCAGCAAGCTTGAGAATTGGAGACTTGAATGATTGACAAATCGGACAAGACTGTAAGTACAGATGCAACGAGTGTCTTATCTTTGGCCAGAAAAACTTTGACTAAAGCTTTGTGAGCACCTTCAAAAAACCCAAATGGCCACCAAATAGTCGGTCATGGAATGCATTAAGATATAAATCTTGCAAATGATGAGAAACATATATCCGAGGCTAAAATGGTGGCTTTAGTACTGTACCAATTCGTCCACAATGTGAAAATAAAGAGGTGGCTTATCGGCCATGATTTGTTCTAGGATTTTTACAAATTTTGGATCCTAATTTTGAGCTTCTTTAAGTTCAGCAATAGAGGGCAACACACATGGAACAGACGAGATAAGAAGAGGTGTTCGAGAAATAGTGGGGAGAGTGGTGCACTACAAGGCATAGGTCCTTTTTCGATGAAAATACCGACCTTTTTTACACTAAAAAAAAAATTCTGACGATCACAAAGGTCGTTATTTACATCACAGTAAGCATCGAAAAAGAACGGTCGCTATATAAGCATCACTATATAGTGACACTAATAAGCATCGCTATATAGCGACACTGGTAAACATCGCTATATAGCGATGATTAACAAAAGCTTTAAAAAAACATTAGTGGGGCTATACAGGGCCACACCAAGCCCTCTTTTTCCCCACTAATGTTTCTTATTTAGTAATTACAAAATAATGTTTTTTATTACAAAATTTTCATTGTGGAAAGGGTGATACAAAATCGCTTAAATAAACCGAGCGACAGAAGCATATACATGTCAAAGATAAACAACATTGTTTGTTACAAAATTACCCTTTCGAAAAGGATGATACAAAATCACTCAAACGAGCCGATATACAAAAGCATATATATGGCGAAGTATATGCAAACTACTACTACTACTACTACTACTACTACTACTACTACTACTACTGCTGCTCATCCGAATCGTCGTCCTCCTCCTCAATCTCATCCTACTAGCTTGATCCTTGTCCCTGGTGGGCTGTGTCTGCTCCCTGGCCCTCATCGAAGCCGTGTAAGCCTAATCCCTCATCATCAATGCTCACATCCACTGATGCGACATTTACGTTTTGATTCTAAGATTCAAACCATATTAATTGGAAATTAGATTGGAACTTAAAGAATAAAACACTTTAAAAAGTGAGATTACAAGTAGGAGTAGACTTATATGATGCGAGCAGCCACCTCAGCCCAATCGACCATCGCTCCCGGTGCCTCTTGCTCAATAAACCACGGCTTTGGTCCTACGTGAAATGCGCATCTTGTCTCTATGTTTGTAGGAAGGCAACCCATCGCAGCTTGCTGTGGGCCCAATTTATGAGAGTTAGATAAAGTGCATGAAATATGTAGTAAAACAAATAGAACAATACATTAAATGAGAAGGTCAAGTAGACTTACCACGGTTGCCTCGAACACCAACCGTTCGCCTGCACCAAAGTGCGAAGTACCTACGGAGTCCAGCCATCTCCTCGCAACCCTCCTCTGACCCTCGAACATTTCGGGATGGTCCCTGTTCTGCTTCTTGAAAAACTTCCAATCAGCTTTGTCTGCCCAACTAGGTTTAGCTTTCCCCTTCGCGATGGAAGTACGCAAGGTTGACCTATGATGCTTCAAGACCAAACCCATGCGCTCTCGCATGTAATTCTCATTGAACTCCCAATTTGGAGGCTAGGGTTAGGGTATTTCCTTTTTAATTCATCGATGACTACTACTTCTTTTGGTCATCTTGGTACTGCTAGTCAGTAGCTAAGCCGCTCCTAAAGTGGTGGCTCATTAACCGCCTCATGGTGGCCATCACTGCTGCATCCTTTTTATCTTCTATTATCTCTACAGCAGCTATGATTTGATAGGATAGGTCCTCGACCAGGTAAGGAGGACTCATGCTAGTGGTAGAGTCAGAGCAAGTGGTGGTTGTGTGAGCGCTTCCGGAGCAAGGAGTAGCAGTGGGAGTAGGAGAGGGCAAGCGACCTGACTGGTACTGGGTCTCGAGACCAAGTGGAGGCCTGTAGGGATGTGAGTGTGCTGACTCATCTACATCTCCCGAATCAGCACAACATAAGCGATCACTCCTACTCTTCCTTCCCTTACGATGAGCACACCCATGTGATGACCCCTCAGCGAATAATGATGATTCTCAAACATACATGATGATTCTCAAAACAAACAATATCCAAATAATGAGTCAAATTAATGCATGAGCTGACCTCATTAAGGCTGAGACACTTGTATCCAAGCACTCAATGAGGAGGCAGCGAGATTCTTCTCTCTGCTATCCCAGAGGACCTCAGTGACTCTCTCCTACATTGATGGCTGGACCTACTATCCAGCCGTCCCCTCTAGCCCATTTGACCCGATGGGAATAATAATTTTCCTACACCTTAACCTAGGTGGTATTGAAATGTTCTCAAAGAGGCACACCCATCCGATAAGTACTTGGTTAGATAACATACCTAAGGGCGTGTTTTTTTGCCGATGTGCATTCACTACCGGAAAAATGTTCTATAATGCATAATCGACCATGCAGAGCATATCCAATGGTGACAATACTTTGCATGCATCTCAACCTAGTTGGAACAGACTTGTGTGCAAACTGGAGCCCCCATCCGATAAGTACTTGTTTGATTAACACACCTAGGACCGTGTTTTTCTATGGTTGTGCATGACACTATGGCAAAAACGGTGTTTTATGCTTGATCGACAATGCAAAGCATATCCGATGGGCACAATACTTTGCACACACCTTCAACTAGATGGAATTGACTTACATGCAAAGTGGCATGCCCATCCCATAAGTGCTTGATCGGATAACATACCTAGCAACGTGTTTTTTTACGAATGTGCATGACACTAAGGCAAAAATGGTATTTAATTCTCGATCGACCATGCAAAGGATATCCGATGGGCTTAACACTTTTCCTACGCCTCAAACTAGGTGGTATTGAAATGTTCTCAAAGAGGCACACCCATCCGATAAGTACTTGGTCAGATAACACACCTAAGGGCATGTTTTTTTGCGGATGTGCATATCACCTCAACCTAGTTGAAAGATACCTGCATGCAAAGTGGAGCCCCCATCTGATAAGTACTTGTTTGAATAACACACCTAGGACCGTGTTTTTTTATGGTTGTGCATTACACTAAGGCAAAAATGGTGTTTAATGCTTGATCCACAATGCAAAGCATATCCAATGGGCACAATACTTTGCACACACCTTCAACTAGGTGGAATTGAATTACATGCAAAGTGGCCTTCCCATCGCATAAGTACTTGATCAGATAACACACCTAGTAGTGTGTTTTTTTACAGATGTGCATGACACTAAGGTAAAAATGGTATTTAATGCTCGATCGACCATGCAAAGCATATCCGATGGGCACAATACTTTTCCTACGCCTTAACTTAGGTGGTATTGAAATGTTCTCAAAGAGGCATACCCAGCTGATAAGTACTTGGTCAGATAACATACCTAAGGGCATTTTTTTTTGCGGATGTGCATATCACTACGGGAAAAACGTTGTATAATGCGTGATCGACCATACAAAGCATATCCGATGGTGATAATACTTTGCAGGCATCTCAACATAGTTGAAACGGACTTGTGTGCAAAGTGGATCCCCCATCTGATAAGTACTTGTTTGAATAACACAGCTAGGACCGTGTTTTTTTATGGTTGTGCATGACACTAAGGCAAAAACGGTGTTTTATGCTTGATCGACAATGCAAAGCATATCCGATGGGCACAATACTTTGCACACACCTTCCACTAGGTGTAATTGACTTACATGCAAAGTGGCATTCCCATCGCATAAGTACTTGATCAGATAACACACCTAGCAGCGTGTTTTTTTACGGATGTGCATGACACTAGAGCAAAAATAGTATTTAATGCTCGATCGACCATGCAAAGGATATACGATGGGCACAACACTTTTCCTACACCTCAACCTAGGTGGTATTGAAATGTTCTCAAAGAGGCACACCGATAAGTATTGAGTCAAATAACACACCTAAGGGCATGTTTTTTTATGGATGTGCATATCACTAGGGGAAAAACGGTGTATAATGCGTGACCGGCCATGCAAAGCATATGCGATGGTGAAAATACTTTGAATGCACCTCAAGCTAGTTGAAACGGACTTGCGGGCAGAGTCCAGCTCCCATCCGATAAGTACTTGCTTGAATAACACACCTAGGACCGTGTTCTTTTATGGTTGTGCATGACACTAAGGCCAAAATGGTGTTTTATGCTTGATCCACAATGCAAAGCATATCCGATGGGCACAATACTTTGCATACACCTTCAACTAGGTGGAATTGAATTACATGCAAACTGGCACACCCATCCCATAAGTGCTTGATCAGATAACATACCTAGCAGTGTGTTTTTTTCGGATGTGCATGACACTAGAGCAAAAATAGTATTTAGTGCTCGATCGACCATGCAAAGGATATCCGATGGGCACAACACTTTTCCTACACCTCAACCTAGGTGGTATTGAAATGTTCTCGAAGAGGCACACCCATCCGATAAGTACTTGGTTAGATAACACACCTAAGGTCGTGTTTTTTTGCGGATGTGCATATCACTAGGGAAAAAATGGTGTATAATGCGTGATCGACCATACAAAGCATATCCGATGGTGACAATACTTTGCACTTACCTCAACGTAGTTGAAACAGACTTGCGTGCAAAGTGGAGCCCCCATCCGATAAGTACTTGTTTGAATAACACACCTAGGACCATGTTTTTATATGCTTGTGCATGACACTAAGGCAAAAAAGGTGTTTTATGCTTGATCGACTATGCAAAGCATATCCGATGGGCACAATACTTTACACACACCTTCAACTAGGTGGAATTGACTTACATGCAAAGTGGAATTCCCATCGCATAAGTACTTGATCAGATAACACACCTAGCAGCGTGTTTTTTTACGGATGTGCATGACACTAGAGCAAAAATAGTATTTAATGCTCGATCGACCATGGAAAGCATATCCGATGGGCACAAAACTTTTCCTACACCTCAACCTAGGTCATATTGAAATGTTCTGAAAGAGGCACACCCATCCGATAAGTTTTTGGTCAGATAACACACCTAAGGGCATGTTTTTTTGCGGATGTGCTTATCACTAGGGGAAAAACGGTGTATAATGTGTGATCGGCCATGCAAAGCATATCCGATGGTGACAATACTTTGCAGGCACATCAAGCTAGTTGAAACGGACTTGCAGGCAGAGTGGAGCCCCCATCCGATAAGTACTTGTTTGAATAACACACCTAGGACCGTGTTCTTTTATGGTTGTGCATGACACTAAGGCCAAAATGGTGTTTTATGCTTGATCCACAATGCAAAGCATATCCGATGGGCACAATACTTTGCATACACCTTCAACTAGGTGGAATTGAATTACATGCAAAGTGGCTTTCCCATCGCACAGTACTTGATCGGATAACACACGTATCAGCGTGTTTTTTTATGGATGTGCATGACACTAAGGCAAAAATGGTATTTAATGCTCGATCGACCATGCAAAGCATATCCGATGGGTGCAATACTTTTCCTATGTCTTAACCTAGGTGGTATTGAAATGTTCTCAAAGAGACACACCCATCCAATAAGTACTTGGTCAGATAACATACTAAGGGCGTGTTTTTTTGCGGATGTGCATATCACTATCGGAAAAACGTTGTATAATGCATCATCGACCATGCAGAGCATATCCAATGGTGACAATACACACATCTCAACCTAGTTGAAACCAACTTGCGTGCAAAGTGGAGCCCCCATCCGATAAGTACTTTTTTGATTAACACACCTAAGACCGTGTTTTTTTATGGTTGTGCATGACACTAAGGCAAAAACGGTGTTTTATGCTTGATCGACAATGCAAAGCCTATCCGATGGGCACAATACTTTGCACGCACTTTTAACTAGGTGTAATTGACTTACATGCAAAGTGGCACACCCATCCCATAAGTGCTTGATCAGATAACATACCTAGCAGTGTGTTTTTTTCGGATGTGCATGACACTAGAGCAAAAATAGTATTTAATGCTGGATTGACCATGCAAATGATATTCGTTGGGCACAACACTTTTCCTACGCCTCAACCTAGGTGGTATTGAAATTTTCTCAAAGAGGCAGACCCATCTGATAAGTACTTGGTCAGATAACACACCTAAGGGCGTGTTTTTATGCAGATGTGCATATCACTGGGGGAAAAACGGTGTATAATGCATGATCGGCCATGCAAAGCATATCTGATGGTGACAATACTTTGCACACATCTCAAGATTGTTGAAACAGACTTGCGTGCAAAGTGGAGCCCCCATATGATAAGTACTTGTTTGATTAACACACCTAGGACCGTGTTTTTTTATGGTTGTGCATGACACTAAGCCAAAAAGTTTTATGCTTGATCCACAATGCAAAGCATATCCAATGGGCACAATACTTTGCACACACCTTCAAGTAGGTTGAATTGAGTTACATGCAAAGTGGCATTCCCATCGCATAAGTACTTGTTCGGATAACACACCTAGCAGTGTATTTTTTTACGGATGTGCATGACACTAAGGAAAAAATGGTATTTAATGCTCGATCGACTATGCAAAGCATATCCGATGGGCACAATACTTTTCCTATGCCTTAACCTAGGTGGTTATAAAATGTTCTCAAAGGGGCACACCCATCGAATAAGTACTTAGTCAAATAACATACCTAAGGGCGTGTTTTTTTGTAGATGTGCATTTCACTACAGGAAAAACGTTGTCTAATGCATGATCGACCATGCGAAGCATATTTGATGGTGAAAATACTTTGCACAAACCTCAACCTAGTTGAAAAGGACTTGCATATAAAGTGGAGCCCCCATCCGATAAGTACGTGTTTGAATAACACACCTAGGACCGTGTTTTTTAATGGTTGTGCATGACACAAAGGCAAAAAAGGTGTTTTATGCTTGATCGACAATGCAAGCATATCTGATGGGCACAATACTTTGTACACAAGTTTAACTAGGTGGAATTGACTTACATGAGAAGTGGCATTCCCATCGCATAAGTACTTGATCAGATAACACACCTAACAGCTTGTTTTTTTACGGATGTGCATGATACCAAGCCAAAATGGGTATTTAATGCTTGATCGACAATGAAAAGCATATCCGATGGGCACAATACTTTTCCTATGCCTTAACCTAGGTGGTATTGAAATGTTCCAGAAGAGGCACACCCATCTGATAAGTACTTGGTCAAATAACATACCTAAGGGCGTGTTTTTTTACCGATGTGCATATGACTACCGGAAAAACGTTGTCTAATGCGTGATCGACCATACAAAGCATATCCGATGGTAACAATACTTTTCATGCAAAGTGGATCCCCCATGCAATAAGTACTCGTTTGAATAACACACCTAGGACCGTGTTTTTTTATGGTTGTGCATGACACTAAGGCAAAAACGGTGTTTTATGCTTGATCGTCAATGCAAAGCATATCCGATGGGCACAATACTTTGCACACGCCTTCAACTAGCTGGAATTGACTTGCATGCAAAGTGGCATGCCCATCCCATAAGTGCTGGATCGGATAACATACCTAGCAATGTGTTTTCTTACGAATGTGCATGACAGTAGAGCAAAAATAGTATTTAATGCTTGCTCAACCATGCAAAGGATATCCGATGGGCACAACACTTTTCCTATGCCTAACCCTAGTTGATATTGAAATATTCTCGAAGAGGCACACCCATCCGATAAGTACTTGGTCAGATAACACACCTGAGGGCGTGTTTTTTTGCGGATGTGCATATCACTAGGGGAAAAACGGTGTATAGTGCGTGATCGGCCATGTAAAGCATATCCGATGGTGACAATACTTTGCACACACCTCAACGTAGTTGAAACAGACTTGCGTGCAAAGTGGAGCCCCCATCCGATAAGTACTTGTGTGAATAGCACACCTAGGACCATGTTTTTATATTGTTGTGCATGACACTGAGGCAAAAATGGTGTTTTATGGTTGATCGACAATGCAAAGCATATCCGGTGGGCACAATACTTTGCACACACATTCAACTAGGTGGAATTTACTAACATGCAAAGTGGCATTCCCATCGCATAAGTACTTGATTGGATAACACACCTAGCAGCGTGTTCTTTTACGGATGTGCATGACAGTGGAGCAAAAATGGTATTTAATGGTTGATAGACCATGCAAAGCATATCTGATGGGCACAAAACTTTTCCTATGCCTCAACCTAGGTGGTATTGAAATGTTCTCAAAGAGGCACACCCATCCGATAAGTACTTGGTCAGATAACATACTAAGTGTTTTTTTGTGGATGTGCATATCACTACCGGAAAAACGTTGTATAATGCGTAATCGACCATGCAGAGCATATCCAATGGTGACGATACTTTGCACACATCTCAACCTAGTTGAAAGGGACTTGCGTGCAAAGTGGAGCCCCCATCCGATAAGTACTTTTTTGATTAACACACCTAGGACCGTGTTTTTTTATGGTTGTGCATGACACTAAGGCGAAAACGGTATTTTATGCTTGATCCACAATGCAAAGCATATCTGATGGGTAGAATACTTTGCACACACCTTCAACTAGGTGGAATTGAATTACATGCAAAGTGGCATTCCCATCGCACAAGTACTTGATCGGATAACACACCTAGCAGCGTGTTTTTTTATGGATGTGCATGACACTAAGGCAAAAATGGTATTTAATGCTCGATTGACCATGCAAAGCATATCCGATGGGCACAATACTTTTCCTATGCCTTAACCTAGGTGGTATTGATATGTTCTCAAAGAGACACAGCCATCCGATAAGTACTTGGTCAGATAACATACTAAGGGCGTGTTTTTTTGCGGATGGGCATATCACTACTGGAAAAACGTTGTATAATGCGTAATCGACCATGCAGAGCATATCCGATGGTGACAATACTTTGCACGCATCTCAACCTAGTTGAATTGGACTTGAATTCAAAGTGGAGCCCCCATCCGATAAGTACTTGTTTGATTAACACACCTAGGACCGTGTTTTTTTATGGCAGTGCATGACACTAAGGCAAAAATGATATTTTATGCTTGATCGACAATGCAAGCATATCCGATGGGCACAATACTTTGCACACACCTTCAACTAGAAGGAATTGAATTACATGCAAAGTGGCATTCCCATCGCATAAGTACTTGATCGGATAACACACCTAGCAGCGTGTTTTTTTACAGATGTGCATGAAACTAAGGCAAAAATGGTATTTAATGCTTGATCAACCATGCAAAGCATATCTGATGGCCACAATACTTTTCCTACATCTTAACCTAGGTGGTATTGAAATATTCTCAAAGAGGCATACCCATCCGGTAAGTACATGGTCAGATAACATACCTAAAGGCGTGTTTTTTTGCGGATGTGCATATCACTACCGAGAAAACGTTGTATAATGTGTGATCGACCTTGAAAAGCATATCCGATGGTGACAATACTTTGCATGCACCTCAACCTAGTTGAAACGGACTTGTGGGCAAAGTGGAGCCCCAATCCGATAAGTACCAAGGTTTGAATAACACACCTAGGACCGTGTTCTTTTATGGTTATGCATGACACTAAGGCAAAAACGGTGATTTATGCTTCATCAACAATGCAAAGCATATTAGATGGGCACAATACTTTGCACACACCTTCAACTAGGTGGAATTGACTTACATGCAAAGTGGCATTCCCATCCCATAAGTACTTGATCGGATAACACACCTAGTAGCATGTTTTTTTACGGATGTGCATGACACTAAGGTAAAAATGGTATTTAATGCTCGATCGACCATGCAAAGCATATCCGATGGGCACAATACTTTTACTACACCTTAACCTAGGAGGTATTGAAATGTTCTCAAAGAGGCACACCCATTGGAGCATATCCGATGGTGACAATACTTTGCTTGCATCTCAACCTAGTTGAAACGGACTTGCATGCAAAGTGGAGCCCCCATCCGATAAGTACTTGTTTGATTAACACACCTAGGACCGTGTTCTTTTATGGTTGTTCATGACACTAAGGCAAAAACGGTGTTTTATGCTGGATCGACAATGCAAAGCATATCCGATGGGAATAATACTTTGCACACACCTTAAACTAGGTGGAATTGACTTACATGCAAAGTGGCATTCCCATCGCATAAGTACTTGATCGGATAACACATCTAGCAACGTGTTTTTTTACGGATGTGCATGACATTAAGGCTACAATGGTATTTAATATGCTCGATCGACAATGCAAATCATATCCGATGGGCACAATACTTTGCACACACCTTCAACTAGGTGTAATTGACTTACATGGAAAGTGGCATTCAATCGCATAAGTACTTGATCGGATAACACGCCGAGCAGCGTGTTTTTTTACGGATGTGCTTGACACTAAGGCAAAAATGGTATTTAATGCTCGATCGACCATGCAAAGCATATCCGATGGGCACAATAATTTTCCTACACCTCAACCTAGGTGGTATTGAAATGTTCTCAAAGAGGCACACGCATCCGATAAGTACTTGGTTAGATAATACATCTAAGGGCGTGTTTTTTTACGGATGTGCAAATCACTAGGGGAAAAACTCGGGGGGGTCACTCATCTTATGTAACCCTATCACGTGAGTTCAACAAAAGGATATTTTTAATTTCTAAAATTTACAGAATTTAACTTACATAAGGGAATATTTAAAATGATTTTAGAAAAAAATTACAGATTTGTATAGAAAAAGGGTACATTTTATTAATGAAAACTCTACAGATAAGGGATTTTACAAACAAGCCTTGAACGCAAGTGATATAGAGAGTTTATACATAGTGACTCCCCTGAGGGGAAAAACATGGTATAATCCGTGATCGGCCATGCAAAGAGCATGCAAAGCGTATCCGATGGTCACAATACTTTGCACGCACCTCAACCTAGTTGAAAGTTACTTGCGTAAAAAGTGGAGCCCCCATCTGATAAGTACTTGTTTGAATAACACACCTAGGACCGTGTTCTTTTATGGTTGTGCATGACACTAAGGCAAAAATGGTGTTTTATGCTTGATCGACAATGCAAAGCATATCCGATGGGCACAATACTTTGCACACACCTTGAACTAGGTGGAATTGGCTTACATGCAAAGTGACATTCCCATCGCATAAGTACTTGATCGGATAACACACCTAGCAACGTGTTTTTTTACGGATGTGCATGACACTAACGCAAAAATGGTATTTAATGCTCGATCAACCATGCAAAGCATATCTAATGGGCACAATACTTTTCCTACACCTTAACCTAGGTGGTATTGAAATGTTCTCAAAGAGGCACACCCATACGATAAGTACTTGGTAAGATAACATACCTAAGGGTGTGTTTTTTTGCGGATGTGCATATCACTAGGGGAAAAAGGTTGTATAATGAGTAATCGACCATGCAGAGCATATGAGATGGTGACAATACTTTGCATGCATCTCAACCTAGATGAAAGAGACTTGCGTGCAAAGTGGAGCCCCCATCAGATAAGTACTTGTTTGATTAACACACATAGGACCGTGTTCTTTTATGGTTGTGCATGACACTAAGGCAAAAATGGTGTTTTATGCTGGATCAACAATGCAAAGCATATGCGATGGGCACAATACTTTGCACACACCTTCAACTAGGTGGAATTGACTTACATGCAAAGTCGCATTCCCATCGCATAAGTACTTGATCGGATGACACACCTAGCAGCGTGTTTTTTGACGGATGTGCATGACACAGGCAAAAATGGTATTTAATGCTCGATCGACCATGCAAAGCATATCTGATGAGCACAATAATCTTCCTTTGCCTCAACCTAGGTGGTATTGAAATGTTCTCAAAGAGGCACACCCATCCGATAAGTACTTGGTCAGATAACACACCTAAGGGCGTGTTTTTTTGTGGATGTGCATATCACTAGGGGTAAAACAATGTATAATGCGTGATCGGCCATGCAGAGCATATCCGATGGTCACAATACTTTGCACGCATCTCAACCTAGTTGTCTCAACCTAGTTGAAAGATACTTGCATGCAAAGTGGAGCCCCCATCTGATAAGTACTTGTTTGAATAACACACCTAGGACCGTGTTCTTTTATGGTTGTGCATGACACTAAGGCAAAAACGGTGTTTTATGCTTGATCGACAACGCAAAGCATATTTGATGGGCACAATACTTTGCACACACCTTCAACTAGGTGGAATTGACTTACATGCAAAGTGGCATTCCCATCGCATAAGTACTTGATCGGATAACACACCTAGCAGCGTGTCTTTTTATGGATGTGCATGACACTAAGGCAAAAATGGTATTTAATGCTCGATTGACCATGCAAAGCATATCTGATGGGCACAATACTTTTCCTACACCTTAACCTATGTGGTATTTAAATGTTCTCAAAGAGGCACACCCATCCGATATGTACTTGGTCAGATAACATACCTAAGGGCATTTTTTTTACGGATGTGCATATCACTAGGGGAAAAACATTGTATAATGCGTAATCAACCATACAGAGCATATGCGATGGTCACAATACTTTGCATGCATCTTAACGTAGTTGAAACGGACTTACGTGCAAAGTGGAGCCCCCATCCGACAAGTACTTGTTTGATTAACACACCTAGGACCGTGTTCTTTTATGGTTGTGCATGACACTAAGGCAAAAACGGCGTTTTATGCTGGATCGACAATGCAAAGCATATCCGATGGGCACAATACCTTGCACACATCTTCAACTAGGTTTAATTGGCTTACATGGAAAGTGGAATTCCCATCGCATAAGTACTTGATCGGATAACACACCTAGCAGCGTGTTTTTTGACGGATGTGCATGACACTAAGGCAAAAATGGTATTTAATGCTCGATCGACCATGCAAAGCATATCTGATGGGCACAATAATTTTCCTATGCCTCAACCTACGTGGTATTGAAATCTTCTCAAAGAGGCACACCCATCCAATAAGTACTTGGTCAGATAACACACCTAAGGGCGTGTTTTTTTGTGGATGTACATATCACTAGGGATAAAATGGTGTATAATGCATGATCGGCCATGCAAAGCATATCCGATGGTCACAATACTTTGCACGCACCTCAACCTAGTTGAAAGATACTTCCGTGCAAAGTGGAGCCCCCATCTGATAAGTACTCGTTTGAATAACACACCTAGGACGATGTTCTTTTATGGTTGTGCATGACACTAAGGCAAAAACGGTGTTTTATGATTGATCGACAATGGAAAGAATATCCGATGGTCACAATAATTTGCACACACCTTCAACTAGGTGGAATTGAATTACATGCAAAGTGGCATTCCCATCGCATAAGTACTTGATCGGATAACACACCTAGCAGCGTGTTTTTTTATGGATGTACATGATGCTAAGGCAAAAATGGTATTTAATGCTTGATCGACCATGCAAAGCATATCTGATGGGCACAATACTTTTTCTACACCTTAACCTAGGTGGTATTGAAATTTTCTGAAAGAGGCACACCCATCCGATAAGTACTTGGTCAGATAACATACCTAAGGGCGTGTTTTTTTTGGATGTGCATATCACTAGGGGAAAAACGTTGTATAATGCATAATCGACCATGCAAAGCATATCCGATGGTGACAATAATTTGCATGCATCTCAACCTAGTTGAAACAGACTTGTGTGCAAAGTGGAGCCCCCATCCAATAAGTACTTGTTTGATTAACACACCTAGGACCATGTTCTTTTTTGGTTGTGCATGACACTAAGGCAAAAACGGTGTTTTATGCTGGATCGACAATTCAAAGCATATCCGATGGGCACAATACTTTGCACACACCTTCAACTAGGTGGAATTGACTTACCTGGAAAGTGGCATTCCCATTGCATAAGTACTTGATCGGATAACACACCTAGCAGCGTGTTTTTTTATGGATATGCATGACACTTAGGCAAAAATGGTATTTAATGCTTGATCGACCATGCAAAGGATATCGGATGGGCACAATACTTTTCCTAAACCTTAGCCTAGGTGATATTGAAATGTTCTCAAAGGGGCACTGCCATCTGAGAAGTACTTGGTCATATAACATACCTAAGGGTGTTTTTTTTTTGGGATGTGCATATCACTACAGGAAAAACGGTGTAGAATGCGTGATCGACCATGCAAAGCATATCCAATGGTTAAAATACTTTGCGTGCACCTCAAACTAGTTGAAAGATACTTGCGTGCAAAGTGGAGCCCCCATCCGATAAGTACTTGTTTGAATAACACACCTAGGATCGTGTTTTTTTATGATTGTGCATTACACTAGAGCAAAAATGGTGTTTTATGCTTCATCGACAATGCAAAGCATATCTGATGGGCATAATACTTTGCACACACCTTAAACAAGGTGGAATTGACTTACATGCAAAGTGGCATGCCCATCCCATAAGTACTTGATCGGAGAACATACCTAGCAGCGTGTTTTTTTACGGATGTGCATGACACTAAGGCAAAAATGGTATTTAATGCTCGATCAACCATGCAAAGCATATCCGATGGGCACAATACTTTTCCTACACCTCAACCTAGGTGGCATTGACATGTTTTCAAATAGGCACACCCATCTGATAAGTACTTGGTCAGATAACACACCTAAGGGCGTGTTTTTTTGCGGATGTGCATATCACTAGGGAAAAAACGGTGTATAATGCATGATCGGCCATGCAAAGCATATCCAATGGTCACAATACTTTTAATGAACCTCAACCTAGTTGAAACGGACTTGTGTGCAGAGTGGAGCCCCCATCTGAGAAGTACTTGTTTGAATAACACACCTAGGACGTGTTTTTTTATGGTTGTGCATGACACTAAAGCAAAAACGGAGTTTTATGCTTGATCGACAATGCAAAGCATATCCGATGGGCACAATACTTTGCACACACCTTCAACTAGGTGGAATTGACTTACATGCAAAGTGGCACGCCCATCCCATAAGTACTTGATCAGATAACATACCTAGCATCATGTTTTTTTATGGATGTGCATGACACTAGAGCAAAAATAGTATTTAATGCTTGATCGACCATGCAAAGGATAACTTGGCGTGTCCATCTAATGAGTACTTGATCGGATAACTTCTCCCACCAATAAATTAAGTACTAATTAAAAATTGTAATAAATGAGTAGATTAATAAAAAGAGACTAACATTTATGTAATTGTTGCTACTGAGGTTGCTTGCAAAGGACTCTCACAAAGGAGATGCTATAGATTTTGTTCCAGGGATGGATGTGATTTTACACTTTCGAAGACTATATCAAAGATTCTTAGTGCACATGTTGAGCTAAAGTATAAATGTGGAGATTTGGAAACACTTGGAGATGTTATGTCCTACAATACATCCAACAAATCATTTATAGCATGGGACCTCGAGGGGGTCACTATGTATAAACCCTCTATATCACGTGTGTTCAAGGCCTTTTTCTAAGATCCCTTATCTGTAAATTTTTCATTAACAAAATGTACCCCTTTTCTATACAAATCTGTAAATTTTTTTCAAAACTATTTTAATTTAAATAGTCCCTTATGTATATTTATTTCTGTAAGTTTTGGAAATTAAAAAAATCCTTCTGTTGAACTCATGTGATAGGGTTACATATGATGAGTGACCCCCCTGAGCATGGGACAAAGATGAGACTTATGCAACAGACATTATCAAGAATACAAAGTGCACTATCTTGGATTTTACTATAGGGGACATTTTGCAAATGAGATCATTTGCAAATAAGACTGTAGCAGAAGGTGAAGTATTGGGATTTGAACAAGTGGAGCAATGGTCATTTGCACAAATGAGGATTCTAAAAGTCACTAATGATGGTATGGTTGATAACATAACATCCTTATGTGATCCCTACTATGAGGTAGGCAAGAATATGAGATGGAGGCACGTGGTTTTCAATGATAAAGACAAGGTATACTACAATATCAAAGGACCTAAAAAGCATGCCCATGTGCCAGGCTCTATCACTTCAAATGTGGATGATTTCAATGTACTCAATTATAGAAGTGACATCTTATCTGGAGGGGATGAGTTCATTGGTTCTGAGAAACAAAATGATTTTAGAGGCGAAGCCTTATCTGGGGTGGATGAACTCTTGCACAGTGAGAAAGGCAAAGGTTTCAATAGCGATGTCTTGTCAAGTGTGGATGAGTTCATGCATATTAACAAACCTGGTGTCAATCAAGCTTGTGGATTTGTGAAAGCCATGCAAGATGTCCCAATGAGCGATGTTCTCTCAGGAGTGGAAGAGTTTCAAGGTTCTCAATACTCTCGTAGAATATTGAATTCATTGAATGGTCCTAAGAGTATGTTAAAAACGAGGATGAGATCAACAGAGGATTATTCAATATTTAACTTTGATTGTGCTGCTGGGCTATCTTGACTCCACAGGAGTAATCTCAGCTAGTGTGGGGTTGGGGTGGTTTGGAGTCTGTGTACTGCCAACTCCTGGGGGGTGTTTAAAGTACCTGCCATGTATGTGTATAACTCCTCAGATGTGGGAGGGTGCCCCAAAATGCTATATAACTCTTGAAATATGGCATCTCGAAGATCAGGCAAGGCTGAAGAGCTTCCTACCCACATGATGAATTGCAAAAAAGAAGAGAAGAAGATTATCATCATGCATGCCCTCTTTCCATCATGCATGCAATCATTGGGGAAAAATAAAAAATAGAGTGATAGCTTGACATTGAGCAAGCATTTACAAACTCCTGCATTCTTTGAAATAGAGTGATAGAAGTCTGCATATGCTTGCTCGATGTCAGGCTATTGAAGCTTCACGTGGGTGGAAAAGAGAGAGAGAAAGAGAGAAAAAGAGAGGAAAAAAGATAGGAAAAGAGAGGGAAAAAGAGAGGCGAAAAGAGAGGAAAAAAGAGAGAAAAAGAGAGGAAAAAAGAGAGGAGAAAAGAGAGGAAAAGAGAGGGGAAAAGAGGGGAAAAGAGAGAAGGAAAGAATGGAGAAAAAAGAGAGAAAAAGAGAGGATAAAAGAGAGAAAAAGAGAGAAGGAAAGAGAGGAGAAAAAAGAGGGGAAAAAGAGAGGGAAAAGAGAGGAAAGAAGAGAGAAAAAGAGAGGAGAAAAGAGAGAAAAAGAGAGAAGGAAAGAGGGGAAAAGAGAGGAAAAGAGAGGGGAAAACATAGGAAAAGAGAGAAGGAAAGAGAGGAGAAAAAAGAGATAAAGAGAGGACAAAAGAGAGAAGGAAAGAGAGGAGAAATGAGAGGGGGAAAAGAGAGGAAAAGAGAGAAGAAAAGAGAGGAGAAAAAAGAGAGAAAAAGAGAGGAGATAAGAGAGAAAAAGAGAGGAAAAAAGAGGAGAAAATAGAGGAAAAGAGAGGGGAGAAGAGAGGAAAAGAGAGGAGAAAAAAGAGAGAAAAAGAATGCTTAAGGCATTGAAAATTCAACTTAAACATGCATGCAAAGGAGAAAGGAAAGAGAAGGAAGGGGAAGGGGAAGGGGAAGAGGAAAGGAGAAGGGGAAGGGGAAGGCAACATAAGAAAACTATCGGAGCACATTTATAGATGTGTCTAACAGCGCGTCTATAGGTGTGGCTACTTGTTTTGTAAAAAATTAGATGCAGTGTAAGATGCATCTATAGACACGCTCCGACAAATGCTTTTTAAAAAAAAGGTGAAAAGGACATGCGCTCGACCATAAAAAGAACAACACTAGTACCAAAAACATCCTTTCCTTGCATATGACAAAGGGCAAATCCAAAGAGAACAACTTCCAGAGAAGGCCAACCATCAAGAGAATTACCTTGGAAAGAGGTATGGAAGCTTCTTGTCTTTCTTCAAAGCTGCTTCTCCTTCTTCTCTTCCTTGTTCACCCTCTTCTCTTGTATGCTTGGGGATGAGTGTGTAAGCCTGGAGATGAGTGTGGGTACTTGGAGATGAGTGTGGATGCCTAGAGCTGTGTGTGTTAATAGGAAAGCAAGCCACATGATGCTAAAAGTATCATAAGGAAAGCAAGCATGCTAAAAGTAGGTTTGAAAATCAGTTCGCAGTCTGCACGTCTAAAAGAGCAGCTAAAAGCACATCTACACTGTGTTTTAGATGCACCTATAGACGCATTCCATAGTACAGACGTGGTGTGAGATGCGCTTTTGGATGCTACGCAAAGTTTTGACATTTCCAACTCATGCAAGAACACATTTTTTGGGTTGAGGATGTCTTCATCTTCAACAAGTAGCTGCAGTGAGGATGAATCCCTCCATATCCACCATCGCAAAATGTGGTTGGAGCAAAAAATCAAATGTATGTGTGATCGATGTGAAGGAAACATGTATCATGCACGTAGAATTACACTCAATCACATCTCAAAGTATGGAGAATGGGATGCGATCGTGTCCCGGGTAAGTGTTAAAGCATTGAGGTTGATTGAGATACCTATGAGTGTTCATGTGTTTGATATATGATCCTTTTTTAATTTGATACAGGATGCAGTGCCTCACCTGCATATGTTGCGCTATGCTCATTGTGAAGAGGCAGAGCATCGGCGATATGAAGTGGGATATTGAGGAGGGACCGTTATGGATGCATGGAGTGATGGTGATAGTAGCCCTCTGCCATTACCTCATGAAGCTATGGAGGAGGAGGTGTTTGATGATATGGATATGTCCACCAGTCCTCAGGTAGGGATGATAGCAAGGAGGAAGACGATCTTTTTACTGTGGCATTGACTCCACTGTTTGAGGGGTGCACATTCACTATTCTACGTGCCTCCCTTGAGTTACTAAACTTGCAAACCATCTATGGATGGAGCAATGCAAGTTTGAATGCATTACTCAAGTAAGCTTTAAAGTTTTTTTTCCAAACATGGTGAATTATGCTAGTGGGTCAATTACTCAAATACTTTTTCACATTTGTGGTCTTCATGTGTAGGCTATTGTGTCAAATGCTTCCAAGGGAGAATAAATTATAGACCTCAAGAGATATGGCAAGGGAACATGTGACCTCTCTTGGAGGATTGGATTACATGCTCATCCATGCATGTGTCAACAATTGCGTTCTGTTTCATGGACCACATAAGGATGCAAGAGATTGTCCTACTTGTGGGGAGGCAAGATATAGAGCAGATCTCAAAACTATGGATGTGCCTCGTAAGCTCGGGGGGGTCACTCATCATATGTAACCCTATCACGTGAGTTCAACAGAAGGATATTTTTTATTTCTAAAATTTACAGAAATAAATATACATAAGGGACTATTTAAAATAGTTTTGGAAAAAATTTACAGATTTGTATAGAAAAGGGGTACATTTTATTAATGAAAAAATTTACAGATAAGGGATTTTAAATATAGGCCTTGAACGCACGTGATATAGAGAGTTTATACATAGTGACCCCCCTGAGCTCGTAAGGTTTTGGGACATTTTCCCATAATCCTTTGCATCCAACATATGTTCAAGTGTGAATCCATTGCAGAGCTCATGTCATGGCATTCCTCCCATCGATCAACTGATGGCAAGTGGAGAAGTCCCACAGACACTCTTACATGGAAGCATATTGAAGACACATGGCCAAGCTTCAAGGAAGAACCTAGGAACTTGAGACTTGGATTGGGTATGGACGGTGTGGACCCATTTGGTCTCAAAAGCATCTCTTACAATGTATGGCTAGTGATATTGGTGAATTATAATCTTCGACCCTCAGGTTAAGAAAGGACATGTTATGTCATCCCTTCTAATTCCAAGGAAACATAAAGTTAAAATCCTGATGTTCATCTAGAGCCTTTGATTGATGAGCTAGAGGTACTTTGGAGAGGTATCGAGGTGCATGACACATGAGCAGGCCTCCCTTGTCACGAGACTTCAATTGCAAAGCAGTCTTGATGTAGATGATGCATGACTTCCCAAGCTATGGCGAGTGTTCAAGTAAGCATTGAACTTTTAATTATAAGTAAGCAATCGATGTGGCACCCTAAACCCACCTTTCTCTCTTAATTGCATCTATTGTTCATGTCTCACTACATCAAGTTACCATGCATGTTTTGTTTGTGGTCCTTCACTAGTTGCCTCATGGGTACACGCATTGAATAAGGTCATCTATGAGAATCACCATTGATTTCTCCCACCTGATCATCCTAGATATGTCACCCCTTGGAATGAAGTCTCCCCTCAATGCAAGAGATTGGATGAGAATTTGGGACAATTCCACGACTCCACCACCACTTGGCATGAGCCGATAAGGGTTTGTAACTATTGTGTGCTATATTGAATGGAAATAAAGAGATGGTGGCACCATGGAGGTTATCAAAGCTAGAGATGGTGGTGGTGAAGCAAGCTATTACTACAATTTGTACTCCCAGTGGATGCATGAGGTGTTTGAAGGGGGCCTTCACAAAGAGAAAGAAAAGAGGTGTAGAGCAATCATATGGCTTGAAATCTCATGATTGGCACAAGATGCTCCAAGTAAGCATTTTATTAGCATAGTCTCTCTTTCCTTCCAAATTTGCAAGTGAATTAGAAGCAACTAATCAACCATCCCTCATATGTTTAGTTCATACTACCTACTAGCATTTCTCCTAGTGCATTGAAGGACATGAAGGATTCTATTTACAAGATGGGCGAGCTTGTGAGGTACTTTACAAGATACAAAATGTGAAGCGTATCAATGCTCCATGGAAGGTTTTTATATTGCTAATATGGTGTACTTTTTCCTTTCTAGGTATGTAAGCTCAAAGGAAATAGATCCCACCATGCTTGAGAATGCTCGAGTTATGTTAGTGGAGGTGGTTTGTTTAGTGGAGGAGACCTTTCCATGTTCTATTCTCACAAGCCAACTACATCTCATAGTGCATTTGGTGGATGAGATTGCTATATGCAGCACTATACATGCATGATGGTTGTTCTTCCTCGAGCACTTCATGAAGACCTTGAAGGGTTTTGTGAGGCAAAATGCAAGGCCCAAAGGTAGCATGGCCAAGGGTTGGTTGGTACAAGAGTTACTTGTATATATTTCTGAGTTTCTTGTTGATGTGGATAGCTCTCTCCCATGAGTATGGAGAGATGATGAAGACCTAAGGATGACCTCTATTGTGCCTTAAGGAAAAGGACGGAGCAAAGTAATAGACACGGAGTTGCTTAATAATATCAACCTCTATTGCTTGCTTAATAGCTAGTGATGTGATAAAAGATGGGTGGCAAGATACGAGGATGCAAAGGCAAGAAGACAAGGAGAAAGGGCCCTCTTTCGTACACACCATGGATCTCTGTGCCATACCCTCAGCATCTAAGAGCACTTCCAAAGGATATTCATGTGGATTGGCTACTTGATGAATTGGAGAGAGCAGAGAGAGAGGAGGGGATGCATATCACAATGGAAGAATGGGAGTATGCTAGAGGATGCATGAGCAAGGTCGGTATATAGAATGTTATGCATAAGTTAGGAGCTTTCAACAATTTAGATTGCTTATTTAATTGATTTTGTCTTGATGTAGTGTACTATGTTCAATGCTATATGGTGTGAGGACAAGCATTTTCAGACACAACGGATTGATGATAAGAGAAACACACAAGATTGCGGCATCATTGCTAGCTTTGAGGGAGCCAATGGAGCCATTGATGATTATTGTGGCACAATCCAAGATATTATTAAGCTTGACTTTCGACGCTTCTTTGTGTATGTTTTGGATGTCAAGTGGTTTAAGGATGTGGTGGAAAGAGGCCCTAATGCAACAATAAAATGCCATGCAAGTGGCTTTGTAACTATTGACTCCACAAATTTTTGGCAAAGAAAGACGGACACACTAGTACTACTGCAACAATGTGAACAGGTAGTGTACACACATATAAAAATACTCACTTTTAAATATTTGATACCTTTGATGCAAGGAAAATAACATGATTGTATTTGTGTTTGAATTAGGTTGTCTATCAACCAATGGTGGATAATAATAGGTGGTGGCATGTCATACCTATTATGCCATGTTCCAAAGTGATATATAGTAATAATAATCTCAAAAAGAGAGATTGAGAAAGCAAAGAGCTCACTGGTGTACCTTGCTCCTCCATATTTTGAAAGAAAGCTTCTCAAAGAGCGAGGTCTTGTTAATGGTTTGCCATACCCATGAAAAACTTGCAAAAGTTATATTGTAGTTTGCAACATTTCAACCGTTTTGCACAAGCATAGATTAGATTCAAAGAGAGAGATTGACAAAGCAAAGAGCTCTCTATTGTACCTTGCTCCTAGAGGTACTTCAAGTTACTTGTTTGTTTGCCATCGCCACCCAAAACTCAAGGAAGGCAACCGAATCTACAGAATGAAGGAACGCATACGAGGAAGCAATTGAGAGAGAGAGAGAGAGAGAGAGAGAGAGAGGGAGAAGCATATGACAGTGTGGAAATCAACATATCATACTGTAACTATCATGTCAGTGGTAAGTTGTAGAGTAGGCACTATCAATCATGCACTTTAGTAGGACAGTACTTGAGGCTCCTCGAGAAGGTGCACCGAGTGCTTGATGTATATTTCTGCCAACTCTTTCTCGGCACACGTCCTTCTTGTTGGGGGAAACACGCGTCTTGGGCTCCCAAAATGATTGTATAAGTACCTTTATTCATAATTGATTGGGCTAATGTGGTGTTGCTTCCAACCTGCAACCAATGAGAATAGTCCATTACCATCATTAGCCCATGCATAAACTCTAGATCTTGCCTCATACAAGCTATGCCTAGGAGCTTGAAGTACTCTTGAGACATTTTCTAGGGGAATGCATTGATTGGAGTTCATCAGCATAGTCAATGCACTTTCCTTAAAACATAACTCATCTTTAGAAGCTGGTTGTTTTACAATGGCCAATGTACTTCAAACATTGTCAATGAGGAATGCTTGAATGTCACCTTTTTCTCTTGATGAAAGGTCATGAAGGCATTGGACCCAAGGATGTTGCAATATTGAATTGAAAAGTTTAGTCCTGAGTTTTGCACTCTTGCCAATCATCATGCTATAAAAAATTTTCACAAATTTGTTAACAATCCTCCCCTTCTGCAAGTCATCTTGAAATTCCATGTATAGTAACCTCCCTCCTGCATTTGTCTCTTCTGCGCTGCTCTATTCTCATTCTAGTGTCATAATCCCTTATGACATTGTTCTATACTATTGGTTTAGTGGATCTTCCCATGTTGCCTTGCATTGGCTCACCTTGTTGGTAGCTCAAATGTGTTTAAACCAAAACTTGCAATTCAGTGCATGCTAGAACTAAGCAATGCTTTGAATAGTTAATGTGCATATGTTATGTGGCACACTACATCAACATAGCAAAAAATTTCAATACATAGAGATGGGCACAACATGTATGCACTATACAACCTTATCTGTGCTATACAAGGCTATACACCCCACAGAATCTGCTATGTAGCACACAATTTGAGTGCGGAATTATTGTAGGTGTTAGTGTTTATTATGTGCAAATGTAATCTATGGAATGATCTATCCAGTATGCAAATGAGGTGCATGCGTACAGTCAAGGTTGCCCCATAGTCTAAATGAGTTGTTGGTTCTTTGAATTCTAAGTTGAAGCGAAAGTAGCCTTTCAACAAGGTAGCACAATCACTAAGTTTGCATTAAGAGAAGATGTAAAGTAGCTCTGATAAAATTACAAGAAATATTTCTAGTACCTTGTAGAAAGGAACAAAAGGTGTAAATTGGAAGGAAAGAAAAATAGAAAATATAAGCAAAGGTGAATGAACATGGGGAAAGGGAGATGAGAAAAGAGAGGAGAGAAAAGAGATGAAAGAGGGGATAGACCAATAAATATGAGTGGGTACTTGGCCATTTTGGCGATACCATCACATGCTTTTAATAAAAGCAGTGTCATACAAGATAAATGACAAAATAATTCACTACCCTCATGCAAGGAAACATAACAATACAAAGCACCCATAGACGTGCACACAGCTGCATTTCTTTAACTAAACTTACAGGTGTGTCTATTGGCACGTCTATAGACTCGCATCTATGGTGTGTCTATATAACAAACAGACACGCCTATAGATGCACCTATAGACATGTTATTAGACACTCTATTGAAATTACAAAAAATGAAAAGACACATTCATAGATGTGCTTATAGATGCTCTGCAGGTTTTTTTTTAACAATAAAAGCAGAATTTTGTGTGGTTGAATAGAATGCTTTGTATGTTGTGTATGATGTGTGGTTACAAGAATTCCATTTCCACAGTGTGCAATTCAATCCTTACAGCCAACTGCATTTTAATTAGCATGATTGGCATTTTAATTAGCACGATTCCAAGCACGTCTATAGCCAACGATTACAATTATGAATAAAACATTAGAAATTTAAAATGTTCAGTAGCTTGGATATACTGCTCCTCAATAATCAACCCCTCATCATAGAAGTGCCTCCATGTATGTCCTCTACGATGTCCACGATGGTAGGCTATCTCAACAGGAGTAGGGTACCTGCCCATGATATCAAGCTGCAAGATGACACAATTTGTAGAGGGGTTAGTACAAAGAAACAACCTCCTAATAAACCACATAAACACAATATAATTTGAGATCGATACTTACAAATTGGGCCTCCCATGATTCAACACTCCTTGCTCCAAAATGCACGTTTCCATATTGCTCCATTTGGATCCTTCGTGTCTCCATGTACTATAGACTAGGGTTCACCTTTGCTACCTTCATTGCTTTCTTCCACTCACGCTTCTGAGCGATGTGGGGCTGGCCCCTTGGTGGTTGACCTCCCTCTCTTCTGGCAATCTCAACTAGTGCCTACCTCTTAAGTGAATATTTTTTATTGGAAAGTATAATAAAAATCTTTGACTTTTTCCATTTATCTATGAACTCAACATTGGGGGGATTGGGATACTTAGAACGTACAACAACGATGGTCTCATCAGCCAACTTTTTTTTTTTTTTTTGGGGCAAAAAAAAGTAGTGGATATTTATTGATTTCTGTTGTGACCTTACATCCTGAGAATAATCAAAAGTATAACCTCCTTTTGCTGCTCTTTGTAGGGAATAAAGCAATCTCTATAGTTGTTAGGAATTACAGAGTGCATGAAGGCCATGATGTCCTTCCCTCGTGCATCCATCAAGATGCCTCCTATCTGAATGATGTCATAGAAGATCGTACCATCACCCTTTGGCACATCTGCATCATCTGAATCATCCTCGCCCCCACCATTACCCCCCCCTAAAGCATTGTGCCATGCATCCCCTCTCCCTGCTACTATGCCTGCTGCCCTTTCGTGACGAGCTAGTATGCTAGCCACTCGTATCTGGAGAAGTGACTCTCCACTGCAGGGGAGTACTGCAGGGGAGTACGCTGGTAGCTCTGCGAGGCAGAAGGGCCTCCTGACCGCAAGGGGGGAGAAGGGGCTCCAGACCGCACTGCAGGGTAGAAGGGAGTGTTGAGATGATCAGGGAGAAGGGACACTAGACCACATGGGAGAAGGGACTCTTGATGATTGGGCAGAAGGGACGCAGCTCTATAGCCTACTGGGCTATCTTGACTCCACAGGAGTAATTCAACTTAAACATGCATGCAAAGGAGAAAGGAAAGAGAAGGAAGGGGAAGGGAAAGGGAAAGAGGAAAGGAGAAGGGGAAGGGGAAGGCAACATAAGAAAACTATCGGAGCGCATCTATAGACGCATCTAACAGCGCGTCTATAGGCACGGCTACCTGTTTTCTAAAAAATTAGATGGAGTGTAAGATGCATCTATAGACATGCTCCGACAAATGCTTTAAAAAAAAAGGTTAAAAGGACATGCGCTCGACCCTAAAAAGAACAACACTAGTACCAAAAACATCCTTTCCCTGCATACGACAAAGGGCAAATCCAAAGAGAACAACTTCTAGAGAAGACCAACCACCAAGAGAATTACCTTGGAAAGAGGTATGGAAGCTTCTTGTCTTTCTTCAAAGCTGGTTCTCCTTCTTCTCTTCCTTGTTTCCCTCTTCTCTTGTATGCTTGGGGTGTATGCTTGGGGATGAGTGTGTAAGCCTGGAGATGAGCGTGGGTAGTTGGAGATGAGTGTGGATGCCTGGAGTTGTGTGTATTGATAGGAAACCAAGCCGCATGATGCTAAAAGTATCATAAGGAAAGCAAGACGCTAAAAGTAGGTTTGAAAATTAGTTCGCAGTCTGCATGTCTAATAGAGCGGCTAAAAGCGCATCTACACTGTGTTTTAAAAAGAGCAGCTAAAAGCGCGTCTACACTGTGTTTTAGATGCACCTATAGATGCATTCCACAGTACAGATGCGGTGTTAGACACGCTTTTGGATGCTCTGTAGAGTTTTGACATTTCCAACTCATGCAAGAACACATTCTTTGGGTTGAGGATGTCTTCATCTTCAACAAGTAGCTGCAGTGATGATGAATCCCTCCGTATCCACCATCGCAAAATGTGGTTGGAGCAAAAAATCAAATGTATGTGTGATCAATGTCAAGGAAACATGTATCATGCACGTAGAATTACACTCAATCACATCTCAAAGTATGGAGAATGGGATGCGATCGTATCTCGGGTAAGTATTAAAGCATTGAGGTTGATTGAGATACCTATGAGTGTTCATGCGTTTGATATATGATCCTTTTTTAATTTGATATAGGATGCAGTGCCATACCTGCATATGTTGCCCTATGCTCATTATGAGGAGGTAGAGCATCGACGATATGAAGTGGGATATTCAGGAGGGACCGTTATGGATGCATGGAGTGATGGTGATAGTAGCCCTCTGCCATTACCTCATGAGGCTATGGAGGAGGAGGTGTTTGATGATATGGTGCAGGATTTATATATATGTCCATCAGTCCTCAAGTAGGGATGATAGCATGGAGCAAGACGATCTTTTTACTGTAGCATTGACTCCACTGTTTGAGGGGTGCACATTCTCTGTTCTACGTGCCTCCCTTGAGTTACTAAACTTGCAGACCATCTATGGATGGAGCAATGCAAGTTTGAATGCATTACTCAAGTAAGCTTTAAGTGCATTGAAGGACGTGAAGGATTGTATTTACAAGATGGGCGAGCTTGTGAGGTACTTTACAGGATACAAAATGTGAAGCGTATCAATGCTCCATGGAAGGTTTTTATATTGCTAATATGGTGTACTTTTTCCTTCTAGGTATGTGAGCTCAAAGGAAATAGATCCCACCATGCTTGAGAATGCTCGAGTTATGTCAGTGCAGGTGGTTTGTTTAGTGGAGGAGACCTTTCCATGTTCTATTCTCACAAGCCAAATACATCTTATAGTGCATTTGGTGGATGAGATTGCTATATGTGGCACTGTACATGCACGATGGTTGTTCTTCCTCGAGCGCTTCATGAAGACCTTGAAGGGTTTTGTGAGGCAAAATGCAAGGCCCAAAGGTAGCATGGCCAAGGGTTGGTTGGTACAAGAGTTACTTGTATATATTTCTGAGTTTCTTGTTGATGTGGATAGTTCTCTCCAATGACAATGGAGAGATGATGAAGACCTAAGGATGACCTCTATTGTGCCTTAAGGGGAAGGATGGAGCAAAGTAATAGACACGGAGTTGCTTAATAATATCAACCTCTATTGCATGCTTAATAGCTGGTGATGTGATGAAAGATGGGTGGCAAGATACGAGGATGCAAAGGCAAGAAGACAAGGAGAAAGGGCCCTCTTTCATACACACCATGGATCTTTGTGCCATACCCTCAGCATCTAAGAGCACTTCCAGAGGATATTCATGTGGATTGGCTACTTGATGAAATGGAGAGAGTAGAGAGATATGAGGGGATACATATCACAATGGAAGAATGGGAGTATGCTAGAGGATGCATGAGCAAGGTCGGTATATAGAATGTTATGCATAAGTTAGGAGCTTTCAACAATTTAGATTGCTTATTTAATTGATTTTGTCTTGATGTAGTGTACTATGTTCAATGCTATATGGTGTGAGGACAAGCATTTTTAGACACAACGGATTGATGATAAGAGAAACACACAAGATTGCGGCATCATTGCTAGCTTTGAGGGAGCCAATGGAGCCATGGATGATTATTGTGGCACAATCCAAGATATTAGTAAGCTTGACTTTCGACGCTTCTTTGTGTATGTTTTGGATGTCAAGTGGTTTAAGGATGTGGTGGAAAGAGGCCCTAATGCAACAATAAAATGCCATGCAAGTGGCTTTGTATCTATTGACTCCGCAAAGTTTTGGCAAAGAAAGACGGACACACTAGTACTACTGCAACAATGTGAACAGGTACTGTACACACATATAAAAATACTCACTTTTAAATATTTGATACCTTCGATGCAAGGAAAATAACATGATTGTATTTGTGTTTGAGTTAGGTTGTCTATCAACCAATGGTGGATAATAATAGGTGGTGGCATGTCATACCTATTACGCCATGTTCCAAAGTGATATATAGTACATTTACAAATATGGAGCGTATGGAGTATGATCATGGCCATGGAGGTGATGATGATCGTGATATGAGAGAGGAGGATGATCATGAGATAGGAGATACATACATTGAGCCCATTACCCATGAGGATGAGCCTACCATTGGTGATGTTGATTTCGATGAGCACATGAGTAACACAAGTAGTAGTGGGCTGAATGTATTTGTGGATCTCAACATTGGTTTGGATTTTAAAGTAGATAGTTTGGCAAGGGTTGATCTCATTAAGGATGATATTGAACCATAGCCCATCATTGATATTGGTAAAACTATTTTACATATTGTCTCATTCTCCTCATATCACTTAATTTTTGTATATGTGGGTTTGCCAAAAAGCATTGATATTTTAATTAAAGTTATGTGCTTTGGTAATCATGGGCAATGTTTGGAAAGCAATGATGCACATTTATCAGCCTGCAACAAAATATCACTCTCTATATTGCCTTTTCCGCATTTATAAAGGCGTCTAAAACACAGTGCAAATGCATTGATAATCGTGCTATTAGATGCACTAATAGATGGGCTTGCAGACGTGCCGATATTTTCACTATTCTAGCTGTGCCTATAGATGCACCCGCTATTTTACACATCTATCAAGTGCGTCTATAGTTGCTTTGTCTTGTTATGAAAAAAAGTTTATCCACACAGTGACAACGTCATTTAGGATCTCCACAAAGAGACAAAACTTGAACCTAAAACTCATTACAAAATATTCACCAATCCCGACTTTAAATGCTAATAAACTAAATGCAATATTGCAAACAATGGGATGGGACTTGATTTATACAAATTAATCAAGTTCATCCCTTAGGACTCTTGCAGGGCTAAAAATTTATGGAAAAGGAAGTAATGATTAAGGTATAAATAAAAGAGTCATTTTTTCTAGAGGGTACAATACATTCTTAAACCCTTACTTACATCTAGGTCCTACATTCCTTTCCCTTTATAAAAAATAAAAAATCATGACTTTATGAATCACCAAATCCCATGGGCCGGTTGGCCAAAAGAAGGATGTCACTATGTATTGCAAAACTTGTGAACCATGTCAATTCTTTGGTAGGAAGGATTTGCATCCTGGGAAACATCATCCAGTGATGTCCATCCATCTCTTTCAGAAGTGGGGAATAGATTTTGTTGGGCCCCTGCCCATGACTACCCGCAAAAAGAAGTATCTTTTAGTAGCCACTCAATATGTCACTAAGTGGGCTGAAGCTATCATCCTCCCCGCTGCAAATGGTAAGGTAGTTTCAAATTTCATATTTGAACAATAACCCATGCTTAAGGTATATTCCAATGAATTTATTACAATTAAAACTTCCATTATTTGAATCTATGCCATATGGTTTTGTATTTGTAGGTGCAACACTCTAGAATATTTTTTGTTCAATGTAGTAAGAACATCGACTATACTAACCACTTCTTACCACCATGGACTAGCTATACATGACATTGGAATTTTTCTAAAACATCAATAATTTGTTTTATACATATATGCCAGTATGTACTCATTAGAAGCTCACTAGTCAACCTACTTGCAAATTTAAAGAGAGATCCACTACACATCATTTGCTAATCTAGACAAGGCACAAAATCTATCACAATTAAATAAATATATATTACCACGTTCTTTATATGTTTTCTAAGTCTATGCAAAATTGAGATAATCACAAGAATCAATTTCTACACATCTACTATAGGGAATATTAATATTTAATCGTGTTTTTTAGTGTTCCAAGCTCATGTTTAAGGAGGAAAATATTTTTATTCTTGATCTAAATTAAAAGTACAATATGTATATCAGTTTAGACCTCAAGTTGTTTCAATTTACCAAAGAACACATAAGTTATGCCTCAAAAATATACGCACAAGACATCACAAGGACTAGGTACTTCATTTGTATTAGTTTTATTAAAAGTGGAATAGTGTGGGTTCCCTCTATGTGTATTTACAACAAGGTTTTAATCACAACAAACTTTGAATAGCCATTGAATAGAAAAATGTAATAGATAGGAAAGAAATGGCAAATTATGCAATTTTAATAATTTCATTTTCAAACTTAATGTTAACTAGTGTTAAACCCATGGCGAGCCACTGAATGATTCTCAAATTGGCATTGTTGTTGAAAGCACTGAATCAAGCATGGATTATGTGATGGCAAACATGAGTAGTGTTTGTACTATATGGAAACCAGTTGATCTATGTGGCGCTCAGTGTTGCACGCTTTGTTCCTCAAGTTTGGTGGTATCTATGTTGCCTGATATTCTCATTCTATTCCTCTATCTTCGGAACAAAGATCGTTAAATAAATTTTTTGAAGTAAGAGGATTGTCATGGTTAACAGCTTCACTTCTATGGCTCATGTTGTTAGCACACAATTGTCAATCTTCTTTCCTTCTCTAGTCGGTAAGTAGTTGTACGATTGCCATTGTAAGACAAATGCTCTTTCTTTTGATGAATATATTTCTCTAAAATGAAGGCATCCACCTTTGCTCTAAATTCTTTGAGCTAAGTTTCCCCAATCGTCAATACCCTATCGTATCTAATGATTTGAATATTTCACTCATTCCTTCTCATTTTGCATGTGAGACTACCCTCTTTGTGTTGTAATTTTTATGCTTGTGGCATAGTAGAGCAAGGAGGGCTACAACATAGTGCGTGCATATACAACACATTTCTACAAATTTTTAGTAAAACACAATGAGATTAGAATTAGTGTGTTGTGTGGGGAACAACACGGAATGCCCACATCCAGCACCAAAAATTAAAACATAATATAACTTATTGACTGGGAAGCAAGGCTATCAGATCTTCCTTTCCATGGAATGTTTTAGGTGAGAGCTGTTGAAAGGCAAGGGATACGTTGACATTGTCAGTCTTAATTTTCTATCTTCTTTTGGGTCCAGCTCCATGTGTTGATGATATCTTATATCTTTGGGTGTGTTGAAATCGAAATATATGTGAGTAATGAGAACGAGATTTAAAGAAGAAACAAGTCGATAGCGGAAAAGAAGGTGTGCTTGGTCATAGGCTATGCTGAAGGTATAGAAATCTAAGATAGGTTAAAATCTTTGTTACGTCATATTACTGAATCAACGTTTACGTAGTCCATTGTTCAAATTAGCGTGTCCTTTGGAATCACGTCTGTTTGATATTTACATTTGAATAACAATTGTAGTTTATACACCCCCTTAATGTTACTACTATAAAATTTTAATTCTCTAAAGTCCGAAGTTGAAAAAACAACATTCATGTTTTGTTGTAGGCAAAGGCTTTGTGAGAAAGTCTGCCCATATAAACTCTGTTGGAGTGTGTTCCAACTGAAGTTTATGTTCTTCAATCATTTCACATATGAAATGATATTTGAGATCCACGTGCTTTGTCTTTTCCAAGTGTTTTGGATTGCTTGCAAGATAGATACATGATAGATTGTCACAATATATCTTTAGTGACATCTTTGAAGTGATCTTTAGTTCTTCAAGTAACATCTGTATCCAAAGTCCTTTGGTAGCCAATGCCACAGCTACAAATTTAGCTTCAGCAAATGATAGAGTAATTGAGACCTATTTCTTTGATTGCCATGTTACTGCTGCACTTGCAATTGCAAGTACAAAAGTAAATCTAGTAGTAGATCTTTGAGTATCTATTTCACCCCCCCAATTTGAGTCAGACCAACCAATGAGTGAGGTGAGTTGACTTAGATTTGAGTTACGAGTATATGTAAGCCCCATGTTACGTGTGAATTTCAAATAACAAATGACACATAAAAACGCTTTCCAATGTTTATAACCAGGATTGTGCATAAAGTAGGATAAATAATTGATACTATGACATATGTCTACACGTGTTCCTGTGACAAGGTAACGTAGTTTTCCAATAAGTTGTTTATATGCAAATTGTGTCATGTTATCACGGTCTGTTTGTGGAGAATCTGCTAAGCAGAGTTTGCTTGTGACTGGAATGGGTGTGGTGGCAATTTTAATATTGACTATACCAAATTCATGAAGTATTTCATCAAGGAATTTGGTTTGGTTTAATGTCAATGTGCCACGAACTCTATCACGAGTGACTTGAAGACCAAGAAAATAAGTGAGTGGACCTAAGTCAGTGATAGCAAATGCAGATACAATTTCAGACTTAACTTGTTAAATGATTTTTGGTGAGGAACCAATGAGTGGAATATCATCTCAACATAAAGTGCAACAATGAGAAATGTAGTGTGTGAATGATGAATATAAATATTAGGTTAAGAAAGGAGTCAAGAATACCCATTTTGAAGCATGAAACTATTGAATCGTTGAAACCACAATCGTGGAGATTGCTTCAATCCATAAAGTGATCTATGTAGTTGACACACATGTTGAGGATGATCTGCATTAACAAAATATGGAGGCTACTGCATGTAGATCTCTTCAGGAAGATTGCCGCGTAGGAATGCTGTCTGTCCATCAAGATGATGGAGTTCTAGATCAAGCATAGTGGCAAGAGCTAGTAGAAGACGGAAGGAAGCCCTGCGGAGAGTAGGTGAGAAGGTCTCATGATAGTCGAGTCCTTCAATTTAGCTAAAGCCACGGGCTACTAATTGAGCTTTATAGCAAGCAATGGACCCATCAGGTTTAACTTTCTTTCTTAGAATCCATTTGCAACTTATAGTATTTGAAATGGGTGGAAGGGGAACAATCGACCATGTATGATTGGTTGCAAGAGAATCAAATTTAGCTTGCATTGCCGTCCACCAATGAGAAGAATCAGGTCCATCTAATGCTTGTGCAACACTGATAGGATCATCAGTGGTGGGAACACTTGATGGTTCAGATATAGTTGAGAAGGTGTATTCGTGAGAGAGAGTATGCTTAGCTAACAAAGCATCGAGGCGCTCAGTGAAGTTGTATAGATCTCCAAGGGAACGTGTGCGCAAAGACAATGGTACATCAGGAGGAGTGCCTAGTGAGTTCATTGGAAGTAAGAGAGAGGCATTAGGATCTAGGGGGTGACTTTGAGTAGCATTAAGTAACAGAGAGGGCAATAAATGAGTTGTAGCCCTCCGATTAGGCGAAATTGGTGTAGAGTCTTCGGAGGGTAGGTTTGGGTAAGGTTCACCCGTGGACACCTGTGAGGCGATACGTGATTTGTGTGCGGATTGACGCGTGGAGTTGGAGAAACCTGTGGATCGCCACGGAGGCCGATCAGGTAGTGCCACGTGTCTGGCATGTAGTCTGGTAGTGCTGTGGGCATGCAAGTGTGGATCGTGTAAGGGCGAGTTATTTGGGCTGTAGGTTAGGCATATTGCCCACAAAGGGAGAGGATCAGAATCGAGCGGTCGTCTCGCGACGTGCAACGGGTGTCTCGGGCTCAGACTGGGCAGGAGGAGATGGAGGATTGGGCGGAGGCGGAGGATTTTGTAGAAGCGGCTGGGGGAGAGGAACAAAATTGGCCGGGAGGAGTTTGGAACCCGCCAGGAGACAGATTTGTCTAGTTTATCAGAGGATTGACAGGGATTGTCTTGTAAGCGAGATGTTGATGCTTCATTCCGTTGATAGCATAGGTTGTAGAGCCAAATATGCGAAAGTTGGAATAATCTGGTGCTGTGCCAAACCATAATGTGTAGGGGATCGCATCAATGCTCCTAGAGTAGACGCGGTTTTGTACATAGCATGCAGTAGCCACTGCTTCTTCCCAGTAAGGATTAGGAAGATTTGCGACTCTTAGCTAGCATCGGGCAGAATTCATAAGAGATCTATTGCGTCGTTCCGCGATTCTGTTCTATGTAGGATGATCAGGTATAGTTAGTCGCTGATGTATTCCGTGTTTTTGGTAGTATGTTTTGAAGTGGTGAGTATAGGAATTAATCATTAACTACAATTATTATTCAAATGTAAATATCAAATAGACGTTAATCCTAAGGACATGCTGATTCGAACAATGGACTATGTAAACGTTGATTCAGTAATACGACGTAACATAGATTTTAACCTATCTCAGATTTCTATATGGTATCCAAGGACAAAGCCCAGAACCAACCCACGCCATAGATAAGGAAACCTAACGCTCGCACAACTCAGACAGCGTGCTCTGATCCAAACAACAATGGCAAATGCCTTGGCATCTCATACCTTCGAGGTGGAAAGTTATCCGACACGAACTACTAACCATGGTGGATGACGATGGAGCTAATCCTAGAAAAGCAGGACCTCCTCAGCGTAGTCGACAAAACTTTCATCATGCCCGACCCAACGGTCACTGCAAATGCACAGGCACTCATTGATTGGAAAGCCAAGGACCTTAGTTCATGCCTTGAACTCTTCTTGCATATGGAGGATTCACAAAAGCAATGTGTCAGAGTTCTCACCATAGCCAATGCTATCTGGGAGCAACTAAAAATGACTTATGAACACACAGACGTTTCCTCTCAAGTTTTGAATCTAAGGAAGCTAATGAAGACAAATATGTCTAAATCGGAGGAAATGCCCAAATTCATTGAATAGTGCCGATAATCATTGGATGATCTCTCGCTTTCTAGTCTTACCTTATCTCTGAATGTTCAAGCCATCTGCCTCCTAGTTGCTCTCCCTCCATCCTGGCAACTGTTCATTACAACCAAAAATAACCAAGCCAATCTCACCCTTCCTTTATTAATTCCTGCTATCCTACAAGAACATGCCATGCGCGGTACACTGTCAACACAGACCACACAAGATATGGCAATGTTTGCGAAATGCAACAATTACTCACAAAACCAACGTAATCAGAATAATCATCGATGTTCACATTCTAGAAGAAATTTCTCGAATCGCTCAAGTAGTTCTCGAAATGCGAAAGACAACCAACAAAATTTTTGCATTAACCTCAAACCTCACTGCCAAACGTGCGGACGCTCTCATGAAACGAAAGATTGCTGGGTTAACAAAACAAACAAAGGCAAATAAAAAATGAGAACAACCAATTATGCCTCTGACTCTGGAAGTCAATCAAGTTCTTGCTTTCCCAAGATTAGCTCCATCGTCATCCGCCACGGTTGCTAGTTCGTGTCGGATAACATATCCACCTTGAAGGTACGAGACGTCGAGGCATTTTCCATTGCGGATCTGTTGTCCGGATCAAATCATGATGTCGCAGTTGTGCGAGCATCAGGTTTCCTTATCTATGGCATGGGTTGGTTCCGAGCTTTGGCCTTGGATACCATATCGAAGTCTGAGATAGGTTAAAATCTCTGTTACGTCATATTAAACTGAATCAACGTTTACATAGTCCATTGTTTGAATCGGCGTGTCCTTTGGAATCATGTTTGTTCAACATTTACAGCTGAATAATAATTGTAGTTAATCATTAATTCCTATAGAAGGATTGTCTATGAAATTCCAATTAGGACGTGAGTGTGATAGTTGTAAAGAAAAAGGGAGAGAGATAGGAGACTCAAGTTCAGCTTTCTTCACAACACACAAAAGAGAGAGGACACAAGGTTGGAGGGTGAAGCCTTTCTTCACTTTTGCACACAACAACAATACAATAGAAGAGGGAAATACCCTATATGTCAAACCCTAGAATACGTGGTTCATATGTGAACCCAAACCAAAAACATACGTGGTAGTCTAACTACACCACGAGTACAACTAACATAGGCGGTGACATAAATGATAGTCATCCAGGAGATATATCGGGGGTAGAGCTTAATATCTCAACACTCCCCCTCAAGCTCAAATCCATCTCACGTACACCAAGCAAGCTCCTAAATCTGCGAAGCTTCTCGGTACCCAATGCCTTCGTAAAAATATCAGCCACCTGCTCCTCAGTGCTAACATAGACAAGATCAATCTCACCAGCTAGAACCTTCTCTCTCACAAAGTAATAATGCACCTCAATGTGCTTCGTTCTAGCATGATAAACTGGGTTATTAGCAAGCATGATGCTACTAATGTTGTCACAATGAATGACAACTGCTGCATGAATTGATTGTCCCATATCTGCAAGTAGCTTCCGTAACCAAGCTACCTCACATGCAGCCATTGCTGCACCCCTGTACTCAGCTTCTGTGCTCGACAAGGCAACTGTTGGCTGCTTCTTGCTGCTCCAACTGATAGCACCACTCCCAAGGGAAAACATAAAACCACTAGTAGATCTCCTGTCTGAGACACTACCAGCCCAGTCAGCATCTGTGTATCCATGTACCTGTAATGCACACCCAGCTTCATAAAACAGTCCATAATGCAATGTGGACTTCACATACCGCAGTATGCACCTAGCCGCATCCAAATGTGGCTTCCTCGGTGCCTGCATAAACTGACTCACCAGCCCCACAGCATAGCTCAAATCTGGTCTGGTTATAGTCATGTAAATCAAGCTACCTACTATGCACCTGTACATAGTAATATCTTCAAGAAGCTCACCTGTCTCTGCATTGAGCTTCACATTCTGCTCCAATGGAACAAAGATAGGCTTACAGCCTGTCATCCCATATTTGGACAGCATGTCCAAACCATATTGCCTTTGCAACAGCCATATCCCACTCGGGGATCTAATAACCTCAATGCCCAAGAAGTAACGCAGCTCTCCCAAATCCTTCATCTCAAATTTCTGCTTCAACAGCAGCTTCACTTCATTAATGTCTGCATCACTATCACCTGTAATAATCAAGTCATCAACATAGATGATTACAAGCACAATCCCTCTATTTGTCCCTTTTCACATAAAGTGAAAAATCTGAATTGGAAAGCTGAAATCCAATAGTGACAAGATATTGCCCTATCTTGTCTGACCATGCCCTCGGCGCCTGTTTTAAGCCATACAAGGCTTTGCGCAACCTGCATACAAAATGGGGGTGTGAATTATCCTCATAACCTTCTGGCTGCATCATATAAACCTCTTCCTGCAAATCACCATGCAAGAAGGCATTTTTCACATCCATCTGATGCAAAGACCATCCCTTTGCAGCAGCCATAGCAATTACTGCTCTCACGGTTGCCATCCTTGCAACTGGGCTGAAAGTTTCCTCATAGTCAATTCCATATGTCTGCGCAAAACCTTTGGCAACCAATCTTGCCTTGTACCTGCTAACAGACCCATCAGCATTGTGCTTTACTTTGTAAACCCACTTGCAGCCAATAGCCTTCTTATCATGAGGCAAAGGCATCAAATCCCAAGTGTGGTTTGCATCCAAGGCAGCCATCTCTTCATCCATAGCTGCTTCCCAATTTTTATGCCCTTCTGCATCCTCAAAACATGTGGGCTCTGGCTCCTCTAGAACCTTGACCATATAAGCATAGTGATGTGCTGTATACCCATCATATCTCAGCCTGTCAACTGGATACTTAATACGAGTGTGGACCTCCGTACAACTGGATCAGTTGCAGGAGTCTTTAAATCATGCCTGCTTTTCCTTGCACCAGGTGTAACAATAGAAGGAATCCCAAGTTCCTCATCAAGGCTCATTTCAGAGCCGCTTGACTCTCCATCAACATGAGAGCTACCAGCAGACACATCAAACACTAGAGCATGGTCTACTTTTTCTTTTCCCTTATGTGATACCTGCACAACACTATCAGGGCTGCCATGTGACGATTCACTAGATCTCAGTCTCCCTGTCCATGCATTAGATCCACTAGTAGAGGACTCTCTGGGTCCACTCAAGGCTTGAGATTGCTGCTCTGCATTTATTGCATCATTCCCATTTCCTGCATATGCATCTCCTACCATAACAGTTGGTGCATACCAGCTGCTCATTTCATCAAAAACAACATCTCTGCTCACTTGCATTTTGCGGGTGGAAGGGTTATAACAGCGATACCCTTTCTGGTGCAGAGCATATCCAATAAAGATGCATTTTTCTGCCTTTGGATCCAGCTTTGTTCTCTTCTCATCAGGAACATGAACATAAGCTATGCAACCAAATACCTTCAAGTGAGAAATATCTGGTTTTTGGCCTGTATACATTTCTTCAGGCGTCATGCCATGGACAGCTGCAGTGGGGGTTCTGTTCATAATATAAACAGCAGTTGCTACTGCTTCAGCCCAAAAATAATCAGGCATGTTTTTCTCATTTAGGATCGCCCGTCCTACTTCTGCAATATGCCTGTTCTTCCTTTCTGCAACCCCATTCTGCTGAGGGGTAGACCTGCATGAGTACTTCCTTTGAATTCCCTGTTCTTTCAGATATTCACAAAATTCTTCTGAAAAGTACTCTCCCCCTCCATCAGATCTTAGCACTTTAATATGCACACCTTTCTCTTTTTCAACCATGGCCTTAAAAGCCTTGAAATGGCTGAACACTTCACTTTTGTGCTTCATAAAATAAATCCACACCTTCCTAGTGTAGTCATCAATAAACGTCACATAATAATGGCATCCACCAATAGAAGCAGCTTTGGTTGTCCAAACATCTGAATGGATCACTTCCAAAGGTCTTCTGCTCACCTTAGCATTTTTGGGAAATGCATGTCTGGCCTGCTTACCCATTTGGCATGCTTCACATACCTTTTGCATTCCCTGAACTCTGAATTTAGGC